>NC_086098.1:210302880-210619996 GCF_963921235.1 Mobula hypostoma | reverse complement strand
CTTTATTGTATGCCTTTTTTTTTCTTTTACATTGGCTTTGACTTCCCTTGTCAGTCTTGGTTGTACTATTTTACCATTTGAGTATTTCTTCATTTTTGGAATACGTGTCCTGCACCTTCCTCATTTTTCCCAGAAATGCACACCGTTGCTGCTCTACTGACATCCCTGCTAGCAGTTCCTTTCAATTTACTTTCGCCAATTCCTCTCTATCAAATTTCGTTGAACTCCATCATTCATTCCTAAGGATTCTTTTACCTTAAGCTTCCTAATCACCTCCAGTTCATTACATAACACTCAATCCAGTATAGCTGATCCCCCTAGTAGGCTCAACGACAAACTGCTCTAAAAACCTATCTCTTAGGCAGTCAACAAACTCACTCTCTTGAGATGCATTACCAACCTGATTTTCCCAATTGACCTGCATGTCAAAATCTCCCATGACTACCATAACATTGCCCTTTTAACTCATCTTTTCTATTTCCTGTTGTAATCTGTGGTCTGCCTCCCAGCCACTGTTGGGAGGCCTGTTATATAACTGCTATTAACGTCCTTTTACTCTTGCAGTTTCTTAACTCAACCCACAAGGATTCAACATCTTCTGACCCTGTGTCACATCTTTCTACTTATTTGATGCTATTCTTTAGCAGTAGAGCCACACCAACCCCTCTGCCTGCCTTCCTATCCCTAGACATTCAGCTCCCAACTACAACCATCCTTCAGCCAGAATTCAGTGATGGCCACAACATCATACTTGGCAATCTGTAATATTGCAACAAGATCATTCACCTTATTTCTTACACTATATGCATTTAGATACAATACCTTGAGTACGGTATTTGCTATTCTTTCTGATTCTGCATCCCTAATGATTTGATACTCAGTCTGCTGGCTACAACTAAGTCCCATCACCTGCCTGCCCTTCCTGACAGTCTGACTGTACACTATCTTTACTTTTTTACTATATGTTCTATCCTGAGTCCCATAACTCTGGTTCCCACCACCTGCCAAATTAGTTTAAACCCTTCCCAACAGCTCTGACAAACCTGTCTGCAAGAATATTGGTCCCCCTCGGGCTCAGGTGCAACCCATCATACCTCCCCAGAAGAGGACCCAATGATCCAAGAACCTGAAGCCCTGCCCCTGCATCAGCTTCTCAGCCACACATTTATCAGCCAAAATCGTCTTGTTTCTACCCTCACTGGTGCATGGCACAAGAAGAAATTACTACCCAGGCGGTCCTGCTTCTCAGCTTTCGACACAGCTGTCTAAATTCTCTTTTCAGGACCTCATTGCTGTTCCTTCCTACATTATTGGTATCAAGACATCTGGGTGCCCCCCCTTCCTCTCCAAAATGTTGTGGACATGATCTGAGACATCCCTGACCCTGGCACCTGGGAGGCAACATACAATCTGGGTATCCCGTTCACATCCACAGAACCTCCTGTTTGTTCCGCTCACTGTTGAGTCCCCTATCACTACTGCTCCCTTCTTCTCTCTCTTTCCCTTTTGCATCAAGGACCCATGGTCAGTGCCTGTAACCCGGTCGCCATGGCGTTTTCCCGGGATATCATCCCCCACAAAAGTACCCAAGGCAGTATACTTGTTTTTGAGAGGAATGGCCACAGGGGTGCTCTGCTCTAACTGCCTATTTCCAATTCTCCTGACAGTCACCTAGCTACTTGCCCCCTGCAATTTCAGGGTGATTACTTCTCTGCAATTTTGATCAATTATGTCCTCACTCTCCTGTAAAAGCCGAAGGTCATCCAGCTGCTGCTCCAGATCCGTAACACAGTCTTCAAGGAGCTGCAGCTGGATGTACTTCACGCAGAGGTAGTTCCCCAGGAAACTCTGGAACTCCCAGTTCTCCAACATCTGACATGAACAGCACACCACAGCCATTTAAATGGTACAGTAAGAGAGGGAGAAAAGACACAAAAAGGAAAGCTTAACAGACGCTTTACACAGAGTCAACGCCTCTTCTGAGCCGAAGCCAGCTTTGAGTCGAAGCCTGCCGCTTCTACTCTTGCCACTGGCCTACTCCCAACAATGGCCACTCCACTTATCCCTTCTGTAATTTTATTTAGTTCATAGAGCTCTGTTGATGCCGCTGATAGTCCCTGTACAATGGACAAATGCCCGTGAAGCGCTCTTATTAAATAACCGCCACTGATCTGCGAAAAACGGCATTTTCATAGAGCTCTGTTGACGCCATGATAGGCCCCGTACAAACTACAGAAGGGTGTCACACTAACAACAGCAGCACAAATACAAAGGTGGGCTCTGTTTCTTGGAGGACACAATTACGAGATCAAAATCAAGAGGACATAAAATCATAGAAATGCTGATTGATTGTCCCGTTTCTCTTTGTAAAACGAAATACCTGAAACATTGACAAAAAAGGACATTTCTCTTGACGTATTCTCCCTAACACAAATCGAGAATCTCCCTACGATGACAGAGATGATCCAAAATGAAAGCAGAAAAGACACCACACTGGCTCAGATATACATAGCCAACCAAAACTGGCTGGGATGTGCAGCATAATTCCAGTTTCCCTGTTTTTTTTTTAATTTTATTTTTATTTGGATAAGGAGTTCACAATTATCATGTACTTTTTTCACACATATAACCTTTTCCATTTTTTTATATGTATAAAACTACAATTATTTATACATTCTTAAGTACACATTGAGATGATATAAAAGCAAAATAAACATTTAAATAGATAATTATGTACTGTGGTAAATCTAACCTATTAGGCTAAGTAATGAAATTAGTTATTAAGAAAAATGGTAATAATAGTTTCCATACAACCCTTCTGGACCATTTCCACTGGTCCAAAATGTTGCATACAAGCCTATATACCAACCATTGTAGGTGTTTATATCCCAATTTGTTCGTGCTTGTTCCTGCCCGCAGACATAATTATCCAATCCCTATGTACTTATTTACTTAATTTTTTCATTTTTTTTATCCCTTTCCCAAATCTTTCCCTTTACTTGTGTTAATTCTCTATTTTCCAAAAAAAAACAACAAACATTTAGACTAGGGGTGCTTACGTTAGCAATATTACTGTGTTGATGAGAAGAGCAATATAAATCATTAGGAGAGTCATCTAAAGTCTGCTCGCATTGGGGTTATATATTCAATCCATTTATTCCAGATTTGATAAAATGTTTCTTTTTGAGTTCTCAGGGAGTAGGTCAACTTTTCCATGTTTCCCTGTTTTTACTAGTGCCGGGATGAACTCCAGCTCCAGGCAGAGCTAAAGGTGCTGCCAGAGGGCAACTTCTCCCAGTGCATCAGTGAAACAGTTAAATTCTTCTTATTCTAATGTCTTTATTTTCCTTTTCAGGGTGACTAGGGTTCTATTGGGATCTTTGATCTACAGCAGTAGTCAAAAATGTCGGTTCTGCACAGCGGCATGTTCTCGTTCTTGGAGCTCAGTATGTCCAGGTGTGGCCTGAAGTCAGGTGACTTTGGGGCCCCGTGGACACAAATTCTTGTTAGTGCCATGAACTGAAGTGTAGCAGGAACCAGAACATCAAAGACAGCAAACGTGGCAGTCAGAGGACCCCGCACTTGAAATCGATCTCTCTCTCTCCCAAGTAAATGAGAGTTTGCTGCCAATTCTCGGGTCAGGAAACTCGAGATAAAAGGCAACATTTCAGACCGACTTTGAAATGGTGACTGTTATTGTCCCCTCTCACTTTGGAAGGAGCCATATTTGTCTCTTCCTTGTTGGTGACAGAGAGAGAGCCTGTGGGATGCTGAAATGTTGGAGTGAACAGTTAGTTTTTGATGTACTGTAGACCATAGTCTCTCTTTGAAGGTTTTTCTGTTGCTTGCATGATGGGTGTTGGGAATGCTGATGCTTTATGCTAGAATAAGTAGGGGGAGGGGGACGATTGATGCTTTTTGCTTTTGCTTGTGTGTAGGAGGGGGCAGGGGGCTGTAGGGTTCTTAACTTTTTTTCTGTCATTCATTCCTTGAGGATATTCTTCTGTTTCGAGGATGTCTGTGGAGAGTAAGAATTTCAGGTTGTACATTGTATACATTCTCCGATATTAAATGGAACTATTGAACTTGACCTTGACGGGGTTTGCCTTATGTGTGTTTAGTAGTTGTTGTACCATTCAACCTGAGAGCTAAAGTGTTGGAGGAGCTACATGCTGGTCATCTTGGCATGGTCAAAATGAATATATTGGCTCTAAGCTTTGTCTGATGGCCTGGGATAGATTAGCAGATCAGGCAGCTCACCATGCAACGTTCGGGTTGCCAACACGTACAGAAGACGCCAATAGCAGCACCCAGGAATGGCCCACATTGCCCTAGCAGAGGATTCATGTGGGTTTTGCCAGACCATTCATGGGCACAAATTTTTTGGTAGCAGTGAACCCAGCTACAAAGTGGCCAGAAATGTTCCCATTGGCCTTCATTACAGCTTTGCACACTGTTGATGCTGTGAGAAGCCTCTTCTCAAGGACTGGTGTTCCAGAACACTTAGTCAGTAACAATGGATCATAGTTATGGAACAGTTTCAGTCATTCCTGAAAATGAATGGAATAAGTCATAGTATATCTGCACCATACAACCCAGCTATAAATGGATTGACAGAAAGTCCAAGGAATACACTGCAAGCACTGTAGGCAGAATACACAACACTAACACTGAAACAGAAGCTCACCAAGTTCTTCCTTGCATATCACAATGCAACACATAACAAACAACTCACCAGCTATGCTGTTCCTGGGTTGTCCCTTATGCTCACACTTGGATCTCCTCAAACTAAATCTCAGATGGAGTGTGCAGGACAAACAGCTGAGAAAAATTGAGGGCTCCTCAAACAAAAAGCTTCAATATTTCACTCCTGGACAAGCAGTCCTGGTGAGGGACTACAGACGTGATCAAAAGTGGGGACTTGGAAAGGTTAAGGATAAAAGTGGATCACTCTTCACACAGTGGGGAAACGCCTGATGCATTCTGGAGATGATTCATCAATCAGTTGAGGAGAGTAGAGTCAACCATTGGAGAAGAAAGGCTTTCTGAGTTGTGAGAACTGCTTTCTGCAGTCTCAGAGTCAATTCTTACAACCATCACAGTGGAGGCCCCAGAATGTGAGATTGTTTCACAGCCATAAGTCTCACCTGCAGAGCAGAGGTGAGATGTATTCTATATTGTGTTGGAGTTTACAGTTAAGCAGGGAAGAATGTTGTGTATTCAGTAACATTTGAGTAATATTGTAAATATATTGCTTGATTTTAGCATTCTTTGTTTAAATAATTCCGTAAGAGTTATATGTAAAAGTTGTAAACGACATACATCATATGTATGCCACCACATCATATGTGCATGCCTCACTAAAGTGAAACTAAAGTAAAAACAAATTTAGACATGAGTTATCTTCAGCTCTCCCATGGCTTTCTTTTGATTAATTCTTGTAGTCACAAAACATAGCACCTAGGAAAGGGATTTATGAGAAATTTGAAAACCATGGCCTAATTAGGAACAGTCAGAATGGTTCTGTATGAGGTAAGTTGTGTCCTACTAACGAATGAGTTTTTCAAGGAGGTGATGGAGGTGATTGAGTGTAGAGCTGTCGTTGTCTGCATGGATTTTCGTAAACTGTCTGACAAGGTCCCTCATGGGAGGGTTGTTTAGAAGATTTAGATGCATGGGATTCACAGAGAATTGGCTGTTTGGATCCAGAACTGGCTTGTCTGAAGAAGATGGAGGGTAGTGGTTGATGGGATTTATTCTGGCTCGAAGTCTGTGACTTGTCATATGCTGCAGACATCTGTACTGGGACCTCTGCTGTTTATTATATATGTAAATGACCTTAATGAAAACATATATGGATGGGTTAGTAAATTTGCAGACAGAACAAAGATGGTAGTGTTGTGGATAGCGTAGAATACAGAAGGATATAGATCAGTTGTAGATATGGGTGGAGAGACGGCACATAGAGTTTAGCCTGGCCAAACGTGAAGTGTTGCACATTGGGAGATCAAATGTGAAGTGACAGTACATTAGCAAATCCTTGAACAGTGTTGATGAGCAGAGGGATGTTAGGATCCATGTGGAAAGCTCCCCAAAACTGGTTGACACATGGTAAAGCAGGCATATGTCATGCTTGCCTTTATTAGTGGAGGAATTGAGTTCAAGAGCCAGGAAGTTAAGTTGCAGATTTATAAACCTTTGGTTAGGCTGGATCTGGAATATTGCATTCAGTTCTGGTCGCACAATTATAAAAAGGATGTCAAGGCTTTGGAGAGGTTGCAGAAGAGATTTCCCAGGATTCAGCCTTGACTAGATTTTACAGGTATGTGCTATAAGGAGAGGTTGGACAGACTTGGGTTGCTTTTTCTGGACTGGTGGATGCTGAGAGGAGATGTCATAGACGTTTAAATGATTAACAGAGACATAGATAATAGTAGACAGCCAGTTTCTCCCCCCCACCCCAGGACTGAAGTGTCTAATCCCAGAGGGCATTTAGTGTGAGAGAGAGAAAAATTCAGAGGAGATGTGTGGGACAAGCTTTTAACAGATTGGTGGCAATGTACTGTCTGGGATGATGGCAGAGACAAATACAATAGATGTGCTCAAGAGGCTTTGGATAGGCACAAGATATGGAACAATATGGACACTGCATGCACAGAAGCAACTAGTGTAATTGGACAATTGATTACTGACATAATTCAATTCAGCATTTAGGGTTGACGGGTGTGTTTCTGTGCTGTACTGCTCTATCTTCTATGTTCATCAAGTATTTATCACGAACATAAACTAAATGAGGTTAAAATATGAGTTACTCTTCTGTACTTTTGGCACTCATTATAGCACAGCCGTTTTTCTCTGCAGTTTTGTTCCCTGCTCTTTATAAAGTGCCAATCCATTCTGGGACACAGCTCCTAGGGTGCCAGCTACCATCTGGCACTCTTTTCTAAGAATACTTCACTGAGAAATGCAGTATGTCAATACATTTCTGCTAATAATAATGGAACATTAGATCTACTGGCATGATACCAGTTGTGTCAGGTCAAATCAACCTTTGGAATTGAAATCACCTTATGGCTGCCAGCAACAATTAGCTTTTAATGAGGTGGATACAATGCATTCACTTGCTAAACGTAACCACTGGTTACCTTTAAATGCTCTAATAGTTCTCCTGTGACACTGAATCAGAGGATATGTTATTTTATGCAACAGAATATACAGTATCAAGGCCACTAATTTATTATGATTGAATATAAAATTATATTTTATTGCAAGATATGAGAAAGCAAGACATATCTTTAGTTCAAATAATTACAGTAATATTCATGGAAATTGTATCAGTGGTTATTCAAATTACTAATAAATGTAGTCAATGTTTTGTCTTAAAGAATAGAATCTATATAAGGTAAAATATCATAAATTGCTGAAGGAATATTGTTGAGTTAGTCTTGTCGGAGGAAATTGTGTTTGATGGGGTGTAGGAATTAGGGAAGGAATGACTGGGATGTGGAAAGAAGGGAGAGTTTTGGAGTTTTGGAATATTGTGAGAAGTCCCTTAGCCCCAAATGGTGATAGGAGAACAGCAAAGCATGATACAAAATAGCTGCAGAAGGATATAGGAGACTGAACGTTGAAAGTGATGTTAAATGTGGAATTAATGGATAGTCGTATGTCAGAGGGAGACCAGTATAAAGTATATTTATATGTAATGGCTTAATCTTTTACTTACCATTTACTAAATTAAACAACCTGATTACCTCTTCTGAAAATGTTAAAGGCATTCCAAGACAGGTTGATAAATACCTTCATAAAATAACCAGTATTGAATGGATTAATCTAATTATTGGTTAATTTACTTTTGAAAAGAGTGCCAATTAAATGTCCATCATCAAAGCTAATTCTGCAGTTTGTTTGAATTTGGTTTAATTGGACTATCTTTTCCCAATTACCAGGCAAGCTTAACATTCAAAAAATAAGATAAAGCAATAACGAAAAAAAATGACTAACTCATCAAAGTTGGATTAGAAACAAAAGGAGTGTCTCTAAGGGTCACATTGAAAGGCTGTACTCTGAAGCTAAAGTAGGAGAGTCCAGTATAGAACTCCATTCAGTGCTGGTCAGGGGAAAGAGATGAACTTCTAAGTGACTGCTTTGAGTCAGGTCACTGACCCACTGACCCATTAAAAACTCAGCTGCCAGCCTAAGTAAGCACGTCACTACCATCACGGACATTTAACGACAAATGTGTTCCCAGTGGCCAAACATTTTAGTTACGATTACCATTCCCGTTCCGACATGTTGGCCCATGGCCTTTTCTTGTGTCTTGATGAGGCCACCCTCAGGGTGGCGAAGCAAAATCTTCTTGGTAACCTCCAACCTGATGGCATGATTAGCGATTTCTCTTGCTGGTAAAAAAAAAATTCCGTCCCCTTTTCCTCTTCTACTATTCCCCACTCTGGACTTTTACCTCTTCTTACCTGCCTATCACCTCCCCTCCTCTTTCCCTTTCTCCTATGGTCCACTCTCCTTTTCTATCAGATTCCTTCCTCCCTGGCTCTACCTTTCCCACCCAACTGGTTTAATCTATCACCTTCTAGCTATCCTCCTCCCCCTCCTAAAACTTCTGTTTCTGGTATCTTCCCCCTTCTTTTCCAGTCCTGAAAATGAGTCTTGGCCTGAAACATCAACTGCTTATTCATTTCCAAAGATGCTGCCTGACCTGCTGAGTTACTTCAGTATTTTGTGTCTTGTTCTGGAATTCCAGCATCGACATAATTTCTTGTGTTTAAAATGTATTAGGAACTGTGTACCAGTGTGGAACAAGCTGCCATCTGACATGGTAAATGTAGGCTCACTCTTGAGTTTTAAGAACAAATTGGATAGATACATGGATGGGAGAGGTCTGGAGGGTTATGGACTGGATGCAGGTCAATGGGACTAGCGGAATAAAGTTTTGGCACAGACTAGAAGGGCCAAATGGTCTGTTTTCTGTGCTGTAGTGTTCTATGGTTCTATGGTTCTAAAAGAGGATAATATCAGAAACCGTGGATGACATGGGCAATCCACTCTCTCTGAAGTCTACATTTGCAGCATTCAAATCAGGTGAAATATGGACTTTACAGTATGTCACCATGTACATCTACAGAATTCCTTTTTTTTAATCTCTTAATATAGTACTGAGTTTTGCACTTTGGCACCTGAGGAAGATTGTTTCATTTAGCTGTATATTGTATGTGTACAGCTGAATGGCAATAAACTTGAACAAGAGATCAAGATATGATCTCTATAGTGTTATCAGAGATACCAAGAGATTCCTAGCCCATCCATCAGCTGTGGCAGGATTTAAATAATACAATATGTTACTAAACGAAGCACCACCAACAGCAGACATAACATAAAGATTTTTACTCTTCATGTATGTGAAGGATGTAAAAAATAAACTCATTTCAATTCAAACAGCACTTTCCTGATGAGCTTAATGCATTCTATGCATGATCTGAACACAAGGGAATGGGTATGTCACCATCAACTCCATCAGTCTCCGGTACACTTGAACTTACACTGTCGCAGACGCAAGAGGGTGAACCCGCAAAAGCGTCAGGCCTGGCCGTGATCTTAGATCCTGTACAAAAGGGGTAGTTGCAGACATTTTTAACCTCACTCTAGATGTGGTTCCCTCCTACTTTAAGAAAACTCCTATCGTCCCAGTACCCAAGAAGATAACGTGTGTTAACTACTATCACTCAGTGACTCTGACATGTACCATCACGAAGTACTTCGAGAGGCTGGTCATGACATGTTTCAACTCCAGTTTTACAGACAACCTCGGCCCACCGCAATTTGCCTGCTACCGTATCAGGTCTATATCAGCACCCATCTCAATCGCTCTACGCTCTCTTTGGAGCATCTGGGCAAGAAAAACACTTATGTCAAACTACTACTATTTGATTGCAGCTCCACCTTCAATATTATATTTCCAGGCAAGTTCAGTCTGGACCCTGGTGTCAATGCCTCCATCTGGAACCGGACCCTTGATCTCCTCACCACCAGATTACAATCAGTTTGGACAGGCAGCAATATCTCTGCCATGATTATTCCAAAGACTGGTTCTCCACAATGTTGCCCTCTCAGTCCCCTACTTTATTCCTTGTACACTCATGATTGTGTGACCATATTCTGCATTAACACCACCTACAAGTTTGCAGATGAAATCACCGTAGTGAACTATATCGCAAATGAGGATGAGTCAGAGTATGGGGGGGAGACAGAGAGCTTAGTACAGACTCTGTCTAAACTTCTCACTATCTCAGTAAGTATAATCTCTCTTCTCCCTTCTCCCATCCAGCATAAGATACAAAAGCCTGAAAGCATGAACCACCTGGCTCAAGGATAGCTTCTATCCTGCTGTTATGAAACTTTTGAATGGACCTCTTGTATGTAAGATGGACTCAGCCTCACAATTGTTTTACCTTGTTCTGCCTCAATAAAATATGTAGTGATTTGGTATTATCACTACCTTCAGATATGGCCCAAGTGTGGAGCGAGAGACATTGAAACGGGTCAATAGTTCACAGACTTTAATGCAAACAGAGTTAGAGGGAAAGGAAAACAATAAACACTAGGTCAAACAAGACTGTTAACTAAAACTCTCAAATGAAAAATGAAGCCAACACTGTGGCTGAAAGGAATAACTAAATATAAAATGAATACCGCTAATCTTCAGAGTCAGTTGACTCGACAGTCCAATTTCTCAGGCAAGGAGACAGTGAAACATTACTGTGCTTTGCTCAAGACTCGACAAGTGCTACGACAAAAAGAATGGTGTTAAATACCATCTCAAGGAAATAATAATTCACTGACACGTGCATATTCACGAGCGTAATTGCCATACATGCTGCACTGCCGAATTTGCGGTTGTGACAGATACGTTTGAAGAGTATGCAAGATAAGCTTTTCACTATAACATGCAATAATAAAAAAATACCAATTATTGAAACTTCAGTCCTGATGGAAGTTCTTGGACATGAAGCTTTAACTGTGTTTCACTCTCCACAAGTACTACCTGAACTGCTGCATGTTTCACTATTGATGGGCCAATTATCTTAATTCTGCTCCTACATCTTATGGTCTTATTTAAAATGTCCAGTTTCTGTCATAATTTGTTTCTAAGTATGTAAGGTAGGTTTACAATCATTGATCTGGGGACAGGGTCAATGTCCAGAGATCTGTAAACTATGGTCAGGCATGGGACTCAAAAGCAAGTTGTCTGCAGTCATGGGTTTGAGAGGGTGTTTGCTGGGCAGTTGACTATCACATGCTGATAGAGTCTCAAGTTTAGTTCATTTAGGAGGCCAAAGTGTTTTAGTAGGGATTGGGTGTAGGTTGTAAGTTATGCAGAGCGGGCAAATGTTACTACCATCTGGGTGAAGTCTAAATCCCAGATGGATAAATAAATAACATAAAATGGACCACCTAAGGAATGGCCCTTTTAAGTTGCCCTGAAACAGTGATATACTGTAAAAGCCTAATTTGACATAAGGCATTTGTGCTCACAGTGAACTATATATATCCAATTTTAACTGAGGGCAGTGGCATCCTAATTTGTGTTGTGTTGGAATTAATGTTCTTTAAGTTGTTTTGGTCCCCCCACTAGAACAGGTGTTCCCAACCTTTTTTATGAAATAGATCAATACGTTAAGCAAGGAGTCTGTGAATCATAGGTTGGGAACCACTGCACCGGAATATTGGCTATAATTCTTGATAAGTATTCATTTTCATTTAAAGGTGTAGTGTGATCAACTTTTGTGGACACATTGCAGAATAATGCCTGAATGGGTAAGTGATTTGCTTGAAAACAATATAGAAACACATACTGAGTCTTATTTCTACAAAGAAAATGAGTTTAGGCCACAAAAATAGTATTCAACAGAAGTCAGAGTAATAGTAGGCAAGAGCTCTCTCACTTGTATCTTAGGGCTGTATGTAGAGTTGACTGATTCAAAATTTTGTATGAGAGTTAGTGAATGACTCCTTGAGCACAGGAAAAATAATGTTTCATATTCCTCCCCTGCCACTAAATTATTAAAGCAGAGGAGGACAGCAATAATAACCAAAAAGTTTACCTCCATGTTGTCAATTCTCCTGCTCTTTTCCCGTGCTCCAGCTATCTATTCTTTAGGTCACGTGTTTTCTGCTAGATCCTGAGTTCCACTGGCTGTGAACTTGTTTCTTTTCTCTTGAGAATTTCCAATCCATGAATAATTGTGCTTGTAGTTAATTAGCTCTTAGATCTTCCAATGTTTTGTGGCAGAGAAATCAGGAGATTCTCCAAGTGCTAACTGCAGTGGATTCCAGGCACTGAGGAAATCTCATGAGGCTCCAATTGATTGGACATTGTCATGTTGCCTGGAAAGTTGTATTTTTTTTGCAGAATCTCTAAGACCTTCGATAATTGATTTTCTTGGGCAAAGGTTCTGTTACAGCCTTGTTTTTAAGAATTTTCTGATGGAGTTAACAGATTAGATTATTCAGTGGTCCATCTATAGATACCTAATCCTGTCATGGTACAAGTGATGTAAGCATCCTGGACTCAGATAATGACAGCAGTCAAGTGATGAAGTTGCCATTAGGGATTGTATTCATAAATCTGAGAAAAATTTCCAAGCATTTTGTCAACAGAAGGGAAACCTTGAAGTTAATTTTCCTGACCCTATCCATTGCTGACCATGCACCTTTAGGCATTAATCATGAAGGAAGATCAGTTTATCTCTATGTGGACATTGACAAGAATATTTTTGATTTTGAAGCAGATATTTCCTTGGTCCATGGTTAGAGTGCTTACACTGAGCACATAAGCACATTGCTTTCACATTATCGTGAGTTGGGGGATCATGGGAAGAATGTTTTTCCCACAAGGCAAATTACTTAGATGCCAAACTTGCTTTTCCTTGATCGCAAAAATTCCATGATTGTGAAACAAGGATGATTCCGCTCAATCCAATTTCTAGGCAAATATTTTACTATATTGCTGACCTGGCTGCAGTCTACCACCACTGCACGATGTATATGTCCAGGACAAAGAAACGAGCAGGAAAATCATTGCGGGCACCACCCTACCCCACAAGTTGCCTTTTCCAAAAGCTTCCAACTGCAAAGTGCTTTAGAGCTATTAAAACAAAAACTTCATGTTATCTAGAAAGTTTCATCCCCCAAGCAGTGAATCTGATCAACCATCACTGCCCCCACCCCCTCTATCTATTATACTTGTCACTGTGGCTATATTCACTGCACAGCACTTTAGACACTTTAAACCATTTTTTATAATGTTGTTTACATTGTAAATTCATGCTGGTATTTACGTATTTTTGAATCAGAATCAGGTTTATTATCACCAGCATATGTCGTGAAATTTTTTAGCTTAACAACAGCAATACATGATAAGGTAGAAAGAAAAAAAGTAAATCAGTTATAGTAAGTATATTTCTTTATATTAAATAGCTGAATTAAAAATAGTGCAAAACAGATATAATCTTAAAAAGTGAGGTAGTGTTCATAGGTTCAGTATTACTGAATTTTGCACACATTATTTTGTTCATTTTATTCCATATCTGTCCATTAACCTCTAACTTTATTTTTACATATGCTTTACTGTGCATGATGAAAGAACACCTTTCAACGTATACCTCTGACACAGTTCCCCGACAACCATTTAGCAGACATCTCAGCGGAGACCTTTGCTAATCTAGCATCTGTATAAACCTGGCATCTCTGTGGGAGACTTGTGATGTTAGTGAATAGTCAAGCAGTAGGGAAGCTATTAAAGCAAATTGGACTGAAGAATCTTCACATGCAGTAGGACAGCGTGAATTAAAGGAAAATTGCAACACAAAGTAAAATTTGTTAATTTCAGTCAGACACAAAAAAGCGAAATATGAAACTTTTTAAATTAGATTTAGTCACAATGGTCAGAAGTCCAATAGAATTTATGTTGCAGAAACATTTGTCATACCAGCTCCTTCCCGATGTTCACACTGAAGACTGGGTGTTGGCATCACAATTTGCTGCGTATTTGACCCAGTAATACAGAAAGTATTAGGTGTCTCAACATTTTAAATGTACCAAAATCACTGTAGAAGAAGTGAGAATGATAACAATAGTGCCGCTATTATTGCCAGTCAGGCAGTGCTATCATTTAGAAAGTGGCATCATGGATAGATAAAGTGGTGAAGGAGGCTTTTGGCACACTCTTTTCATCAGTCAGGACATTGAATAAAGGAGCTGGGAAGTTACTGTACATTGCAATTATATTAGATGTTGATGGAGACACACTTGGAGTATTGTGTACAGTTTTGGTCACCCTTTTATAGGAAAGATGATATTAAATATGAAAAATTTACTAGAATATTGACTGGATTTGGGGACCTGAGTAACAAGGAGAGGTTGAGTAGACTAGGAGTTTATTCTCTAAAATATAGGAAATTGAAGGAGGACCTGTCTAAAATATATAAGATCCTGAAGGGTATTAACATGGTGAAAGCACGTTGTCTATTTCCCAGGGAGAGTCTGTTAAAAACAAAGGGCATAGGTTTTAAGAACAGAGGCAAAAGATTTAGAAAGGGATATCAGAGACAATTTCTTCATGCAAAGGATAAGGCATGTTTGGAATGAGCTGCCAGAAATAGTGATTGAGGCTGGCTCATTAGCAACATTTAGAACTCGTCTTGTCATGTACATATATAGTACAGGGCTGAACATTAACAGATGGAGCTCACTTTCTAGGCAGCAGAGTCAGCATGGATGAGTTGGGCAGAAGGGTCTGTTTCCATGCTGTACAACTCTAATAAAGTAATACCTCGAAGAATAGGACATACTTATACTTGACACAAGACATGGCAGATGTTGGAATCTGGAGCCACATACAAAGCTCTGCAAGAATCAGTGGATTGAGCAAGATCTATGGAAGGAAATGGATAGGAATTACATTCTTCCTTTTTTCCAGATTTTCCACCCAAATATCCAGGATATATATACTTGTCCTATTCAGACTTTAGGAGAACTTTCTATTTTTGTTGGTCCATTATAACTGATAATGTTTTTGGCTACCTGGGTCCTAAATGGTCCATTATAAGTGAAAATGTTTTTGGCTACTGGGATCCCAAATGGTGGCTGTGTACCCACCAACCCCACCCCATCCTATCCACTACTTCAAAATTCGCTCTTACTTCTCTAAGATGCTCCTTCAATAAGCCTCTATGAATGAGTATTTGGTGATCTTATCTGGTTCAGTGTCAGCTTTGCCTAGTGAAGATTTATGAAGCATGTTGAGGCATTTTAGTAAATTAGGCACGAGATATAAGCACCTCTAAAGTGGGCAAACAGTCAAATATTAACTACGTTCAACTCTAGAAAATTGAATTGAATTGACTTTATTACTTACATCCTTCATATACATGAGGAGTAAAAATCTTTATGTTACATCTCCATTGTGTTGGCGCGTGGCCAAGTGGTTAAGGTTCAGTCTAGTGATCTGAAGGTCGCTAGTTCGAGCCTCAGCTGAGGCCGTGTGTTGTGTCCTTGAGCAAGGCACTTAACCACACATTGCTCTGCGATGACACTGGTGCCAAGCTGTATCGGCCCTAGTGCCCTTCCCTTGGACAACATCAGTGGCGTGGAGAGGGAAGACTTGCAGCATGGACAATTGCCGGTCTTCCATACAACCCTTCCCAGGCAGGCGCCCTGGAAACCCTCCAAGGCACAAATCCATGGTCTTACGAGACTAACGGATGCCTATATATATACATCTCCATCTAAATGTGCAATGTGCAATTTATAGTAACTTATAATAAATAGTACGTATAACACAACAGTCAATATAACTTCGAAATACAGTTGTGTCAGCATGAATTAATCAGTCTGATGGCCCGGTGGAAAAAGCTGTCCTAGAGCCTGTTGGTCCTGGCTTTTATGCTGCAGTAACATTTCCCGGATGGTAGCAGCTGGAACAGTCTGTAGTTGGGGTGAATTGGGTCCCCAATGATCCTTCGAGCCCTTTTTACACACCTGTCTTTGTAAATGTCCTGAATTGTGGGAAGTTCACATCTACAGGTGCACTGGGCTGTCTGCACCACTCTCTGCAGAGTCCTGCGATTGGGGGAAGTACAGTTCCCATACCAGGCAGTGATGCAGCCAGTCAGGATGCTCCCCACTGTGCCCCTGTAGAAAGTTCCTAGGACCTGGGGACCCATACCAAACTTCTTCAACCCTCTGAGGTGAAAGAGGCACTGTTGTGTTTTTTTCACCACACAGCCAGTATGTACAGACCACACGAGATCCTTAGTGATGTTTATGCCGAAGAACTTAAAGCTGTTCACCCTCTCAACCCCAGATCCATTGATGTCAATAGGGGTTAGCCTGTCTCCATTCCTCCTGTAGTCCACAACCAGCTCCTTTGCTTTTACGACATTGAGGGAGAGGTTGTTTTCTTGACACCACTGTGACAGGGTGATGACTTCTTCTCTGTAGGCTGCTTCATTATTATTTGAGATAAGGCCAATCAATGCAGTAATGTCAGCACATTTAATTAGCAGACACAGTCATAGGTATACAGAGAGTGAAGGAGGGGGTTTAGGACACAGCCCTAAGTGGTATCTGTGTTGAGGGTCAGAGGGGCAGAGGTGAGGGAGCCCACTCTTACCACCCGCCGGTGATCTGACAGAAGGTCCAGGATCCAGCTGCACAAGGCAGGGTGAAGGCCAAGGTCTCTGAGCTTCTTGTTGAGCCTGGAGGGAATTATGGTGTTGAAGGCTGAACTGTAGTCCAAGAACAGCATTCTCACATAAGCATCCTTCTTCTCCAGATGTGATAAAACCTCACTAGATGCATATTAATTACACAAGGACCATATAAAATTTTATAACATATTTTATTAAGTTCCAAAGCTGGAGTTTCCACTTACCATCTCAAAGTCATGATCTTATGCCATATTTATATTCAGGACTCTTTATTTGCCTCACTGAACTTGGTGTGGCATCTTTATTTAATATCAATAAATACATGAGCTTCATAGGCCGAGTCAGTATTTAATTACTGATCTCCAATGCCCTGGAGAATGAAGTGGAGAGCTGCCCTCCTGAATCATTGGAGTCCTAGCGATATACTGTAGATATACCCACAGTGCTGTTAGGGAATGTGTTCCAATAGTTTGACAAGCAGTGGTGAAGAAACAGTAATATACTTTGAAGGCAGGATGTGTTGGAGTTCTAAGATTGAAGACAAAATGAGAGAAGAAAAAAAATCCTTAAATCCTTTAAGAAATAGAAAAAGAATATTGTGGTCGATGAAGACCGCGACACCATTAGTCACTTTGAGACTGGGTGCGGTGTGTCCAAAGATGACTGGTCAGGCCAAATAGGGCACGAAATGTCTGGCACATGTTGGGCAGACACGTGTAGGCACTGCAGTCATTGCGCCGGTGGCTCTGGACTTGCGCAGCTCGCGCTTATGTTGTGCTTCAGCAATGCGCCTTGCCTCATAAGCTTGACAGCCCTTGTGGATGAGGCCGTGCCAGGTAGGGCGGTTTTGTGCCAGCGTTTCCCAAGAGGTCGTGTCTACGTCAAGCGACTCCAGGGAGGCCTTTAGTGTGACTTTGTAACATTTCTTCTGCCCTCCATGCGAGCGTCTTCCAGCAGAGATTTCCCCAAAAAGGGAGCTGCTTGGGTATGCGCTCATCCGGCATGCAGATGACATGACCTGCCCACCGGGTCTGTGCTCTCATCAGCAGTGTGTGGACTGATGGTGGACTTGCTCTAGAGAGAACTTCAGTGTCTGGTACCTTATCTTGCATCTGATGCCTAATATTCTGCGAAGACAAATCATGTGGAATTGGTTGAGCTGTCTTGCATGCCTTCGATACACACAGTCCATGTTTCACAGGCATACAGGAGGGTAGTGAGTACCATGGCTCTGTAGACATTCAGTTTTGCTGCTGGACTGATTCCTTGACGTTCTCATACCACTGCTCTCCACTGTATGGGAATGTAGACAAAGAATATTATTAAGCCATTAAATATCAGCAACATAAAATAAATGTCAGTGTTTATCTAAGAATGGTATTCATATTAATATACATATTGGGACTTCTTTGAAATAAGAATTTAAATATGTTTCTCCTTACATATCTGGTTTGGTTTTGTGGGAATTTAAAAGAGCTTTCTGTTTACTCTAAGATACAGATTTGGGGCTGAAATATCAGCTGACTTCAATGGTGACAGATATCCTTAAACATAATGATGCTGTCTGCCACGTACACAGCAATGAATGAACCTCTCTTCAGATCTCAGCCTGCGGATTGTCGGTGGAATGAATAAATGTAACAGAACCTTTACAGAGGGCACGCACTGAAACAAAAGAAACCATTTTTCCCCGTAGACAAACGTCAGTAATAATATATTTGTTCTGTCTTATTCACAAAGCAAGAGAGGTTCAAAGCACTGAAAGACTAATTAAGTTTTTTTTAAATATGTGCACTCACAGTTGTATATATCTTGCCTGCAACAGAGCCTTATACATAATGGCACTCTACTTTCAGAAAAAGATGAAGTACTCAGTGTGCATAATCAGAACAACAGTAATCCTTGTCAGTGGTCTTTATTCATTCCAAGCAATCATTTATTTTGGTGAGATGGTGTGAGATTTAAAAAGAGCTCAGGGCCTTTCAGGACTTTTCAGGCTTCAATCATCACCAGCAATCACTTGTTTGGGTGGGATGGTGCAGATTTTAAAAATTTGGAAGATGCAGGATAAATACATCCCAAAGGTGACGAGGTATTCTAAAGGGAGGATAAGGCAACTGTGGCTGACAATGGAAGTCAAAGACAGTGTACAAGGAAAGGAGAGCATGTAATAGAGCAAAAATTAATGGGAAGCCAGAGGACTGGGAAGCTTTAAAAACCAACATTATGAAACTAAAAAGAAGTGTTAAGGAAAGAACATATGAAATATGTGGTTAGCAACGATATAAAAGAGAATACCGAAGGAGTATTTGTAAATATAAAAGTGTAAAAGACAGGCAAGAATAGATATCAGACCGCTGGAAAATGATGCTGAGGAGGTAGTAATGGGGGAAAAACTCAATACGTACTTTGCTTCAGTCTTCATTGTGGGAGACACTAGCAGTATGGCAGAAATTCAAGAGTGTCAGGGGACAGAAGTGAGTGCAGTTGCCGTTACTAAGGAGATGGTGCTTACGAAGCTGCAAGCTCTGAAGGTACAGTAGATTAGTCACCTGGACTAGATGGACTACACCCCAGTGTTCTGAAAGAGGGAGCTGAAGAAACTGTGGAGCCATTTGCAGTGACCTTTCAGTATTCTGGAAGGGTTCTGGAGGACTGGAAAATTGTAATTGTCACTCCACTCTTTAAGAAGGGACGGAGGCAAAAGACAGGAAATTAATGGCTAGTTAGCCTGACTTTAGTGGTTGGAGTCCATTATTAAGGATGAGGTTTCATGTTACTTGGAGGCACATGATAAAATAGGCTGATGTCAGCATGGTTTCCTTAAGGGGAAATCATGCATGACAAATCTGTTGGAATTCTTTGATGAAATAACAGGCAGGAATAGACAGAGGAGAGGCAGTGTATATTGTTTACTTAGATTTTCAAAAGGCCTTTGACAAGGTTCCATACATGTGGCAGCTAAACAAGATAAGAGCCCATGGTACTGCAGGAAAGATACTAACATAGATAGACGATAGGCTGACTGGCAAGAGAGAAACAATGGGAATAAAGTAGGCCTTTTCTTATTGGCTGCCGGTGACTAGTGAGTTCCAGAAGGGTTAGTGCTGAGACCATTTTTTTCACGTTGTATGTCAGTGAGTTGGAAGGTGGTATTTGTGGCATTGTAGGCATGTTTGCAGACAATACAAAGATAGGTGGAGGGGCAAATGGTGTTGAGGAATCAGTGAACCTGCAGAAGCACTTAGACAGTGAAGGCAAAGAAGTGCCGGATGTTATATAATGTCATAGAAACATAGAAAAATAGAAAACCTACAGCACAGTACAGGCCCTTCAGCCCACAAAGCTGTGCCAAACATGTCCTCACCTGAGAAATTACCTAGGGTTACCCATAGCCTCTATTTTCCTGAGCTCCACGTACCTGTCCAGGAGCCTCTTAAAAGACCCTATCATATCCGCCTCCAGCACTGTACCTGGCAGCCCATTCCACACACTCACCACTCTCTGCGTAAAAAACTTACCCCTGATAACTCCTCTGTATGTACTTCCAAGCACCTTAAAACTGTGCCCTCTCATGCTAGCCATTTCAGCCCTGGGAAAAAGCCTCTGACTATCCACATGATCAATGCCTCTCATCATCTTATACACCTCAATCAGGTCACCTCTCATCCTCCATTGCTCCAAAGAAGAAAGGCCAAGTTCACTAAAGCTATTCTCATAAGGCATGCTCCCCAATCCAGGCAACATCCTTGTAAGTCTCCTCTGCACCCTTTCTATGGTTTCCACATCCTTCCTGTAGTGAGGTGACCAGAACTGAGCACAGTACTCCAAGTGGGGTCTAACCGGGGTCCTACAACGTTTCCTCTCGGCTCCTAAACTCAATCCCATGATTGATGAAGGCCAATGCACCGTATGCTTTCTTAACCACAGAGTCAACCTGCACAGCAGCCTTGAGTGTCCTATGGACTCAGATGCCAAGATCCCTCTGATCCTCCATGCTGCCAAGAGTCTTACAATTAATATTATATTCTGTCATCATATTTGACCTACCAAAATGAACCACCTCACACTTATCTGTGCTGAACTCCATCTGCCACTTCTCAGCCCAGTTTTTGCTTCCTATCAATGTCCTGCTGTAACCTCTGACAGCCCTCCACACTATCCACAACACCCCCAATCTTTGTGTCATCAGCAAACTAACTAACCCATCCCTCCATTTCTTCATCCAGGTCATTTATAAAAATCACAAAGAGTAGGGGTCCCAAAACAAATCCCTGAGGCACACGGCTGGTGACCGACCTCCATGCAGAATATGACCCGTCTACAACCACTCTTTGCCTTCTGTGGGTAAGCCAGTTCTGGATCCACAAAGCAATTTCCCTTTGGATCCCATGCCTGCTTACTTTCACAATAAGCCTTGCATGGGGTACCTTATCAAATGCTCTGCTGAAATCCATATACACAACATCTGCTGCTCTACCATCATCAATGTATTTAGTCACACATCAGGAAGTACATGCTCATGCACTTTGATAGATGGAAGAAAAGTGTGGATTATTTTCTAAACAGAGATCAAATTCTTAAATCAGAGGTTTAAATGGACTTGGAAGTCCTCATGCAGGTTTCCTTAAAGATTAACTTGCAGGTTGAGTCAGTGATAAGAAAGGCAAATGCAATGCTAGCACTCATTTCAAGAGGACTAGAATATAAAAGCAATGATGTAATGCTGAGGCTTTATAAATCATTGTTCTGACTGCACTTGGATTATTGGGAGCAGTTTTGGGCCCCTTATCCAAAGAAGGATGAGCTAGCATTTAAGAGGATTCAAAGGAGGCTTACGAGAATAATCCCGTAATGTAAGGGTTAATGATGAGGAGTGTTTGATGGCTCTAGGCCTGTACAAGCTGGAGTTTAAAAGAATAAGGGGGAATTTAATTGAAAACTATGGAATATTGAAAGGCCTAGATAGAGTGGATGTGGAGAGGATGCTTCCTATAGCGGGTGAATCTAGGACAGCCTCGGAAAAGAGGAACGTCTATTTAGACAGAGATGAGGAGGAATTTCTTTAGCCAGAGGGTAGTTAGTTTATTGCCACTGATGGCTATGGAGGCCAAGTCATTGGTATATTTAAAGCAGAGGTTGATGGTCTTAATTAGTAAGGGCATCAAAGTCAGCAGGATGGCATTGAGAGAGATAATAGATCAGCCATAATGGAACGGCAGAACACACTCGATGGGCAGAATGGCCTAATTCTGCTCCCATGTATTTTGGTCTATGCTCCAATTAATTCAGAAATAATGATCTATACAAATAAACAGTAAAAGCATTAGTTGACTTTTCTGTACTAGATTACAAAATGCATCTGTTGCCATGAGGAATGTTGATTACTGCTCTCTTCAACGGTCATGCTTATACACAACAAGCTACTCATATCTGGAAAAGTAATTGAACAATGGTATGCTGATTAGAAATTGCTTCGCTCTATTCCACAACTGCAGGATATTATCGTGCAATAACCTTTTGAACTCTCGCTCAGCAGCAATACTATTATCCTGCAGGTTTCCGAAGAATTAGACAAATTAAAACATCTTATCAACTCCACATGAATGGAAATGTTGAAAAATCGTAGATTTGCCAGTCTGGAAGATACTTACAATTGTTAATAAGTTATTAATCTGAAGTGTCTCATCATGATTTCATACAATTTCAATATATTGTGGCGCTCCAGGAGCGTGGTTGACAGCTCATCCCAGCATTCCTGGCAGCCAGCACTGCCTATTTGTTCTTGTTTAAAAATGTATTTGTGGAATTATGGAGACATTTAAATTCATTTATTATTACATTTTAACGTGTTATACAGGTTGTTTGCTCTCATGTTTGTGGGTCACCTTGTCTGTAACCGGGGTGTGTAATAATCCTCTCCCCCATTCCTCAACTGTATGTGACTGGGTTGATTCTCCACAAGCAATGGCGCTCTTTCTGTTATTGCGCTTGCCACGATAAAAAGCCGTTTTATATAAATGAGCGCTTCTCGAATGTCATCATGGTCTGAATGCTTGCTACATTGGTATCAGCAACACTCACAACACGCTGTAGGAACTCAGCAGGTCAGGCAGCACCCGTGGAAACGATCAGTCAACATTTCGGGCCGGAACCTGTCCTGGCAAAGGGTTCCGGCCCAAAACGTTGACTGATCATTTCCACGGATGCTGCCCGACCTGCTGAGTTCCTCCAGCGTGTTGTGGATGTTGCTTTGACCCCAGCATCTGCAGAGTATTTTTGGTTACATTGGTATCAGGATTGGGATTAGAAGTTGATGGTAAAATTAAATGGTGGATAGAGTGCCTTAAGAGCCTGGGAATACTATAAGTCAAGGGACCAAGAGGTATGCCTCCATCGCCCCCCTGGGCTGGGCTCCTGAAGACGGGACACCGACCCGGAGGAAGAACCTGGGAACTGAGCACTGTGCCTTCCCAGGGAGCCCCAATGAGGTGAGCGTACCCAGGCTTCCCAACCAAGGACACATGACGGAGTCTATCACCCACCTCCCTCGTGGCCCACACTGGGAAACCCAGGACGCTGCAGCCAAGGGAGGATGGGCAATACGGCGGGCAGCACCAACACTGCCAGAGAAAAAGGAGGACCAACGGGCCACAGCAATTAATGAAACAAGATCTACCCTGAAGCTCCCCAGATACAATGGTACTCACTGCCTGGAGCCTTACCTGATGCAATCAAAGCTGCCACTTGGCAGAACTTATGGAGTCCCACCAAGGCAGCAGTGAACCTTGCCCTGGCACTGGAGGAGGATGCCCTGTGGGCCCTCCTCGACCTAATGCCAGCTGAACAGCCTGACCACAGGGCCCTCATAGCAGCACTGGAGTGGCATTTCAGTCAGAGGCTATTGGAGGAAGCAACGAGGGAAGAACTGGGCATCAGGCCGCGGTGAGTGCCACGGAGCGATGCCTGCTCCCATTGTGGCGAGGCAGGCCACCAGAACTGCCTGCACCAGCACCACACCACAGCCCAGCGTGGCCATCGGGAAACGCCGAGAAAGCGGCGCCACCTGAGATCTCCAGCAGAATCTTTATGTTGTCGCCTCTCCAGATGGGTTGACTGGGTGGAGAGCAAGGTGTATACATGGACTGAGTGGAGGATGGCACCCGATGCCACATGTTGGTGGACAGTGCCTCCCATGGGGAGGGGCGCTAGAGATAGCCCCCAATGCCCCAGGCAGCAGTGTCAGCACCCATCAGGACTTTTGGACTTCGTTGTGGACTCATGGCTGACCCCTCAGGTGGGGGCAGTGTGGCACTCTGGGGGCACGGTAAACATTTCGCCCCAGCATTCCCAGCAGATAGTGCTACTTAATGTCTTTGTTTGAAAATGCGTTCATGGAATAATAGCGAGATGTTCAAGTTCATTGATGGTTATATTTTAGCTCGGGTTATAGAGTTGTTCACTTGTGTGTTTGTGGGTCACCCTGACAGTAACCAGGGTGTGAAATAGTCACTTCCCCCGTCTGGTTTTGACTGGGTTGATTCTCACCGAGCGGTGGCGCTTTGTCTGCTATTGTGCTTGTCGCAACTAAAAGCCCTTTTATATAAACAAGCTCTTCTCACCTGTCATCATGGATCGAATACTCGCCACAATATTATCTTTTGGGAACAGTCTGATGCATAAAACATGCCTGTGAACTGAGTTCATTAACACTGGCCTCTCTTTATCTGTATTAGCATCCAATATTTGCTGTGATTACGAAGAAGACAATCAATATCTAAGAAGGCAATCTTCAAGCTTAGAAAGAACTATTCGGATTCTCAGATTGTCCCAAGGCACTTCACAGCTTTTGAAATATTATTATTATCAAGTTAACACAGCAGCTGATTTTCACAAAAGGAAACTGAGATGCATAACCAGTTGAAATGTCTTTTTTAAGACATTGGTTATTCTGAGTCTTTAAACGTATACCCATTTTTCTTTCATTTTGACTTCCCATATCAGACACTTAGAGACTAAGCATAACCTGAATCCCAAAGAAATTCCACATATATCACTTTAAATGAATAACAGAAAGAAAGAAAATTTCCCATAAGTTAAAGCTGATTCTCCTTCACTCCATTGAACTGCTATTCAGCTAAGCAAAGGAAATTACTGATGAACTGATATTCTTGTTCATTATATACAATAATGCATGAACTACTTTCAACACATCTGAAACTTTTTTGTTCAAATACAAAAGAGTGGACTATAGTTATTTTAGTATTTATAGGGTTAATTTAACAGTACTTGAATCACTAGACCTTGGTGAACAATCTGCTGCTTCTGGCTCGAAATACTCCACTGTGTAACTGGGTGTTGGACTGACCTCAGACAGTCCAGATGTATGACTGCTCCAATCTCCCCATTATCCTCAATAGAGGTGCCCCCCAGGGCTATTTCTAAGCCCATTACTATACACTCTGCTCACACATGACTGCACTGCCAAACTCCTGAGCAATCCCATTGTCAAGTTCACCGATGACACTACAGCAGTAGGCCAGTGAGACAGTTTATATAGAGGACATGGTACCAGGCAAATAATCTCTTCCTTAATGTCAACATGACAAAGGAGATGGTTATTGACTTCAGGAAAATCCGCAGCACTCACCTGAAAGTAGAATTGAAATGTCTGGAGTAGTTTCATCTCACAATTGAGTCCCACTCAGACAACTTCTTCACATTGGTGGTGCGATAGTGGATGCTGCAAGCAGTTTCAAACTCCTGAGTGTGTACATCACGCACAACCTCTCATGGTCCCAGAACACATCCTCCACAGTCAGGAAAGCTCACCAACTCCTCTACTTTCTGAGAAGGCTGAAGAGAGCTGGGCTAGGCACACCAATACCAATGCAAAATGGAGGGTATCCTAACAAGCTGCATCACGAGATGGAAACTGCGCTGCAGCAGACAGGAGTGCTCCACAACAGGGAGATGAAATTACCCAATGCATCACAGGCTTCAATCTAGGACATTAAGGATATATATATTGCCAGGAAAAGGTCAGCAATATCATAAAGGATCCCACCCACCATGCTTAAGGACTATTTGTCCCACTCCCATCAGGGAAGAGGCTACTCATCATCCACACCTAGACTACCAGACTCACAAGCAGTTACCTCTCCCAAGCCATCAGGCTGATCAAAATCTACCCCATTATCCCACCTCACTAGCCCCCACTATACAACGAACACTTCACCTAGTGCCACATTAAATCAGTCTATCTATATAAAAGTTACTCACCCATTGTGTTTTATAGTATTGGTTGTATACAGTATTTACTGCATATTTATTGTGTTTTTTAATTCTGTTCTTTTTGCTTTTTTATGGGGCATCAGATCAGGAGTAACAATCATTCAATTCTTTACACTCGTGTACTGAAGAATGACCATAAATAATCTTGAATCTTGAATTTTTAATTATATTCCATTTTTTCCATGACTAATTTCCTTTTCTCCCATTCCTCTTCAGTTGCTGGGTGATGAATTTACATTTGCCAGTCACTCCCCAGTGCCTTTTCCACGTGTCTATTGTTTGTGTTTGAGACTGTATAGTGAGATTAATAGGGCTGACTCTATCCCTCATACATCCACGTTTCTTAGAACAGTACTTGTAATGAATATTTGGATTAACTTTGTAGTTATGTTAAAGGAAGTCACTGTTGTTGTGCAGGAACAACATGTCAGATGTGTATTGAAAAGTCAGCTTAGGGTACAAGCTGAAATCTTCGGAAGAATTCTCAAACCAGTCTATACTCAGTTTATACTCAGGAAAGAATGTTACCAGCTAAAACAGATATCTTGTAAACTGATTTAATAAATGGAAAGCATAACTGAGGACATTAAACAATTATCATTTTACCTTCCTAAACTTAAGAGCCTAAAACGACTTCTGAAGAACTCCTATCAACACAAATCTGATAACTGGGGACAGGCTAGAATCTGAGACTTTCTCAGTTATAGCTCGGCAGTTTCCTGAATAAGCCATTCCCAATGATAACAGGAATGCAGGAGAGTACATTATTTCTGAGCAGGCTTTAATTGCTTTGTGGCTGCTTTTACTTGGGAAGCCTCAAAGCTGAATGGCTTGTATTCACTGTGACCGATTGTTCTTTTGTTCTTTCGTAACTCTAATGCAATAACAAATTAGTAATGCATTCACGTCTTAAAGTAAAAAGACATATAAAATAATAAAAACAATAAATAAAAATAGTCTCCATCCAAAACGTTAATATTTTAACTTGAAGGCTGCTGTGTACATACATCTACTGATGCCTCTGGACATACCTTCAGGGATGTTTCTGGAATCATCGGGTGTTTCGGGTCTTTCAACGTCATACACCCTCCTCCAGGTGACCCAGCCGGGGCTGATCAGACCCCAGCTTGTGTCCAGATGGCTAGCTGCTTATGACTCCATGGTTCCCCTCCTCTGAGCCACAGCCATCCTGAGGCCCTCTCTGCCGCATCGGTGGTACTGCGGATGTCTCTCCTCTTCCTCGATGCCCAAATTGCTGAAGGCTCTAGCTAAGGAACAGGCTGCGAATCCCCTACAACCAGCCTCCACTGGGAGACCCCTCGCTCTCCATCCAGCCTGCTGACAGTTGCTGACCAGTCCTGCGTACTTGGAGAGCTTCCTTTCAAAGGCCTCTTCCAAACAATCTTCCCATGGGACTGTCAGCACCAGCAGCGCCACTTGCTTAGTAGACTCAGACACTAGGACAATGTCTGGTCGCAGGGTGGTGCCTGTGATACAGTTGGGGAACTTCAGCTGCCGTTCGAGGTCCACCAACAGCTGCCAGTCCCTTGCAGAGGTCAGGATGCCTGCAGATGTCCTTTTGGCAGGTATTGGCTGTTCCCCAGCTCTGACAAAGGCAATGGTCTGCTTGGAGGGTCGGGACCGCTTCGCCCACTCAACTCCTGCACTGACGGCTTCAGCAATGGTCGTCAGGACCTGATCATGCCTCCACCTGTACGGTCCCTCACCAAGTGCCCTTGCGCAGCCACTGAGGATGTGCTCCAGGGTTCCTCGCTTGGAGCACAGTGGGCACGCAGATGACTCTGCCTTGCCCCATGTGTGCAGGTTTGATGGACTTGGAAGCACATCGTACACTGCCTGGATAAGAAACTGGATGCGGTGTGGTTCGGCTTTCCAAAGATCAGCCCAGGTCACTTTCCTCTCAACTGCATTCTCCCAACTTGTCCAAGCTCCCTGTTGCTAAATTCCCACTGCCTTGCAAGTTCTCATCTCATCCACTACTGCTCTCACCTCCTCCTGAACTAGACGACACCTTTCCTTCCCTCTGGTGTCCATTTGGGGAGTTGGAGAGGATCCTAGCCCAGCTCGGACTTGTGTGACCACTCCCACCAGCCTTCTGTGACGCAGCCTTGCCTCTGCTTCCTGAACAGCTTCCTCTGCCCTCCACTTCCTGCCAGCCTTCACTTGGATCCCTGCTCTAGCCACCTTCAGATCATTTGAGTCCCTATACTTTAGCACTTCTCTGGCTCTTGTTACCTTGAATTCTTCCTCCAAGAATTTGAAGGGTAGTTGCAGTTTATTGTGGTGTCCATAGAGTGCAATGCTGCTCAGGCTCTTTGGCAGCCCCAGCCATCTCCTGAGGTGGTTGCTGACCTTCTTCTCTAAGGTTTTGACTGTCAAGATCGGATCTGTATAGACGAGGAGAGGCCACAGGATTCTGGGAAGAATGCCATGCTGATACACCCAGGCTTTAAACTTCCCAGGTAGGCCAGACTTGTCCACAGATTTCAGCCAGCCCTCCAACTCAGTGCAGGTTGCCTGAATGGATGTTGTGTCCCTTAGAGAGCTGTCAAAAACTTTGCCTAAGCTCTTGACTGACTTTTCTGTGATGGTTGGGATGGCTGTGCCTGCGATGTTGAACCAGAACTTGTTCTCCACCTTCCCTTTCCTCAGCACCATCGATCTTGATTTGGCTGGTTTGAAACGCATCCAGGCCCACTCCACCAGCTTTTTGAGCCCCTGCAGAACACACCGGCAGCCTGGGACTGATTCTGCGGTGACTGTGAGGTCATCCATGAATGTCCTGATAGGTGGTTGCCATTGAGCGGAATTCATTCTGGGCCCTCTGCACTCTGGTTCAGCAGACTTAGTGATCATGTTCATGGCTAGGGAGAACAGTGTCACTGAGATAGCGCACCCTGTGATGACGCCAGTCTCCACCTTGTGCCAGGTTGATGTAATTGTTCCTGAAGAGACCCTCATCCTGAAATTGCTGTAATAATCAGCGATAAGGTCTCTGATTCTGCTGGGGTTGTGATATTTGGTCAGTGTGAGCTGCACCAGCATTTACCAGGCCAAGCCACAACACTGACAGGTTGCCCTTGTTCTCTCTGACCTCCCTGATGAGCTGTGTCACCACACCGATGTGCTCCAGACAGCCCGGCATCCTTGAAATGCCACCCTTCTGGACTGATGTATCAATATAGGTGTTCTTTGCTAGGTAGGTGCACAGCCGATTAGAAACGGCACTGAAGAAGATCTTCGCCTTGACACACAGCAGGGAGATGATGTGAATCTGGGTGATGTTTTCCTCCTTCGGGATCCACACCCCTTCAGTCACTCTCCACTGTTCTAGGATCTTCCACCTTCTCCAGAAGATTCTCAGGATCTTCCACAGACGCAGCAGGAGTTTGGGGCAGTTCTTGTACACTTTGTACGAGGTGTTGCTTGGTCCTGGAGCCGAGCTTGCCCTTGCTTTGCGGACGACCTCTCTGACTTCCTTTAGCTGCAGCTCTAATATGTCGAACAGCACATCTGGTTCAGGTGGGCCTATTAGGATGTTGCACTCTCCCAGCTCCTGCTCTCTTTCAGGATCATTATATATCTTCTTCAGATGTTGGTCTATGTCTTCCTGCGAACAGGCCAGTTTCCCACTGCGCTTCTCCTCCAGCAACTCCTTGGTGAACTTGAAGGGGTTGGCGATAAAGGCAGCATGTTTTTGGGCCCTTTCACGACGTCGCCTCCGATGCCACTCTGCCCAGTGGAGGACCCTCATCTTCTTTCGTAGTATGGACATCAGCTGGGCCAAGCCAATGCGCTCCTCTTCTCCTGCCTCCTTGTATTGGGACTTCAGAGCTTTCATCTCCTGCCTGATGTTGTGGATCCTCAACGCTCTTTGGTTCTTCGAGTGAGGTGTTTTGGGGCCTTCCTTCTCCTCTTCTCCGAACTGTTCAGCTGCAATGCTGACAATGATTGTTGTCATGGCTTGTGGCTTCCTATCGAACCCCTCCCTTCGCCATTGCCTCCAGAATTTGGTTGACATCTTCATCAAAGAAGTTGAAGTTCTTAAGTAAGCTATTTTAGAAGAAGCTATTGATTTTGTGATTTTTCAAAGCATAGCAATAATTAACATGATTAGCAACTGGGATTTACTTCTATGGTTGCACTTGTCTTACTAGCATCGTTTGGAACACTTCGTGTATATCAGTGGCTTCCTGGTGTGTGAAATCAGGTTTGCTGGTTTGGTGAGTGGGGACAGAAGACCCTCATGACCAGTAAATAAGTTAACTATTTATTTGCAGGACAAGACAGACACTAAGCATTCAGTAAACCCTTCAAGTTACATCCAGTTACAAATACTTATCTAAGGTGTGGGCTCAGGCCCTCTCTCTCTGCAGCACACTTCCAGTGTTTCCACACACCGGTCACACTCCCCAGTCCACTGGTGATGGCCCAAAGCAAGAAGAACGGGTGGTTTCAGTGCACCAGATTTATACTCTACCGTCGTGGTGATGTCATCAAATGGCAACCAGTGGAAGGGCTGAACTGCTCCGCCCCTTAAACAGGCCACTCTCTAGCGAGCATGAGGGAGTGGCTTTTGATGATTGACACTTACTGCAACAATCCAGCCATCGAAAGGTGCAACATCATGATGCTCCGCCCGCTGGCTAGTGTAAACCCTGCGGACCCCCAACTAAACTACACACAAGACATAACACTACGATACCAGCTAACCAGTTGCTACTGAGTGTACTAGAGTAGTCCACCAACCTCCCAACATCCAACAGGGCCAGCAACTTCCCTGATCTTACTTAATGAGTGCTGGATATGATCAGCCAGGTGGGTAACGTTCACAGACTCATCGGGGATGTAGCTGCATGAACCTCAGTAATCCACAGTAACCACAGTAATCGACCACAGTAATCCAACAGAATCATTGGGAATGGCTTATTCAGGAAACTGCTGAGCTATAACTGAGGAAGTCTCAGACTCCAGCCTGTCCCCAGTTATTTAATTTGTGAAAATAGTCCAAGGCCATCCAATTCTGTGAGGCCACCATCAGAAAAGCCGTCATCTCACCTGACACTCCGGTCAGTGCATTTCCTGTATCCTGAGCCTTGGATTCTCTCGTTAGACAGCATTTCTATCACAGAAGCTATTCATGCCAGTCCTAGGACAGCATGGTCACACTATACAGGGGAAAGGCTATCACCCAGAACCTTTCTGCCTCTGTGATATGCCTCTTACTGAACTGACCCTCATGGGCAGGGTGATCATCCACACTATCGAGGAGGTGTATGCATGGTACCATATACCCCGGATAGCAGGAACCGTACCATTTAGTGTCCTGAGTGCCCACATTCACAGCAACATTTGGCATCGACGCAGACGTCCCATGAGGCCGCTGCTGCTCATGCTCGCTGTGCCCCACTGGCTTATATCACCAGCACCAACTCCCCTTCCCCTTCTCAATTGGCAAAGGGATTACTCTCGGATACAGGGCCTTGGGATTAGACAAATAAGCAAGGAGGGAAGTACCATCCCTTAAAACGCTTACACAACTGGGGGGGGTCACTGAGACTCAAGCTCTTTAAGGCCATGCCCATACGATGGGGCAAGGTTGGTTGGAATGGACCACTCCCTCCTGGCTTCCCACAAAACGGAATAGCAAAGCCAGGGAAGCAGGACACGTTCCACCAACAGTCCTGTTCTTCTTTGTTAAAGGGGATCGGTATCAATGGCACCCCGACTGCAGCATGGGTTGGCGCCCTGATGCAGGTCCAACAGTCCGAAGTGTTGGTGTGGTTCACACGCTCGTACACCATCTGTAGGAATGTGTCATAGGATCTCACACCGACCACCATCATCACCACTGCCATCAGCATTCACCACTTTGCCATTCTGTAATGTAGGGAGACACACGCTCACTCCCTCTTAGTTAGTCACTGGGTATTTAGACAGACTATCCCCCGTTCCCCTGGTATTGCCATCCATTACCTATTCACTGGTCTGAGTGCCACCATCTGGTGACCCCTGTGGGTCCTGCACCCAAGTATTCGATTCCTCCTCCAGCTCTTCCACCTTTGGAGGATACGACACTGCCAAATGCCGGGACATCGGAACTCTACCAAGTCCACCAGCCGGAAGTTCAGGCTGTCCTCCACCTACTGCAGCTCACAGTCACCTCCGAAAGGTGTGAGTGGCGGATAATAATTTATTTTGCCGTTTCAACAGCCCTTCGTACGCTCGGTCAACCCTATCGTCTATGGGTAGCATGAGATGTGGAACACCCACAAAATACTGGGCTCTGTAAGTCCACTCCTGGACTTTGGCTCCTGCAAAATGTGAGCCATTCTCCGACTCAATCCCATCCATCATTGACCAGTGCCACAAACCTTTTATTGTGCTTTCCTGGTCAGCATGGCCGCATGGCGCTGCCATCGGTGTCCCCTGCTGTGAGCACATAGCATTTCTTTTCTATTGTAGCAGAGTCCCCAAATAATCTACTTGCCATACCTGAGCAGCTCCAGTGCCCCTTCAGATGTGACCTGAGGGATCTACTGGCTTCCCCTGCGCCTAACCTGCTGGCAAGTAGGGCAGCTCTCAACTGCTATCCTGGTCTCACCAAACATCAATGCCAACCCTCAAAATTTTGCCCATTTCCTGGCTCCTTCCCCACTTGGATGACCTCTCTTTGATATACCCATACCACCAGGCATCTGCGGCCCTCCTCCTCAGAGAACACTAGGGCCATCACCACTCGACTAACAACACCATTATATATAGGCACCTCAGTGGTCCAAGTGGTGTGGGTATCTATGTGGTAGATTGTGACGGGGCACCGATCCACATTCCCAATAGGAGCTCCCCCAGAGATGCCCGTGCATCTCCCAATTCTGCCCATGCCAATGAGACATTCACACCGCCATGCTATTAGCCACCATCCAGGAGTTGGTCCCATCGCCTCCTGGAGGGGCAGGGTCACAGCCACCAGCTCAGCCAAATGACCACATGCCCCCTTGGCCTCCTGAGTAATGACCTTACCTTACACAGGGTGGAGAGTAGCAGCCTTTCACCACTGTTCACATCTCTGCCAAAGGCTGGAGTTGTCAGTAAACCAGACGCTGCTTCTGCTCAGCAGTCAGACTGGCATCGGGTTTACCTCACTGTATGGGCGAGGGGGCAATGGTGAGAACCTCATCAGGGGCATTGTAGTTGTTAACAGGGAGAGCCATGACCTGCTCATGGAGGCCACTCACCAAATCGAGACTTTCCTCTGCACTCTTTGCAATGTACCACTTCCCCCTGACGATGGAAGACTGCTGGACGTGACCCTCTCTGTGGTTTACATTGTCAAACTTTACCCATATGGTGGGGAGGGCTGGTCACAGCAGGACTGACTCAAATGTCATCAGATGTTCTGTGGCCAAGACAGCCAAGTAGCAGGCCAATAGCCACCTCTCAAAGGGGGTGTTATAGAGTTGCCACCTCAGGAAGGGTTTTCATCCAAACCCACAAGAGAAAGTGAAGCACCTTCATCACCTTCCACAGGCTCCTCTCAGCCATCCTGGGGGTACCTGAAACCTACAGCTTGATTGGCATCCCTCTTTGTCTAGAGACCAAAGGGAGAACCTGTTCTACTGCCTACCTGGCGGTTTCAGAGAACGCCTGCTACTCAGGACCCCATTGGAGGTAATTGTTTCCTGGGAGACCTGGTACCAGGACTGCAGCATCATCAAGTGGGGGACGTGCTGATACCAACACCCAGGAACACCACAGGTCAGGACCGCAGCACTTAGCCCGTTCTGGTATCTCCCCCTGCCCAGGATGCTCACAGATCCCATCAGCTCCCAGAAGTGCGGGGCTGCAGTCACCAGCTCAGCCAATTGGCTCGAGTCCGCCTTGCCCTCCTCACCCTGAAGGTAAAACGACTCTTACTTGTCGCAAGGATCTACCCCTCAGCATATTCATGCCCAGAACACACTCAGGGGAGGCCATCACTGAGACAGTCATGGATCCAGGCTGTCATGGTCCCAGGGGCACCTGCAAGGTAACCTCCCAGGTGGGAAGAAGTGAGGCCCCTAACCCCTATATGATAGCCCTGGGACCCTGCCAGCTATCAGCTTTATCTGGAGTAATGGTGTGCTCAGCACTGGGGTCCACCAGTGCCATGTATCGCTGCTCATTTCCTTTCCCCCAGTGTACTGCAATGGGTATGTAAGGCCTCAGGTTCCTGTCTGGGAAAAGGGGTACAAAGCATATCGGCCAGGTGTCCTGACCCCTCCTGCATCTGAAGATCTACCTCCTTCATCTCTTCTCCTGGTAGAGCTCCCTCCACATGGCAGAGAGGGTGGGAGTGGGAACCGTATTTACCTGTTCATCTAGCCTGTGCACCTAACTACGAAGACCTTCTCCCACCTACTTTAAGCCTTCCAATAATCTGATGGCTGCTTATGTAGCCTGTGCACGCTGCTGCTGGTCCCAGTAAGAGCAGTACCATCCCCTTCAAATGGGGAGCTGCTGCTTTAACTAAACTAACCTATGGTCCCCACTTTGGTTGATGCCTTCAGTGGGTTGTTGCTGTCGTGATAGATTTGTGTGATTAGAGTCCACTGTGAAGACCTCTGGTCCCTTCCTCCATTCCTCCCTGGTCTTCAATCCCACTCAGGGAGAGATACCTAACCTTAACCGCCACGATTACTCTGCCCCAGAATGATCCGTCACCCCTGTGGGAAGCAGGAGGTGCTCTCGGCGTGTTGTTATTCACATGGTGGTACAGCAGCACCCCCCCCCCCCCACCACCACCACCCAGGACGCTCATCTCCCTGTTGGATAAACTCACTCCAGCACCCCTCACATCCCAGGTCCTCAACAGCCACGGGGGCAGAGGGTACCCGGCTTCTGCCTATACCTGTCTCCCAACTTAACTATTCCTTAGTGGAGGACTCTCTGAAGGTGTTATCTTCTCCAGGTCCTTCTCCCTCACATTGTTCCTTTCCTCATCCGATTCCATAGAGGCTGGAGGGGCTGTGGACCAGCGGCCCCCTTGCTGGGTCTGGGACCATGTAGCCACCTGTCTGGCCTGTACTGCTGCAGCAGCATAAGGTGCAAGGGGCTCACTTAGAGGGGCAACTCCAAAGCTCTCCTCTAAACTCTCTTCCTCATCCTCACTATCTAACCAAATGTCCCCATCCCCCATCCGCATGTCGGGGCTGCCTCACCGCAACATCAGGGCTCGGACATTAACAGGGTCTGGTTGCCTGTTAGCCCTGTGGGCAGCCACTAACTGGTTCACCTTTACCGGCCAACAGGTCAGCCTCCCTCATGGTAAGGCATCGCCGGTTTAGCACTTCCACTTCTTTATCAAACTATTTATCTCCTTCTCTTTCAGGGAGATTGTCTTGTACTGCTGATTTACTATGGCTCCCAGCAGCCAGAAAGCACTCTTCTAGCTCTCACTCCTCTCTGGGAAACCTACCTCGTTAAGTACGGACGCGATGTGGTATCCCATTTTCACCAATGGGAGTGTACTGTGGCTCACCAGAAGGTTGGCAAGACGACCAAATCCCGCAATGTCGGGGGCGGCGGGTGGGGTGTGAATGTTCTCTCTCTTATTTTTGCCCTTAAAAATATTATTCTTCTGTTCAATCACGGAGTCAAGCTTGCAGCGGTAATTGCTGTGTGAAAGCAGGTTTGCAAGTTTAATGAAAACAACAGGAATTCTGCAGACGCTGGAAATTCAAGCAACACACATAAAAGTTGCTGGTGAACGCAGCAGGCCAAGCAGCAACTATAGGAAGAGGCGCAGTCGACTTTTCAGGCCGAGACCCTTCGTCAGGACTAACTGAAGGAAGAGTGAGTAAGGGATTTGAAAGCTGGAGGGGGAGGGGGAGGGGGAGATGCAAAATGACAGGAGAAGACAGGAGGGGGAGGGATAGAGCCGAGAGCTGGACAGGTGATAGGCAAAAGGGGATATGAGAGGATCATGGGACAGGAGGTCCGGGAAGAAAGACGGAGGGGGGGGTGACCCAGAGGATGGGCAAGAGGTATATTCAGAGGGACAGAGGGAGAAAAAGGAGAGTGAGAGAAAGAATGTGTGCATAAAAATGAGTAACAGATGGGGTACGAGGGGGAGGTGGGGCCTTAGCGGAAGTTAGAGAAGTCAATGCTCATGCCATCAGGTTGGAGGCTACCCAGACGGAATATAAGGTGTTGTTCCTCCAACCTGAGTGTGGCTTCATCTTTACAGTAGAGGAGGCCGTGGATAGACATGTCAGAATGGGAATGGGATGTGGAATTAAAATGTGTGGCCACTGGGAGATCCTGCTTTCTCTGGCGGACAGAACGTAGATGTTCAGCAAAGCGGTCTCCCAGTCTGCGTCGGGTCTCGCCAATATATAAAAGGCCACATCAGGAGCACTGGACGCAGTATATCACCCCAGCCGACTCACAGGTGAAGTGTTGCCTCACCTGGAAGGACTGTTTGGGGCCCTGAATGGTAGTAAGGGAGGAAGTGTAAGGGCATGTGTAGCACTTGTTCCACTTAAACGGATAAGTGCCAGGAGGGAGATCAGTGGGGAGGGATGGGGAGGACGAATGGACAAGGGAATTGCGTAGGGAGCGATCCCTGCAGAATGCAGAGAGAGGGGAGGAGGGAAAGATGTGCTTATTGGTGAGATCCCGTTGGAGGTGGCGGAAGTTACGGAGAATAATATGTTGGACCCGGAGGCTGGTGGGGTGGTAGATGAGGACCAGGGGAACCCAATTCCTAGTGGGGTGGCAGGAGGATGGAGTGAGAGCAGATGTACGTGAAATGGGGGAGATGCATTTAAGAGCAGAGTTGATAGTGGAGGAAGTGAAGCCCCTTCCTTTAAAAAAGGAAGACATCTCCCTGGTCCTAGAATGAAAAGCCTCATCCTGAGAGCAGATGCGGCGGAGACAGAGGAATTGCGAGAAGGGGATGGCATTTTTGCAAGAGACAGGGTGAAAAGAGGAATAGTCCAGATAACTGTGAGAGTCAGTAGGCTTATAGTAGACATCAGTGGATAAGCTGTCTCCAGAGACAGAGACAGAAAGATCTAGAAAGGGGAGGGAGGTGTCGGAAATGGACCAGGTAAACTTGAGGGCAGGGTGAAAGTTGGAGGCAAAGTTAATAAGGTCAACGAGTTCTGCATGCATGCAGGAAGCAGCGCCAATGCAGTCATCGATGTAGCGAAGGAAAAGTGGGGGACAGATACCAGAATAGGCACGGAACATAGATTGTTCCACAAAGCCAACAAAAAGGCAGGCATAGCTAGGACCCATACGGGTGCCCATAGCTACATCTTTAGTTTGGAGGAAGTGGGAGGAGCCAAAGGAGAAATTATTAAGAGTAAGGACTAATTCCGCTAGACGGAGCAGAGTGATGGTAGAGGGGAACTGATTAGGTCTGGAATCCAAAAAGAAGCGTAGAGCTTTGAGACCTTCCTGATGGGGGATGGAAGTATATAAGGACTGGACATCCATGGTGAAAATAAAGCGGTGGGGGCCAGGGAACTTAAAATCATCGAAAAGTTTAAGAGCGTGAGAAGTGTCACGAACATAAGTCGGAAGGGATTGAACAAGGGGGGATAAAACCGTGTCGAGGTATGCAGAAACGAGTTCGGTGGGGCAGGAGCAAGCTGAGACAATAGGTCGGCCAGGACAGCCAGGTTTGTGGATCTTGGGTAGGAGGTAGAAACGGGAAGTGCGAGGTGTGGGAACTATAAGGTTGGTAGCAGTGGATGGGAGATCCCCTGAGCGGATAAAGTTGGTGATGGTGTGGAAGACAATGGCCTGGTGCTCCTTAGTGGGGTCACGATCGAGGGGTAAATAAGAGGAGGTATCCGCGAGTTGTCGCTGTGCCTCGGCAAGGTAGAGGTCAGTACGCCAGACTACAACAGCACCCCCCTTATCGGCGGGTTTAATAATAAGGTTAGGATTAGTGCGGAGGGAGTGGAGAGCAGAGCGTTCCGAAGGAGTGAGGTTGGAATAGGGACAAGGTGCGGTGAAGTCGAGACGGTTGATGTCCTGTCGGCAGTTAGCGATAAAGAGATCCAGAGCAGGCAGAAGACCAGAGCGGGGTGTCCATGAAGAAGAGGAGGGTTGAAGACGGGAGAAGGGGTCATCGGTGGGGGTGGAAGAGTCCTTGCCGAAGAAGTAGGCTCGGAGACGGAGACGGCGGAAGAAAAGTTCCGCATCATGGCGAAGACGGAACTCACTGAGGTGTGGGTGAAGGGGGACAAACGTGAGGCCCTTACTGAGAACAGAGCGTTCTGCCTCAGACAGTTGAAGGTCGGAGGGGATGGTAAAGACCCGGCACGGATGAGAGCTGGGATCAGAGGGGGGAGGGGGGAGGCTGGGGGTGTCAGTGGAGAGGGGAGGGTTGGGGTGAGAGGAGGATGGAGCCTCTGAGGGCCCAGGAGTTGACGGTGGGATCTGAGGAAGACGGGGCTGCGGAGTGGTGGTGGGGGAAGGGGAGACGGGAGTCACAACAGCAGCACATAAAGACCCGGCCCGGAGTTCAAGGCTGGAGTCGCAGTTGGTGGTTGCGCAATCACTTTGAATGTCTCCATGGTCGTTGCTGGAGTCCGGGTTTTGAATATGCCCTGGGGTGTTGGAGCCTGTGAGATCAATGGCAGGGGCCGCAATCTGAAGTTTATGCCTGCTGGTTTCACGGCTAGCAGGTTCTGGAGTCCGTAGATGTAGGATCTTGCGATCTTTGCCTAACATGACAAAGTCAAAAATCTGCGATTGCAGGCGTGAATCCGACAGAGGATGAAATAACGGGTAGGACCATTACAGACGGCAAAGAAAGTGCCCCGAAGGTGTGGAAGGGTCTGGGATAGGGACACCAAGTACCTCCTCATGGCGAAGAGAGTCGCCTTCAGAGCTTGATGGGAGAAGCAGCGAGAGGCAGAGTCAATAAAATGTGAGTACCTGGGATTCTCAGAAGGTCCAAATTGAGAGGCTTGGAAACGAATCCTAAAGCCAACTGGAGTAAGTTGGCGACGGAGGCACGTTCCAAGAAAGGATATATGGCTGTGATAGCGAGTCTGAGTCAAAGTGTGGTCGAAAAGTTGAAGAGCTGAAGAATTTACAGATGGGGAGCAGTGAGAGATGATTTCACTGAACTCCCGTCGAAGAACCATTACAGATGGCGAAGAAAGTGTCCCGAAGGTGTGGAAGGGTCTGGGATAGGCCCTTACACTTCTTCCCTTACCACCATTCAGGGCCCCAAACAGTCCTTCCAGGTGAGGCAACACTTCACCTGTGAGTCGGCTGGGGTGATATACTGCGTCCGGTGCTCCCGTTGTGGCCTTTTATATATTGGCGAGACCCGACGCAGACTGGGAGACCGCTTTGCTGAACATCTACGCTCTGTCCGCCAGAGAAAGCAGGATCTCCCAGTGGCCACACATTTTAATTCCACATCCCATTCCCATTCTGACATGTCTATCCACGGCCTCCTCTACTGTAAAGATGAAGCCACACTCAGGTTGGAGGAACAACACCTTATATTCCGTCTGGGTAGCCTCCAACCTGATGGCATGAACATCGACTTCTCTAACTTCCGCTAATGCCCCACCTCCCCCTCGTACCCCATCTGTTACTTATTTTTATACACACATTCTTTTTCTCACTCTCCTTTTTCTCCCTCTGTCCCTCTGAATATACCCCTTGCCCATCCTCTGGGTCACCCCCCCCCGGTCTTTCTTCCCGGACCTCCTGTCCCATGATCCTCTCGTATCCCTTTTGCCAGTCACCTGTCCAGCTCTTGGCTCCATCCCTCCCCCTCCTGTCTTCTCCTATCATTTTGGATATCCCCCTCCCCCTCCAACTTTCAAATCCCTTACTCACTCTTCCTTCAGTTAGTCCTGACGAAGGGTCTCGGCCTGAAACGTCGACTGCACCTCTTCCTAGAGATGCTGCCTGGCCTGCTGCGTTCACCAGCAACTTTTATGTGTGTTGCCTCACATGAGGCTGCTTAACAAGATAAAATCTTATGGTGTTACAAGAAATATACTGGCATAGATAGAGGAATGGCTGACAGACAGGAGGCAGGTAGTGGGAATAAAGGGGACCTTTTCTGGTTGGCTGCCAGTGACTAGTCATGTTCCTCAGGGGTCAGTATTGGGACCGCTACTTTTCACATTGTTAGTCAATGATTTAGATAATGGAATTGATGGCTTTGTGGCAAAGCTTGTGGATGATATGAAGATAGGTGGAGGGGTCGGTAGTGCTGAGGAAGCAATGTGATTGCAGCAGGACTTAAACAAATAGAACATAGAACATAGAATAGTACAGCACAGTACAGGCCCTTCGGCCTATAGTGTTGTGCCAACCCTTAAACCCTGCCTCCCATATAACCCCCCACCTTAAATTCCCCCATATACCTGTCTAGTAGTCTCTTAAGTTTCACTAGTGTATCTGCCTACACCACTGACTCAATTGGAAAAATAGGCAAAAAAGTGGCAGATGGAATACAGTATTGGGAAATGTATGATATTGAATTTTGGTAAAAGGAGGGCACAGTCTCAAAACTGAGGGGTGGCCTTTTAGAGCAGAGATAAGGAGGAGTTGTTTTAGCCAGAGAGTAGTGAATCTGTGGAATGCTCTGCCACAGACTGCAGTGGAAGCCAAGTTCGTGGGTATATTTAAGACGGAAGTAGATAGTTTCCTGATTGGTCAGGACATCAAAGGATATGGTGAGAAGGCAGGTGTATGGGGTTGAGTGGGATCCGGGATCAGCCATGATGAAATGATGGAGCAGACTCGATGGGCTGAATTGCCTAATTCTGCTCCTACCTCTTATAGTCTTATGGTCTAAGACAGACACTAAATATTCAGAAAACACTTCGTTACACCCAGTTACAAATTCTTAACTAATGTGCACGCAGAGGCCCTCTCTCACTGCAACACACTTCCACTGTTGCCATGGCATTAGTCACAATCCCCAGTCTGTTGGCGAGCCACCAAAGCAAAAAGACCGGGTGCGTTCAGCGCACTAGATTTATACTCTATCGGTGTCTTGACAACATCAGCCATGGCACCAAATGGCAGCCCGTGGAAGGACTGCAATTCTCCTTAAGTGGGTCAATCCCTAGCTCGCATGGGGGAGTGGCTTATAATGAACAGGTAAGATTGACACTAACTGCTAAGATTCCTCTACATCTATTTCTCCAGTGATTGTTCAGTCACAACGTAATATGGTGATCAGCGTATACACTCTAACCTTGGTTGATTGCTCTATTACTGGTGAGGGGAGATGTTTGAAAGGGGTCTGGCAGGTAGCTTCAACTGTTCTGTTATAGGTGAGGAGAGATGGTTTAAAGGGGTCTGGCAGGAGGCTTCGATTGCTCTACTACAGGTGAGGAGAGATGTTTGAAATCAGTCCACCAGGTAGCTTGAGAGGTGGTGCAATTACTCCATGGTGGTGATGGACCTTTGAGTGTGTCTAGTAAAGTTACTGGAGACTTTTAGTTTCATTTCATAGACATGGTCACAGAGTCGTTCAGTACAGAAGCAGTCCTTTTGTGCCACCAACTCCATGTTAACCCATCTGCATTAATCCTTTACTGCTCCCACTTTGTTCTCTCCACATTCCCATCAATTGCCTCCAGAATTTTACCACTCACCTACACACTTGAACCTGGGTAGCCAGAGCCACTGGGAATCAGTTCTACCAGCTGTGTAACTGCACTGCACATAATGGTGTTTCTTCATTTTGAATGGTAATGAGCCAAAGCTCCCACAAGTCAGTGGAGTTGTTTCACTTAGTTAAAGAGACTTTGAATCAGTTCCCCTGTCCAGCCAATAATCTCTTGCCATGATGGAGCCCAAAGTATTTATTGTTTTGGGAGTGTAGAGTTAGGAATGCGAACAACATATCCTGCCTGTTGTAGCCAGCTGTGTGTAATTAGAGAAATGAAAACAAAAAAAAAACACTACAAACACTGAGCGTGTCAGGAAACATCTGTTGAAATAGAAGCAGAGTTACATCCATTTGGTTTCAGGTCAAAGACCCTTCATCAGGACTGCATAATTACTATTTGTCAATAAGAGTAATTATTGCCTCAAAGCTAGCCTAGGAAAGGATGCTGATGTTAGTTCACATATCCTGCCTGTGGAGTTGGTAGGTCTTAGGGAGACAACACTGGTGACATTTTTAAATAAAAAGCTGATAATGTTCTGATTCAGAGTTTCTATGCAACCTCTGCTTCTTTTTTCACACACGGTGCCTGACCTGCCGAATTTTCCCGGTACTTTTCCTGGTGTTCTGAAGTGCAGCTAGATCATGTCTCAGAAGCATACAGCAGGCCAAGGATCACCAGGGTAAATCACAACCATGAGCTTTATGCCACATTTGAGATTTGATCTTCACATAATCTTTTCCTCAGACAACCCAAAGTCTGTGCCTGTGCACTGAAGGCAATATTGAATTTCATTTTTGATGTTTGTCTTTGCCAAGAAATGACTCCGTGCTGGACTGAGGCTGTGGCCTGCAATTAATGAACTCCTGGATCGGCCGTGACTGGCTTCGTGACTGTGGACTCACTTTTGTGAACTTCAGTTCTGAATATTGTTTGCTTATTTTTATTGTTTGCGTGATTTGTTTAGTTTCTTCTGCCCATGGTCTTTTACTTCATGGGTTCTGTTGGTTTCTTTGTTTTGTGGCTGACTGTTTCTCAAGGTTGTAAACAGTGTATATACTTTGATAATAAATGTACTTTGAATATTGAATCCTGTTGTGACTGAGTTGGTTCTCCGCAAGCAATGGCTCTCTTTCTGTTATTGCGCTTGCCACAATAAAGAGCCGTTTTATATTATTGAGCTCTTCTCGAACATCATCATGGTCTGAATGCTTGCTACATTGGTATCAGGTTTGGGATTAGAAGTTGATGGTGAAATTGAATGGTGGATAGAGTGCCTTAAGACCCTGGGAATACTATGTCAAGGGACCAAGAGGTATGCCTCCATCGCTCCCCTGGGCTAGGCTCCTGAAGGCAGGACACCGACCCGAAGGAAGAACCTGGAAACTGAGCATTGTGCCTTCCCAGGGAGCCCCGATGAGGTGAGCGTACCCAGGCTTTTCACTTTATTTCAGTATGTGGCAATAAAGGCATGGATCTGCGCCTGGAAAGTCTTCACTCTCCAGGGCGCAGGCCTGGGCAAAGTTGTATGGAAGACCAGCAGTTGCCCATGCTGCAAGTCTCCCCTCTCCATGACACCAATGTTGTCCAAGGGAAGAGCATTAGGACCCATACAGCTTGGCACCAGTGTCATCGCAGAGTAAGGTGTGATTAATTGCCTTGCTCGAGGACACAACACATTCCCTCAGCTGCGGCTTGAACTCACAACTCAGATCGCTAGTCCAATGCCTTAATTCACAGAGACATGGCTCCAGGGTGACCAAGGATGGGAGCTCAACGTTCAGGGATATTCAATATTCAGGAGGGATAGACATCAAGGAAGGGGAGGTGGGGTGGCGTTGCTGGTTAAAGAAGAGATTAACGCAATAGAAAGGAAGGACATAAGCCGGGAAGATGTGGAATCGATATGGGTAGAGCTGCGTAACACTAAGGGGCAGAAGACGCTGGTGGGAGTTCTGTACAGGCCACCTAACAGTAGTAGTGAGGTCGGAGATGGTATTAAACAGGAAATTAGAAATGTGTGCAATAAAAGAACAGCAGTTATAATGGGTGACTTCAATCTACATGTAGATTGGGTGAATCAAATTGGTAAAGGTGCTGAGGAAGAGGATTTCTTGGAATGTATGCGGGATGGTTTTTTGAACCAACATGTCGAGGAACCAACTAGAGAGCAGGCTATTCTGGACTGGGTTTTGAGCAATGAGGAAGGGTTAATTAGCAATCTTGTCGTGAGAGGCCCCTTGGGTAAGAGTGACCATAGTATGGTGGAATTCTTCATTAAGATGGAGAGTGACATAGTTAATTCAGAAACAAAGGTTCTGAACTTAAAGAGGGGTAACTTTGAAGGTATGAGACATGAATTAGCTAAGATAGACTGGCAAATGACACTTAAAGGATTGATGGTGGATATGCAATGGCAAGCATTTAAAGGTTGCATGGATGAACTACAACAATTGTTCATCCCAGTTTGGCAAAAGAATAAATCAAGGAAGGTAGTGCACCCGTGGCTGACAAGAGAAATTAGGGATAGTATCAATTCCAAAGAAGAAGCATACAAATTAGCCAGAGAAAGTGGCTCACCTGAGGACTGGGAGAAATTCAGAGTTCAGCAGAGGAGGACTAAGGGCTTAATTAGGAAGGGGAAAAAAGATTATGAGAGAAAACTGGCAGGGAACATAAAAACTGACTGTAAAAGCTTTTATAGATATGTAAAAAGGAAAAGACTGGTAAAGACAGAAACAGATGAATTGATTATGGGGAGCAAGGACATGGCAGACCAATTGAATAATTACTTTGGTTCTGTCTTCACTAAGGAGGACATAAATAATCTTCCAGAAATAGTAGGGGACAGAGGGTCCAGTGAGATGGAGGAACTGAGCGAAATACATGTTAGTAGGGAAGTGGTGTTAGGTAAATTGAAGGGATTGAAGGCAGATAAATCCCCAGGGCCAGATGGTCTGCATCCTAGAGTGCTTAAGGAAGTAGCCCAAGAAATAGTGGATGCATTAGTGATAATTTTTCAAAACTCGTTAGATTCTGGACTAGTTCCTGAGGATTGGAGGGTGGCTAATGTAACCCCACTTTTTAAAAAAGGAGGGAGAGAGAAACCGGGGAATTATAGATCGGTTAGCCTAACGTCGTTGGTGGGGAAACTGCTGGAGTCAGTTATCAAAGATGTGATAACAGCACATTTGGAAAGCGGTGAAATCATCGGACAAAGTCAGTATGGATTTGTGAAAGGAAAATCATGTCTGACGAATCTCAGAATTTTTTGAGGATGTAACTAGTAGAGTGGATAGGGGAGAACCAGTGGATGTGGTATATTTGGATTTTCAAAAGGCTTTTGACAAGGTCCCACACAGGAGATTAGTGTGCAAACTTAAAGCACACGGTATTGGGGGTAAGGTATTGATGTGGATGGAGAATTGGTTAGCAGACAGGAAGCAAAGAGTGGGAATAAACGGGACCTTTTCAGAATGGCAGGCGGTGACTAGTGGGGTACCGCAAGGCTCAGTGCTGGGACCCCAGTTGTTTACAATTTATATTAATGACTTGGATGAGGGAATTAAATGCAGCATCTCCAAGTTTGCGGATGACACGAAGCTGGGTGGCAGTGTTAGCTGTGAGGAGGATGCTAAGAGGATGCAGAGTGACTTGGATAGGTTGTGTGAGTGGGCAAATTCATGGCAGATGCAATTTAATGTGGATAAATGTGAAGTTATCCACTTTGGTGGCAAAAATAGGAAAACAGATTATTATCTGAATGGTGGCCGATTAGGAAAAGGGGAGGTGCAACGAGACCTGGGTGTCATTATACACCAGTCATTGAAAGTGGGCATGCAGGTACAGCAGGCGGTGAAAAAGGCGAATGGTATGCTGGCATTTATAGCGAGAGGATTTGAGTACAGGAGCAGGGAGGTACTACTGCAGTTGTACAAGGCCTTGGTGAGACCACACCTGGAGTATTGTGTGCCGTTTTGGTCCCCTAATCTGAGGAAAAACATCCTTGCCATAGAGGGAGTACAAAGAAGGTTCACCAGATTGATTCCTGGGATGGCAGGACTTTCATATGAAGAAAGACTGGATGAACTGGGCTTGTACTCACTGGAATTTAGAAGTTTGAGGGGGGATCTGATTGAAACGTATAAAATCCTAAAGAGATTGGACAGGCTAGATGAAGGAAGATTGTTCCCGATGTTGGGGAAGTCCAGAACAAGGGGTCACAGTTTGAGGATAAAAGGGAAGCCTTTTAGGACCGAGATTAGGAAAAACTTCTTCACACAGAGAGTGGTGAATCTGTGGAATTCTCTGCCACAGGAAGCAGTTGAGGCCAGTACATTGGCTATATTTAAGAGGGAGTTAGATATGGTCCTTGTGGCTACGGGGGTCAGGGGGTATGGAGGGAAGGCTGGGGCGGGGTTCTGAGTTGGATGATCAGCCATGATCATAATAAATGGTGGTGCCGGCTCGAAGGGCCGAATGGCCTACTCCTGCACCTATTTTCTATGTTTCTATGTTTAACCACTTGGCCACGTGCCCATGCGGCAATAATAAACCAATAAACTATTTTCTCTACAGATTAGCTCCACTGTGGTGGCAGCATGTTCTAGATGAAGTGTGCAAAGCAGAGGGAATATCTCTGGAACGTTCCGGGGCAATTTCACAGACTTGCTTGACACCAACACTGAGACTGGATCTATTGTGAGCCCTTTGGTTAATCAAAGTTGCAACAGATTTCAGACAGAAAACAGTGAGGAATTTCTGAGGGTAGCCACATTTGAGTATGATGCTACATCTTTTCTCTCAATTGACAAATACAAAGGCTTTTGTGTGGTAACAAATGGCCACTGAATATACTTTACAATCTGGAGAGCAATTCTTCATTTACTGGGAGAAGCAGTTGGTGAGAACTCTGGAAGTGACCAAGAATTCTCTTTAGCACATGCTAAAAATAGGTGCTTATAAAATACAATTTTCCAATAGAAAGATTTGTTAAAGTTGTACATACCTTCCATGAACAAGCTAGTAAATTGCTTGAATTGTGGAGTTCTGACTTTGGAGTTAAGAAATAAACCTGAAAGTTATATAATTAAAAAGTGGTTGCTTCAGATTCAAATTTCTATAAAAAAAAGGCTCAACGTAGCCACCAAAAGCAACATACTTCGTCTGTTTAATTGATCTTCACTTCTGTTGATTAATCTGGTAGTAATTTCAATGTTAAAATCATAGATTATTTAAAAGGCTAAGTTTTATCTCCTCTGTCTGTATGTACGTAATGAAAATGGGGAAGCATTTGAATACTGGATCGATATTGTGTATAAACCACTTTAAGCTTTGTCATCATCTAGATTTTTTCTGTCAGCTGAATAATCAGCTTCGTTAACTATTTGATTAGCACAACAAGACCTACAAATTTAATAAAAGGTACAATGACTTGAAACTTCTTCGCACTTGTAAACCTGATACGTAATTTACATTTATTCAAAGCAATTTCACTACTGCATTATCCAATCATTGTGATACAATTTATTTAAATGACCCAAGATGAATATAGATAAGATTTGATGAAAAGGTTGTGATTGCATCACACTTCTTTCAGATTTGTACCAGTGAAAATTGTACATTCCTGTTTTTGCACCACCAAAGCAATACAGGCTATGGAGTCAATGAGCATTCAGATACAGAAACAACAGGAATTCTGCAGATGCTGGAAATTCAAGCAACACACATCAAAGTTGCTGGTGAACGCAGCAGGCCAGGCAGCATCTCTAGGAAGAGGTACAGAACTCTGTTTTCCTTGGCTAGAATATGACTTAGCACAGCTAGCATTGCTGGAGTCCAATCATTCTAAGCACATATCAATCTCAAACCTGCAGCATTACATAAGTGCTGATTTTACATAACATATTGGAATGTGGCATTTAATGTTAAATAAAGGCTAATGGCCAAGAATGGTATTATTCTCTTCACCACATGCTAAAAATAGCAGTTTTTAAAATACGTTTTTCCCAGATAGTGGGTGTACTGAAGGCAGAGTTATTTGACTCAGTGTTTGATTGACTGTTGGTAATGGTTACATAAATAACTTTAAAAGTTTATATTAATTCCTCATAACTCAGATGGAAAGAGCATAAGCAACATTTAACTTAAACTGGTAGACTAGTCTACAGGGCAAATAACTAACCATAACTTTCTAGCAATTAGAAATGAATAAATCAAGAAACTTAGCAAGTTTGAAAGTAATGCCATTACATGACTATCATAATAGCTAGCAATTATTTCTTTGACTGTGCTTTGAAGAGGCTATTTTCTATCCTACAGACTAATCTCTCATCCATTTTCTCCAACTCATATTTTGACTAGAATTCACGTAAGTAATTATTGCATTTAGGGTCGTTCAGAGGGTTCTATTTTCTGAGCCGCGGCAAGTTTGAACAACCCTTTCTAGAATGGATTCAGCAGAATAAAAAATGTCTATTCTGTAATTTTGTCATTACAAAGCAACCAGGGAAAGAATTAAAGGTTATAAAGAAACCCATGGAATTAATTATTCCAAAATCATATGTAAAGTTATCTTCTCCTAATTGCACTTTTAGTATTTTACTGTTAAACCAGTTACACATCCACAACAATGGAAATTAGGCAATTTGAATGTAGATATTATTTTTATCAAATCTTTGTAAATTTTTCTGATTGAAATTCCATTTAAATGAAAATCATAAAAGCTATCAGAGTTCATTTTGTGCTTTGGTAAATTGAGTTCTAGTTGAGGTATAGCTTAACACAAAAAAAGCGATGAATCAAATTCAGAAATTTGGGTTTCCTGGATAAGTCCTGGGAATTTTATGCAAATCCCATCAACAGATTTGGGTTATTAGTTTTGTAACACAATTAAACACTTCAGATGGTTATTAAAATATTTTTCCATCATGTCTAATTTGAATCATTATCCAAAATAAAGGTCAGAAGAAAATCAAGTGTCATGCTATTTATAATGTTACATACCTCATGGATATCTTGTGACTGTCTTATGAGGATGATGTAATGGTCTTTTGGAGGTCACCTGATGTAAATTTCCTGCCGATGTGAGGTCATGTGATGACATGTTCACCACGGGTATAAAAGGAGACCCCTGGGGTGACGCAGTTCGTTTTCCAGTTAGAACGTCAGCTAGAGCCTCCGCTTCGCTGCATATTTGCCTTATGACGCAGTTTCGATTTTAAACGAAGTTTTACGTTCTATTGTAAGGTACAAAAGTGTTGGGCCAGCAGTTTAACTAATAGTTGCCAGATTTGTTGATGTACCTTTTCAGTAGTATTGGAGAGCGAAGGCAGGAACCTGAAGGAGTCGTTCGACGGTTGAAAGGATCGACCATTATTGAATTCGTGCAAGAAAGAGTGGTCTGCATGTGATAGCCTCTGCTAAAGGTAGCAGAAAGATTGTGCAATATCTAGTATTCAGAGGGAAAGGTCAGTGCCTTTAAACCGTTTTATTTCCGTCGTTGTGCATCCTGCGGACAAGGCAAGATCCAGCGGGGATTGGTAGTGACGTCGTGTCTTTGAGGAATTCTTTACTTCAGGAAAGTCTCTCCTAATTGACTGTATAAATCTCTTGGACTTTAGAATTTACCATTCTAAAAACTGTGTTTGAATTTACCACTTTAAGAACTAGTATTGAGTGGCGGTTTGTTAAATGGCTGCATAGCAGTTCACTTCCGGTTAAGATTTTTCGTTTGCTTTTTTTTATATTGAGCAGAGTTTAATAAATGTTTGATTGTTTTTATAAAACCTGACTCAATTCTCTATTCATTGTTGCTGGTCACGTGACAATAAGTTTTATAAATCAGTAGGACTCTATTGCCCAGAAATTCTAGTGCACTCTTCACAGTGCAGCGGTAGTGTATCAATAGTATTTGCTTAGGGCACGTTTTGGCACTGATGATGTGCAATCTTGTATTCTTCTTGGTAGCCAGAATAAGGGTAGTCCCATCAGTCCTATGCTAAATCAACAGTTCAGATGGCATTGGGAGCGGAAGATCAGTCCTGATGAAGATAGTTGCATAGTTAAGGATCGCAAGGGTTCAGGGCAAAGCTTTCAAGCAATCATGAAAAAGATAGGGGAATTAGGAAAGGTTAGGTCGGTGCAATGTGGTGGGGTGGGGATAGAGGTTGGGTACAGGCGATGAAAAGAAGTGTCTCATCCACTGGATCATTACAGTTAAACATTCTGCTAAAAAGACCAGATTATCCCAAGATTACCCAACAATGGGTAGGCTAAGATCAGCATGGTTCAAATTCCACTCTAGGAAGCGGGTATCACAGGGTATAATATATCAAATACTTCTAACTCTAATATAGAAATTGCATCAGGGTGCAAGAGTGACAGATATTCAAAAGTGCCAACTCAAATTTCCAAAATGGCTGAAATCAATTTGGAGATAGTTGTTTCTCTATTTCATTCCGGGAAAAAAGTCTATTTTGGGTTGTATAACACTGAAAAAATGCAATACAATTATTTTTAGTCTATATTTCTTGTGATTGAATTTTGATTAGTTTCTGTTTACAACATTGACCAACAAATGAGGGTTAGAAATTGGTCAATCAAGTACTTAGTTTAACGCATTATTCACTCTATTGCACCTGATTTTCTATGTTGTTATGTCACTAAATTATATTTGATTGTTTTCTTGTAACATAATTCAAGAGAGACAGGAGAACCTGCAGATTTGAAAGAATTCATGAATATTGAATAGGCTGTGAGGAAATTTGTAATTCTATGGCCTTGGATGTTATAAAATATGACAAAACTAGACAGTTTGGCAGAGGATTCAGTAAACTTGTAGAATCTCTGCTGTTTTAAATTGCTTGTTAATAAAGAACGAACAGCTTGACAATTCCATGTTAGATTTCTCAGTGAGAACTCAATGATATCTTTGTGGCTTCAAAATAATTTGCTCAGCATTTATATGCAACCATAAAATAAGCACATGGGATCCTTTGCACAGTAGGTTCTTTAAATTAATTCTTAGCATGAGGAGGTTGCAGGATGCTCTATACACACTGGAGTCCAGGAATAAGCAAAGGTGATCTGGTTAAAACATACACTAAGTGGCAACTTTACTAGGTCTACCTCTACACCTGCTCATTAATGGAAATATCTGATCAGCCAAACATGTGGCAGCAACTCAACGCATAAAAGTTTCAGACATGCTTAAGAGGTTCAGTTGTTGTTCAGACCAAACATCAGAATGGGGAAGAAATGTGGTCTAAGTGACTTTGACCGTGGAATGAATGTTACTTGTCATTGCTTATCAGTGGCTGCTACGTAGAAGACTGGTCAGTCATAGTGAAAGGAATCGAACTGACCGACTGGTAGCAAATGCAAGAGCAATGATAAAATGACAAGTTGAAGACCTAACACTACCATTCTGAGAAAGGAAAGCCACTCTCACAGGTTGGTGGCTTGCAATCTTTAGGTGGATTGCTATGAGGCGTGCAAGTGGTACGCTACAAAACCTGATGGCAAAAGTTAGAATTCCAACTATAGCAAGTTAACAGAAGAAACTGACATCAGCCAGCAGACCAATAACCTTAACTGGTCCATGTAAACGGAATTGGTTACCACTTGCATTCTCCATAAGCTGGGCTCCATGCTCACTGCAAAACACTCTGACAGATTATTGCAAGACTCGTCGCATCTCCTTGACACTTAACATAGGCTTTCTTGCAAACTTCATTTGTAGTGCACCATGCACTTCTCCATGCATATCATTTAGCTACCTTCCATAGAAGTCATCTTCTGCAGCAGAACTCACTTCCTGTCAACAGTTGGCGACATGGCACTTGCAATGTCTTTGGTCCCGGATATGGTATTTGTGCCCCAGCCAATGCAAATATTGCCTTTATATCATCCTTCAAATGGTACATGGTATTCATATTTGAACTGATGTCTACAAACTTTTTTCCCCTTATTAGGGAGAGAGAGAGAGAGAGAGCCTACAGTATATCGAATTACCAGATGAACGAGTAGTCTTTGGGGTACTGCAAGTCTGTGTCTTTATTGATGCTTTGATGCTTTGCTTCATGCTTGAGTACTTGAGGGTGCCGATTTTTTTGCTGGTGGGGGTGGGGGGTCATTGCTTTGCTGCTGCTTATGCGTGGGAGGGGGAGTTGGGGGGAACTTTGGGGTTCTAACATTTAACTGTCATTCACTCTTTGGGGCACTCCTCTGTTTTCATGAATGTTGGTGAAGAAGAATTTCAGGATGTATATTGTATACATTTCTCTGACATTAAATATACCTATTGAAACCTCTATTGAACCTTGAATCTGAGTAATGGTGTGTCTTTATTTCCACTGTCTCTTTTTTGTTCTTCTATGTCCTGGCCAGGTTCCAGTTCTTGGCTTTCTGGAATGAAAAGGCACAAGAAGTTGATTCTGGTGCTCAGGAAGTAAAATGTATATTGTTAAGCAATCTTCAACTTCTGAATCATAATGGGGCAGCATATAAGAAGGAGGAAGAGGAAGCCAAAATCTTTAATATTTTCATCTAAACCATTGGCCAGCTACTGGGTGAAGAGCCAGCACACTGTGGCCATGTCAGAATAGTTTACCGTGCATGTTCCCTCAAGTTAGTTGCTATTATTTCCTGTCATACACTACCTTGCCTTCAAAGAGGGAAACGTATGCATCAGTGACATGCAACCTCTTGTGTGTTGGTGGCTATGGTTAAAAAACAGCAACCTATGTACCCCATGAACTTTTGTTTGAGACCTGGCATAGTGCTAAGCATGAACGCTATACATACATAATTTGGGGGGTGAAATGAATAGAACTTAAGGCTAATAGTGCTTAAGGCTAATATGCAATTGAAGAGGTATTGAACTTGGAAGATGCATTTACTGACCTTAACAACACTGCAAACAGTCATTGAAGCTTAATTTCCAATATTGGACTCTATGCTCTGCTCTCATTGCCTTCTAGTGATTGTCTGTGAAATCTCCTGGCCCTCTGAAATGTCCATCATCTTCCTGATGTCTTATACCAAATCCTCCAGTGCAGCATGTTCGAGCTGTGAAATTTACTCTCTTCCCTGCTGTGCCTTTAGTACTGCTTAAGTCAGCCTCAGCTGCAGAATGCCTTTGGCATTCGTTCCTATAAGAGGATGCCTTTATGTACTGCTTTCACTGATGTTATTTGTATACAACATTGAAGTCATTCTGAAATGTCCAAACAATGAATGGTTTGTGGCAAGGTTATATTTATTATCAAATTATGTACATGTTACCATATAGTACCCTGAGATTAATTTCCTTGCGTGCATATCAGAATGAGAATCAAGTTTATTAACACCGACACAGGTCGTGAAATTTGTTGTTTAACAGCAGTAGTACAGTGCAAAACATACAAAATTACCGTCAATTACTATCATCATCACCATGCGCCATGTCATATGGCATAGGCGATCATGGTCTATTCATGACCACGATTGGTCTTGGCAAATTTTTCTCCAGAAGTGGCTTGCCACTGCCTTCTTCTGGGTAGTGATAGCCTGCCGGGCGTCAGAGGTCGCATGACCAGGACTTGTGACACGCACCATCTGCTCAGACAGCCATCCACTACCTGCTTCCTTGGCTTCATGTGACCCTGGCTGGGGCTGAGCAGTGCTACCCGTCGCCCAAGGGTGACCTACGAGCTAGCAGAAGGAAGATGTGCCTTACACCTCCTTTGGTAGAAGTGAATCTCCACCCTGTCACCCAAAGTTGCAGTAAGAAATATAAAAAAAATAGATAGTGCAAAAAGGGAGGACAATAGTGAAGACATCGACAATAGATAGTAGTGATAGGTTCATCAATTGTTTAAAACACTGATATCAGAGGAGAAGAGGGTGAACTCTGAGTGTGTGTCCTCAGGCTGCTGTACCTCCCCCAATGGCAATAATTAGAAGAGGTCATGCACAGGATGGTCAGGTTGCCACCTCTTGAAACACCATGTTCTGACGATGCCCTCAGTGCTGGGGAAGCTTCTGCTCAGAGTGGAGCTAGCTGAGTTTACACCCTCTGCGTCTTTTTTCAATCCTGTGCGTTGGAGCCTCTGTACCAGATGGTATGGTGGAACAAAAGAAATACAATAGAATTTTCCACAAAACTATACATAAACAGACAAAGGCTGACAAACAATCACTCTGCAAATAAAAATAATACTGAGTCTGTAGGTCATAGAATCAGTTCAGATTAGAGGTGAGTGAAGTTATCCATGGTGGTTCAGTAGCCTAATGGTTGTAGGGTATAACTCTTTTTGAAGCTGATGGTGTGGGACCCAAAGCCCTCTGTATCTCCTGACCAGTGTTAGTAATAAGAAGAGGTCATGGCCTGTATGGTGCGGGTCTTTGATGAAGGATGCTGTTTTCTTATAGCAGCACTCTATGGAAAGTACTTATGGGAAGGACTTTGCTTGTAATGGACTGAGTTGTATCCACTATTTTCTGTAGCCATTTCCCATTCCAAGGCACGAGTGTTTCCATGCCTGGTGATAATGCAGCCAGATAGGATACTCTCCAGTGTGTATCTATTGAAGTTTGTCAAAGTTTTTGGTGACATGCTGAAATTACACAAATTTCTAAGAAAGTAGAGATGCTTTTGTGCCTACTTTGTGATGATACTTATATGCAGATCCCAGGACAGATCTTCTGATATGTTAATGCCAAGGAATTTAAAGCTATTTACCCTATCCATCTCTGATTCCTAATGAGAACTGGCTCATGGATCTCTGGCTTCTTCCTCCTATAGTTGATAATTGTCTCTGGTTTTGCTGACGTTGGTGATAGGTTGTTGTTGCAGCACCACTCAACCAGATTTTCAGTTTCCCTCCTAGATGCCAATTCATCACAACCTTTGATTTGGCCAACAACAGTGGTGTTGTCAGCAAACTTAAATATTGCATTGGAGTTGTACTTAGCTTCACAAATATAATTATAAAGGGAGTAGAGCAGAGGGCTAAGCACACATCCTTGTGGTGCATGTGTTGGAGTAGATGTTGAAACCAATCCAAACTAGACTGGGTCTGCCAGTAAAGGATCAAGGATCCCATTGCAAAAGGAGGTACCCAACTCAAAGTCTTGGAGCTTACAATAGACAATAGACAATAGACAATAGGTGCAGGAGTAGGCCATTCAGCCCTTCGAGCCAGCACTATCATTCACTGTGATCATGGCTGATCATCCACAATCAGTACCCTTTTCCTGCCTTCTCCCCATATCCCTTCACTCCGCTATCTTTAAGAGCTCCATCTAACTCTTTTTTGAAAGAATCCAGAGAATTGGCCTCCACTGCCTTCTGAGGCAGAGCATTCCACAGAACCACAACCCTCTGTGTGAAAAAGTTTTTCCTCAACTCCGTTCTAAATTGTGGAATTTAGAAGGATAAGAGGGGATCTGATTGAAACATATAAGATTATTAAGGGATTGGACATGCTAGAAGCAGGAAACATGTTCCCGATGTTGGGTGAGTCCAGAACTAGAGGCCACAGTTAGTTTTGAGGGAATGATAGTGTGGAATGCTGAGCTGTAGTCAATGAAGAGCATCTTCATTTTCCAGATAATCCATAGCCAATGAAATGGCATCTGCTGTTCCCCTGATGTGACAGTACACAATTTGATGCGCAACCTCTCGAAGCACTTCATCACAGTGGATGTAAGTGCTGCTGGACAATAATCTTTGAGACATGTTATCATGTTATTTATGGGCATGATTATGATTGATACATGCTTAAAGCAGGTGGGTACCTTACATTGCCAAAGCAATCAATTGAAGATGTCCATAAACACTCCAGCCAATTGATTAGCACAGGTCCTCAGTATTCAGCCAGGTACACCATCTGGGCCTGATACTTTCTATGGATTAAACCTTCTGAAGGATGCTGTCGCATCAGCTTCAGAGACTGAAATCACAGTGTTGTCTGCAGTCGTGGGGGTTTGTGAAAGTGCCTCCACATTCTGTCATCAAAGCAAACATAAAACACATTGAGCTCATCTTGGAGGAAAACCATGATGTTATTTACGTTACTTGGTTTTGCATTGTAGGAGAAGATGGAATTCAAGCCTACCACAGTTGTTGAGCTTTCCTTTATGATTCAGATTCAGTCTGGAATTGCCACTTTGAACACAAGAAGTCATACCTGGACCTCTTATACTCTCCAGGAACACCATTCCCATTCCCAAATCCCACTGACAAGCCCTCAGCAGATTGCAAAAATTTTGGTTCATCCAGGTCTTCTGGTTGGGGAAGACAGAATATTTTTGTGGGGACACATTCATCCATATGTGTTCATGACAACCACAGCATATTCAATGAGTCCTTGAACGTCACTCACTACACCAACTCAGAACAGAGTTGTAGCCTCTCCTCTGCCTCCTGTGACAACCTCTTTGTTGTCCTTAGCTCTGGTACCTTGCGCTTCAGTCTCTGCCTATAGTCAGCAGGAGGAAGACAGCTAGATGGTCAGTTTTCCCAAAATGTCATTTAGGGATGGAACGGAAGGCACTTTGGTGGTGTTGATTGTGATGTATTTGCCGAAGCTGGGCAGAGAGTTCTTCAAGCTAGTCTCCAGTAAAGATGTGAAAGCCAGCAAGTAGGCTGTTTCTTTTGCTTGTTAACCATGGCACTTAATACATCAAGTGCTAGCTGGACATTTTCCACTGTGGCATGTAAACTGCTGTCAAGATCACAGTGGAGTAAGTAGAGCAGTCTGCACTATATTTTGCCTTGACCACATGGTACAACTGAGGAAATAAATAAGTAGCATCCCTCCTAGTAGATGTGAGTAATAATAATTTTCTTTCCCTTCGTATATTTTCCTCAGTCATCCAAATCCGTTGCTGGATGTTGCATGACAATAGTGATACAATAACTTTGAAATTAACAATAATTTATAATGTGGCTTAACTTAATACTAAGTCATTCAGAAAGAGCTCCTCCATCAACATCATGGGTAGCTTAAAAAGTACAGATGCAGTTCTCTTTCGTAGTCCTTGATCATGCACAGCTCTGTCCTCCCCTGGAGCTTAAGACTTAGTGGGAGTCCAATGCTTAAAGCCTAGCAATTAAGCAGCTGCAGAGAGCACACCAACATGCCTCAGAAATTAGACACACTATAATAATATCTTTTCTGCCCTCTGATTGTCATTTGGTTTGAAAATCGATTCCTGCAGTGCCACTTCTTAATAATAGTTGCTGAACATTAAGTGTTGCAGGGAGGGAAGGAGCATCCAAAGTGTGCATGATGATTACAAGCAGGAAATTGGGAAGGAAACTAATGCTATCATCTTCATTTCCCTTCGCCAGTAGCCACTGCCAAATAAAATCCATGTGCACTCTTGGAAATCTAATTATCAGAGGATGTAGCTGCAGGCAAACGTTTTACTTTGTTTATGGTCAGGCTGCATGGAGGAGCTCCTGCAAAGATAGTGTTAATTAAAACTCCGGCAAATTTTATTTATGTTGCTGTCATATGAACGTGAAATCTTTAGATGTTACTTCACAGGCAAAACGCAGGAAAAGGAAACGCACATTCTGTTTTTAAATGACATGGTACTAGAGTTCAAGGTGGGGAGCTCTGTTATGTTTTGAAACTCCAAAACATTAAAGCTAATTGAAAGGAAAACAAGAGAGTTGGGAGATAAATCATGTACTTTGTTTTTACTTTAAGGGAGGCGCACACGTATCACATGGTAGCATTGTGATGTATGGAATTCACTTATTTTACATATAACCATAATGAATTATATAAACAACAAAGGATGCTTAATCAAACTAAATATATACACACACATACACACATACATGCACACGCATGTACAGTATATATACACACATATACACACAAGATTGCTCAATTATTGCTGAAATATTAAAAACACAACACTCAGGTTCTGGGACCTCCTCCATGGTTGCTACAGGAAATGACTCTGACAGCTCTGGACCTCTTTCTTCTCCTTTACTCAGCTTTTCTCTCTACCACACCCAGCTTCTTTCTCTCTTTTTTTCCACTCTCCATCCATTTCTTGGTTGTGTTCTCTTTCCTTATCCTTGGATTTCTCATGATCCCTGTCACAGTCTCACTCACTGCCTTCCTCTCTATCTCTTCTGTACTTTTCAACTGCTTGCCTTTCTTTTCCTTGCCTTCCTTTTCTTTCTTTCTAGTTTGTGTCTTTTGTTCTTGGGAAGGTGCAATTAGTTCACTCCCTCTATGATCTGATCTCTCTTCTTCGTTTCCTCATCCATGGCATCATCTGACAAATCCTCTGTTTTTGTATCTCCATTGACTCTTGGCCTTCCATGCATCCAGCTGGGACTTGGTCTTTGCAACTACTTTTACAATCACTTTTTGTCTCCCACTTGAAGTTCATGCAATAAGCTTAATGCACCCAGAGCTGGTGCTGATTCTCATACTCACAAAAGCTGAATGCTTGCAACTTTCCTGAAGCTCCTTGAATTCTCTTCCAGCTTAAACCCCAGCCACATTTCGCAAGTAATTGCCTGTTTAACATATCAGAAGCTATTGCTGACATGTTGCCTATATAAACTGTTGTAGTCAAGCCACTGCTTTCATCACTTTCACACATTTTCTGAGCAACATGCTTCTTCCTTGGTCCATTTGGCTTTCCAAACAGGGTAACAGTGGTATGCAACAACACCTGTTGGCCCACTGTTGGGCAACGGTTTGTGGTGAACAGCATGGAGACAATTTTGGCATTATCTAGAACTTTTCTTAATTTGATTTGAGTTGGCTCTATTGCAGGGGATGTGACATACAAATAGTGGATAGAGCTCCGATCAAGTAGTATTGTTCCAGCCAGAAACCTCACCGCCGCCCCCCCCCCCAAGCAATGCTGGCCCTTTTGTATTTACAATATACAAGCCCATGTGACTTATTGATTGTTGTATTTCACTGTTACAAATGTCATTCCCACATGAGTTATCTTTTCTCCGTTTTAATTTCTTAGTTGGGTATCTGCAGACTCCACTTCAGTATCTACGAAATGCATTCAAACTCATCTTGTGGAATGAATGGAACAGCCAAGCCAGTGTCCAATTCTATTTTATTTAATTTGCCTTTCATTTCAGCTGCAAGTCATATTGCTTGTATATTAATTGTTTTCACATTGTAAATCTCAAGCCTACTCAGTCCTGTGTCCTCATCATTATCAGATGTTTCATCAACAGAATACAGATAAGTGCTGTTTTTGAATCTTCAGCTTGACTTTTTAATTGTTACCTCTTTCCTGTGAATTCCAGTTATTTTTGTCTGCATGACATACTCATTATCGTATTTTGTTGCATTTTCTGCAATTTTTGCCTTTAAATCTGCATTGATCTGGTGTGGGCAACCCCCTTCCACAATGGTAACACAATCTGTTTGGCCAGACTGTTTTCTTAGTAGACATTTCAATTTTGTTCACACTCACTTTCATTCCAGGCTGCAACTCAATTGCCTCATTGTCTGCGGTCTCCATTGAGAAGTGTTTTCAACTGCTCTTTTCAATGTAGGCTGTGTTTCAGTTAAGAGCCATTTTTGAAGGCTTTCTTGTAAGATTCCACAAACTAAACGATCTCTCAGTGCATAATTAAGCCCATCATTGAAAGGACAATATTCAGACAGTCTCTTCAATTCAGCCAGGTACACTGAAATGGACTCCTCTTCTTTTTTATGAAGCCTAAAGCTTTCTGTAGTCAACAATGGTTTTGGTTCTAAATGATCCTGCATTACTTTCATGAAATCAGCAAAGCTAATTTTGGCTGGTTTGGTTGAAGCAGTCAAATTCCTAAGTGAACTGTATGCCTTTAAATCCAATGTACTCAGCAAAATTGGTACTTGATTTTCATAGGCTATTTCATTTGCTTTAAAATACTGTTCAATCTGTTCAGTATACATCATCTGTTGCATCTGTTGTGCTATCCAACGCTTCTATTTTTCCAATGTAGCCGGCAATTTCTGCCCTTATTTTATAATTATTATCACCTGATACTCACTGTTTCTGAACCCATGAATTCTTTAGTTTCTACCTTTTTTATTTAAAATCAAGCAGTGCTGCACTGTTTTTTAATTCGACTGTTTTTTGCTGTGCTTTTTTTTAAAACTTGAACATCCACTGAGCTTCTACAAGGTGATAGCCGTCTCAAGTTCATTTAAAAAATGCCTCGTCGCCACTATTATGTTTTGTAACTTAAAAAACAACAAAATTAATTGAAAGGAAAACAAAGAGATCAGGAGATAAGTCATGTACTTTGTTTTTACTTTAGGCAATGTGTGCATATCATCATGACGAATGTAATTCACACATTTTTACATATAACCATAATAAATTATTTAAATGGACACAAACGCTTAATCAAACAACACATTTACAAGATTACACGTAATACTGAAATATTAAATGCACAACAGGCATATTTTTAGTCAATGCTGTATGCAAATTGTCCTTAGAATCAGAAGCACATTTATGAAAACTGTAATTGCTGAATAGAACAAATGGCATTTGTATGACATTGCAGTAAAATGTTTCAAGACATTTCACAAGAACATATTCAAACACTCTGAGCCAGAAAAGGAAGTATTAGGACAGATGGCTAAAGTAATATGCCTGAGCTGTAGATTTTAAGTCAATCTTCAATATTATTTATTTTAATGTGTAGTACTGCCTCAGAGCTACATCGAGTTCACCAATGCAAACGATACAGATGCTACAAGGTTTTTTTTTAATCCAATTAAAAGAACTTGCTTGAAATACAAATTCCCTTCAAGGACTTCAATTTCTTTGTGGACCCAAGGTATACAATAGGTATAGAAAGGGGTACTATTGTTGCATTGGGTTCATCTTTTAGAAAAGATTACAGGAATGGAGGGTTGAGGTCATGAAGAGATTTGACTGAGGGTTTGGTGCCAACATATGCCTCTGATTATGGCTAATGGATGAATAATATCAGGGTACAAATTGGGAAGTGGTGGCAGAGTTTTGAATGAGCTTAGATTTATGGTAGATGGGTGATGACATATTAGCAGATGAGCATTCAGTCACTTGAATGTCAATTAAACACTAACTTCATGATCATGGTATTTTTTTATTGCTTAATTATTACTCAATTCATCTTTTTAAGGAATTCAAATTAGATTGAAATTCAGTATCATTAGATGGCCAGAGGTCAAGATATCAGATCCTAACTAAAAATTACCAGGCAGTTGCATCAAGGCTGAAATCAATGGTGAAGAGGATAGGTCACAAATTTGCAGTTTCATTGTCCACAACTGGCAAGAAGGGGATATAATAGCGATGATGCTTAAATCATGACCACTTTCAAGAAAAGAAATAAATCCGGATTGTGATAAAGGCAAAGATATCTCCCTTCTGTCTGACACAAGTGAAGAAATTGCCAGGGTTCCTTTCTATCACTCCCTCCCAATGACCAATGAGCTGCTCCCTCAATTATTATTTGATTTCCTCCATCTGGAGGTACCTAGGACATAATCCTCACCACATGATAATTACATGGAGTAGCACCAGCAATGATATGCCCTTCCTCAAAATCTCCTAAGTCTGTGACTCCCCAGATTCAATCATTTCAGATTATTGTGTCAATTTTACCTTTTAATGCCATTATTGTCCAAACTATGAAACTAACCAGTGTAAGGTTCACTGAGCTAACCTCAGTGAAGATCAATGCTAAGTAAGGCAATGTTATTGCTATTTTTTTTTCTGCATTGCACTTCACCTCCAGTGAACTTCCTAGGTGTGTGATGAAAATCTTGAGGATGAATAGAAAATTCAAGGAAGTGTTCAAAGCCACTTTGAAGAAGTACAAAATCCCACTGACTCCTGGCACTGCTTAGAGTGGAGCTGAAGCATTCAGGATGGTATTGACAGCATTGAGTCTGTAAACCTATACCAAGGACATATACAGAGCATATTTCACATTGATTGTTTGGATCTGGGTTTTTCTCCTTCAGTTTAATTCTGTGATGAGAATTAATAGGCTATCTTGACTAGAATACAGTATTGTTATGCAACCGCAGTTACCCTCATTTGTGTAGCTTCTACTCCATCCGGTAAATTCCAATGATCCTAAAATATTTTCAGTTTACAGTAAAAGGCACCCATTCTGTTGTGCACTGGTACTATTTTTCCAAATCCAATAAAAGTAAAAAGCATATTTTCAAATAGCCTTCAATCAAAAGTACAGCGTCACTCAGGATAAAGATGAAATTACATTCAATTTTACAGGGATTGGTTTTGGACTACTCTTCAAAAATAACATCAAATATTTGCATTTTGTTTAAAATTTACACTCCCATAAACAGCACAATTATATATTATGTGATATTCATAATGGATAGTATAAGCAAACAGAAGTTCAGTTGGAGTAACAAATGTCACAGCCCTCTTTACCTGTTTTTTTAAAATGTACATAAACACCAATGTTTGCATTTTATATGTTATTGAAGGCATTTGGAGATATGCAAATACTATGCTCCAAAGCATTAGTTCCATTCAAATACCCTCAACAATTTTGTTTTGGAATCCAAAGGTAGTGATAATTAAGATTATTTTGTTATTCACTTCAGGAAAATCAGCCTGGTGCCCAGCCAGTATTTATGATCTCAATTCCTACCATGCAGCCACTTACAATGTTAAAATCCAAAAGTAATACATGAATATTTGATTTGGAAAGCAGTTGTAATAAATCAAGAGTGTAAGCAATTCTATGCCTGCTATATTAATTATGTCTATTTATTGAAAAAATTACCTTTAAAGGTTAAATAATTCTGTATTTATATGTTTTCCCTTTACCCTGCAGATAAAATTTTCATATTCACTATAATGCATAAGATTAGTTTGTTCTTATTTTTTATCTGAAATCAATGTCAGTTTTGTCTAAATATTGCAATATCAACATCAGGCAGTTTTAAAAAAAAATGTTGCATTCACAACACTTTAACACATTGTTGACTCATCTTATTTATGTCAGTTAATAGTCAGTTATGAAGTTACAAATTAAATTTTAGATTTCAGCTTTCATTTATTAAATTAAAAAAATTAAAAATTCAGGAAAGTGGAATGGAAGCTATCTAACAGGTTATATAAGAATACAACTTAATAAAGACATCAGTGGAAAGATAAATCAGCTGTGGAGTCAAGAATTTAATTCAAACTAATGCAATTTGGCTTGTAATTTGATATTGTTCCATGTTCTGTGGTTGTGGCTTCAGTCAAACCACTTATCCAACTATATATAATAATTATTCATTATTGACAATAGGCCCACTATATTCTGCTTCTAGTTTACTCTTAAAAAATATGTACGCACTCTTTCATTGTGCTTTGAGCTGGCCACCTCCTGTCCATTTTCTCTTGAATAGAACAGCAACATTAAGGACTAAGATTAAGCATGCAAATTCCTGGGTTAGAGAAGTACTCAAGTTTTTCACTACTGGGTCTTTCCTTGGGGGTCCTGATATTCCAGGATCTAAACTTCATATTGAGGAATAGAGGTTGCCCATACATGATTTCAATTAATTTGGACTAGCTATGGCAGACTAGCTAATCCACAGATTTGGCAAAGTGATGTATTAATCCAATGATCAGTATATCCAAGCCAAATAAAGACAAATCTCCATTTAATAGGTGTAAGAGGGATATGTTACCTTGTGATTTAGCTTCCTCTGTTTCCTGTATCCCTAGCAACTGACTGCAACCTTGTTTCACTGTGTTCCCTTTAAGTTATTTGGGTTCACTAGAAACTATTACCCTACTGCGCGGCATCTAAAAAGGAGCAAATTTAAAGTGTTTTGCACTGTTAGGATTATGTCCAATTGTTCAGAAAATCTGTTAAATCAGCACCAGCAAAGTCCAGAGCAGCTGAATGAATAGAATTCCAAACTATTACCGTGTGTGGTAGAGAGCAGCCATCGTCACTTGCTTCATCACCCTCTCCAGGTAAAGGACTGAGTGAAGCACCCCTACGGATGGGAATCTGGGCAGCAGCTGGCTGAGAGCCAAATTGCCAATGTACAGGCAGTAGTTCTGCTCACTTAATAAATCTAATAGCAGTTCAACCAGTTCCCTAGCTAACTCTCCATTGTAAAGCAGTTTCTACTGGCAGCAATATCAACAACCAAAGGATGTAAGATCAGTGGATAAAATCCCAATGTGGAGATGGAAAGGATTTATTTCATGCAGCAAGTTATTAAGTATGGAATGCATTTCCTTGGTGTGCTGGGAGCTGATTCAACAATGACCTTCAAAACCAAATTAGAGATAGCACTTGAAGGAGAGAAAATTGCATGCCTATGGGAACTGTTGTGAAATGAGAACAATTAAATAATGTTTTCAAAGAACCAGCACAAGCATTATGGAGCCCTTTTGTACAATATGTTTTATGGGTTAAAAATTGCATTGCAATGCTATTTAGTTGGAAATTTATTTGTTAACAAGAACTTTATAGATACTCGACAAAGGCTGTAATTTTCCTTCAGAGTAACTCTGTATCCGATACACAAGCAACTGAAGATTTACTCTCCTGGCGATATCCATCTCTGTGCACTGCAACCCTGAACATCATCTACATGATTTTCAAACATGCAGATATATCCAATGGACAGTGTGAGCAACTCACGCAGATTCAGGCCTTGATCAAATATGAGATCTGCTGAAGAGTAACTTAAAATGAAAATACCTGAGCAGGTCCACAATCATGGAGATCAATGCTGGGGGATATATTCTACATCCGGTAGGCCTACTTTATTAAACAATATTTCCCTGGCATCAGTTACCTTTTCTCCATTCACTCTCTCTGCCCTCCCATTATTGGTCTTCACAGCACAAGAATCCCAACTTGATCTTCAAAATGATTGTAAACCCTATAACACACACAAAATTCTGGACCTGATGAAGGGTGTCAGCCAGAAATGTCAACTATTTACTCTCTTCCATAAACCTTGTCTGGTCTGCTGAGTTCCGACAGCATTTTATGTGTGTTGCTTGGATTTCCTGCATCTTCAGATTTTCTCGTCTTTGTCCCAATCCCTACACCAACTTTATGAACTGATCTTACTCCTAACCCTAGGTGTCTCTCCCGTATAATCCATGAGCCAATCCAGTAATATAGATATTAGAAGGAAAGGTCCTTAAACACATAAATGGTGTAACATTGATATAAAAGCAAATGAGGTCCAGAGCGACCTCATTTAACACAATTTGTCAGGCACCAAAGAATTTGCAATCATAATTCAAGAAAATCATTGTCCAACAAAGTGCAGAATGTAATTAATCACATTTTAGTTTACTGATGTTGCCTTTAAGGCCTTTATCTCTTATCCCTGTAATTACCGATCTTGTTCAATGGATTGTTAGGAAAGAGAGAGCAGGTAAAAACTATCAGCACTACTTAATTAAATTTGTTTCTTTTCTATATACAGAATCATATATTTAGAGAGAAAAGGAAAGGATTGACTTTATCTGTTCTCGTAGAAGCACTGGCTTCTGAAGGATACTGGCATAAAAAACACCAGCAGCTAAATATTTCCGCCTCATTTGTTTTGTGCTGACCTGAAGAGAGTAACTGGAGGAGATAAATGGCAAAAAAAAACTCCTCCTTTACTTCTGAATTATTTATTAATTGTTTGAAATATTTATCCACTGGTTACTGACTTTTCTGACAGGGGAAGTTTCTCCTTATTTAGTCTGTATAAATCCTTCATAATTTTGTGCATCTCCATTTACTTTTCCTTTAATGAAGTTCTCCATCTATTTTTTATGGTAGATATCCTTTACATCACTTGCAAAGGTTACCTACAGCCACTGGCTACTTTATTAGGTATATCCTGAATCTAATAAACTGACCACCGAGTGCGCATTCATGGTCTTCTGCTGCTGTAGCCCAGCCACTTCAAGATTTGATGTTTTGTGCCTTCAGAAATGCTTTTCTGCATACCACTGTAGTAACTCGTGGTTACTTAAGTTACTGTTGCCTTCCTATCAACTTAAACCTGTCTGGCCATTCTCCTCTGAGGCTCTCTCATTAACAAGGTGCTTTTGCTTACAGAACTGCTGCTCATTGGATGTTTTTTGCTGTGTTTTGCACCATCCTCTGTAAACTCCAGAGTCTGATGTGTGTGAAAATCCCAGAAAATCAGCAGTTTCTAAAATACTCCAAATCATCCCGTCTGGCACCAACAATCATTCCAAGGTCAGAGTCACTTAGATTGTCTTTCTTCCCCCACTCTGATGTTTGTTCTGAATAACAACTGAACGACTTGACTGTGCCTGTGTGCTCTTATGCATTGAGTTGCTGCAGCATGACTGGCTGATTAGATACTTGCTTTAACAAGCAGGTGTACCTAATAAAGTGGCCACTCAGTGTACCATAACAACACAAATAACAGAATTACACTCAATACACCATATAAAGCCTAATTAGAGATTTGCGAATATTTTGCCGAATTCTTTGCTTTTGTATTGAATGCACATTGGATCCCATGATCTGATATGCTTTTTTGACAAGGTTATCAACGTCATGTAGTGTGAAATATTTCTGTTAGTAAATCACCTGGTTCTCCCTGTTCCTAAAACATTTAAAAATTTCCCCACTTATTTAATTTGCTTCCATTCATTCTTCTTCCAAAATGCATCAGATTATGCTTGATTAAGTTTCATCTGCCAATCATCTGTCCTTTCATGAGCATGCCTACAATCTTCCTGAAATCTTATGCTATCCTTCTCATTGAATCTTTTATCACTTGTGCACAGGACGTGATTGTTGCCAACAATACTATCCATTACTAATTTCTTTGGCAGACCACAGTACATTTTGAACTGCGCCCACCCATGCAGTGAAAATGCTGGCCTGTAAGGTAGGGAATTCCAGGGTTTACAAAAATGCAGTGAGCCATTCCCAATGCAGGTCAGTGTGCAACTGCAGGGATTTCTTTTCTCATGCTTCATGTTGCTTCTCGCTTTGACTTCCTCCTTGAAATAAGTTCCCCTGCACATATCAGCAGAATAGAGTGATTTATTGACTAACAGAGAAGAGGCAGCTACTGTGTGTATCAAAATATAGATTTATGATCTGTAACAAGTGGTTAACAGGCTGATGGAGACAAACTTCTATTTTCTCAACTATACTCAAGCTCCTAGACTATGTTTGAGACTGTCACTCAATATTAACGCCAGAATTTTGCTTTTTTTTTATCCATTTTTGGATTAAAGTTAGAATAACCAGTTGGTGATAACTGAGGCTCAATAACTGAATAAGCAGTCCTTGTTATCATTAGTGTCAGCACCTTCAATTATTTTGCTGATGACTGAGGGTAGATTGCGAATATAGTACTAAGCTCATTAGGTTTCTACTCTTAATAAACATGTACAGGTCAACCTTCACTAATCCGACTACCTGTAATCCGGTTCCTTCAATAATCCAGCACTGATTATGCTTAATGTGATCCTTCTGTAAATCAGCATTTTCACTAATCCGGCACTCCTCAGGCCCCAGTGGTGCCGAATTAGTGAAGGTCGACCTGTACCATTTTCCAGTGTTAGAATTGTACTGGAAAAGCTTGGCTAGAGATTCATTTTTGATTACTGGTACTATGGAATATTGTACAGGAATCCTACCAGATAAAGTTATTGGCAGAGACCGTTGAGACATTGAGGAGTTACTGTGATTTGTGTCGTAGTCAATGGTATATAATATTTGAATGTACATTCACTGACCTTAAGGACATGGGCAAAAGGTCATTAAACTTCATGTGGAGTTGCATTTTATTTATATAGAGGTACATCGTGGAACAGGCCCTTCTAGAGCAGTGAGTTGCACTGCCCAGCAACCCACCCGTAGAACACAGGACCACTTAACCGGGATATCTTTGGACTGTGAGAGGAAACCAGAGCATCTGGAGGAAACCCACGTAGTTCACTGGGAGAACATGCAAACCCCTTACAGACGGCATCGGAATTGAACTCCAATCTCCGGAACGCCCCTGACCGTTGCACTATCCAATACACTACCATGCTGCCCATCCTCAGGGTTTATCTCCATCATTGACCACCGCCTTCATGTATTCCCTTCCACATGTGTGGTTAATCCGTATTCTGCACCCACAGCCCCACCCAAGCAGGGCATCTTTCCTCATCTCCACAGCTATAAAGAAATATCAGGAAACCCACTTTAGAATATTTCTCAAATCAGCTTCATTGTGGAATACTGGGACCATGCACCACTGTACAATGTAACTCCACTTTAAAAGATCGGCTGATTTCAATTTGTTCAGACCAACTTTAACTAGTGTTATCTACTCATGACAATTGAGTAAGAGACAATTGATGAGGTGTTCAACTAATTAACATTATGGTCAGATCATGCTGTATTACAATGAGCAGGCAGCGTACGCTTGGTGTAATGCCTACATAGTTTTGCATATACGCAAGTTTGGATCCCTGAGCTCATTTTCAGCAACAGTCTAACAAAGTCACTTTTTTTTCCAATTAAAATCTCTATCTTCATTACAATTTAAAATAATAGACAAGATTGTTAAAACAGTGAATTGTAATCCCTGCACTACCAACACAATAGTAGATTAAGGAATTAATTCAGCATATTGTACATAAAGCATATTTTATCATATGTCTGTTTAATTATATACCAAACATGACAATTATGGAACATACTGTAGTTTACATTTCACACTGGTAAAGTGGTCATTAACGTCTGTTTGGTGTGTTATTTTTTTTATCTGATTCATCCAGCGACTGCAAGTTGCAGTCTAAAGCTGTTCGTTATTTCTCACGGGCAATAGTCAAGCTGTTCAACTCATGATTTTAATTCTATGCAATATCTCAATGTTGCCCTGGGTAACCCACTCTGAGACTTAAATTAAACATCTGATCTTTATGACTCCATTTTCAGCTAATTAAAATTGTGTCATTACATATGTTTGAATTATTTTCAGGTACCAGAAGAAAACTCTTCCCTAGGCAACTACTGATATCAGTACTATGGGCTCAGAACGTTAATAAGAACAATTGTCACAGCAAAGTTAATAACTTAAATAAGAAAAATATACTAACTATAAACTGCTGAACACTCTATTGGTGCAGACATTTGGATGATGATGACTTTATTAAAATTATTAATGAAACACTACACAATTGTTGATACATTAGAAATATGTGCTGTTTAAAAAATTAACTGTATCGATTTATTTTACAGAATTAATTAAAAATTCTATTTCAAAGCTCATTTACAAATGAACCAACAAAACAGGAGATCCTTTCTGTGCAATTAATATTCTACAAGGCCACTATGACAAAACTGTTCCATATAAAAACAGATAATATGTTTGAGTACATAGTAGCAGTGTTTACCCAACATAAAATTTGTTCCGGCTACCAAGCACAAATAATGCCTAGGCATTTAGATGTCACCGGGCAGCTTGTCTTGGTCAGTCATTTTATTTTCGTAAATGTCATTGGCGGAATCCATTTGGGGGATTCATTGTATGTATTACTTAACATTGTACAACATGGCAAATGGGATTAAACCATCCTCTCAGCTATCACATTCACATTAATGAGCCTCTTTCATCAAATAGATGTTCTTGCTCATGCACTGCTGCTCAGATCATGGAATGTGAAATGCTATCCTCTGGAGATTAACTAAGTGGTCATTTAAAGAAGTTTAACCAATGAAAGAGGCAACAATGTTTGAATCCAAATGATGTTACACTCACCTTTCCACTATAAATTTGGTTCTTGATTAAATTCTATGCCAGGTTAAGCATAGTCCTGTTCCTCAGGACACCTGTCTACTAAGGGGTCAAAGAACAAGAACTGGGTCCTTTATGTGTGAAAAAATGAGGCACACCTTGGTCTTGTTTCAAGTAATTGGCAGGCGTATCTGAAAAATTGTCTATCCTCATGTGAAGTGTGCGTTCAACAGCTGCCTTCACTCAAACAATCATATTCCTTTAAACCCGCCAGTCACCAGGAAGCAGATGCAAGAACAACATCATCCCATGAATTACCAGTAGTCCTTGCAGGCCATGTTGCAGCTTCTCTCAGTGCCTGAACAGACTACAGTTGAGAATTCCTTATAATTCTCTGTCGTTCGCAGTCCATCATAGCTCAAACACTATCCTTCATCATCAATAATCTATCTACTCAGCTGGTTAGAACAATAACACTGTGCACTTCAGATTTTCCACAGCTAAAAGTTTTTGTTTTATCGGCTAACAAGTCAACCCCTTTGTGAGAGAGGTTAATTCCATGGAAAATGTCATTTTGCAAACATTGGTAGGAATGTTGACCTCAAAGTTGTGGTCCATGAGTTCTATTTTGCGGTATGTATAAAAGAATGTCAGGGTAGAAACTGAACTTGTTATTGTTCAATGCTGGAGTAAAATGGCACAATAAAGTCCAGATTAATGGACCAGCATGTTGACCCAAGCTGACACTCTGAAAATATCTTCTAAAAAGGGAATGAATAATGGTTCAGATGATTCTCTCAGCTACTGTAAACATTTCTAAAGCCATGTCTTATTGATACCAGTAAAGGTGCTAATTCATGGTTGAATATGCCTTAGTAGGTCGATGTTCTGAAGAATAAACTCAGCTTACTTGGCAGAGTTGTTATTCAAGAAATTGCTTTTACAAAGTAAAGGTCAGAGTTAGTCTTAAAAGCTCTGAATGGAGCTCCACCGAACTTCTGTCATCCCATTACACTGTTTTCATCACCACCCCTTCTTTTGGGCTGAAGGTCATAAAACAGCCCCAATGGCAGACCAGAATAATAATACAATAAAATTAACATAACTGTTTAATTTTGATCATGTCGATTGAGTTATAAATATTGGCCAGAACACCTGAGAAGTCATGACCACTATTTCCAATAAAGCAGTGGTCCCCAACCTCCGGGCAGTGAAGCATACAGGGGTGCGGCGGTAGCTGGAGCACACCCAGCACATCTTTAAGAAAAAAGCCGAAATAAGCAAGCTAATTAATTAGGTGCCGCCCGGCACGTAAATGTCGGCCCAGATCAGAGGTGATTGCCAATTTCACTTGCTCTACGCAATGTTCACTCCTCTTTCCAGAGCGCTGGAGCCTTTAGCTGTTCCTTTGTTTGGTCAATTTAAACGCCAGCCCAGACAGGCTGAAAAGACAGGGCTGTCAGGATCGAGGTGACATGTTGAATATACACAAACTTCTAATAAAGTATAGGCGCTGCCATGCTTTCTTTGTAATGACAGTTACATGCTGGTCCCATGACAGATCCTCTGACACTTTTCAGAGAGAGAAACATCGATCCTTAATGCCGAAGAATTTCAAGTTATTGACCCTCTCCACCTCAGTTCCTATAATGAAGACTGGCTTCTGGGCGGCACCTAATTGATTAGCTTGTTTATTTCGGCTTTTTTCTTAAAGATATGCTGGGTGCGCTCCGGCTACCGCTGCACCCCTGCATGCTTCGCGGCCCAGAGGTTGCAATAAAGCACTGAATCTTTTACACTTCACATGGAACAAATGGGTCTTCGTATTAAACGCCCAAACAAAGATGGACAAACAACCAATGTGCAAAAGACAACAAATTGTGCAGCTCGGGAGAGAAATACAGTCTATCCTATTTCCAGTTAGTTTCAAGCCAGCCTGGAAATTCAACCATTGCTTCTCAGGATGAGCTAATTCAGAATCAGAATCAGGTTTATTATCACCAGCATGTGATGTGAAAGTTGTTAACGTAGCAGCAGCAGTTCAATGCAATATAGAAGAGAAAAAAATTACTAAACAAAATAAAAATAATAATAATAAATAAAGCAATCAATTACAGTATACATATATTGAATAGATTTTAAAACATGCAAAAATCAGAAATGCTGTATATTTTTTAAAAAGTGAGGTAGTGTCCAAGGGTTCAATGTTCATTTACGAATCGGATGGCAGAGGGGAAGAAGCTGTCCCTGAATCACTGAGTGTGTGCCTTCAGGCTTCTGTACCTCCTACCTGATGGTAACAGTGAGAAAAGGCATGCCCTGGGTGCTGGAACAATTTCTACTGCAGCTATGCATCAAATAACATTCCCTACTAATGGTCCTTCTAGAATGTTAGGCAATTATACCACTTTGTAAATAAGATACCCATGATTGTGTTAGAAAATTTGCCTCTTTTGGCGTTGTGTTATTGATGTTATGCAATTATGTTGATATTGGAAATTAGGAATTAAATTTTAGATGAAAACACAGTCTTATTCGATACCTACAGCTACATTTTAGTACAAGTGTTTAGTGAGTAAAGGAAGTAATGCAGGCAGAAATATGAACACCTTAAGGATATTTGCTTAGTATTGATAAATACTGCAGTAAACACATGCAGCTGTAGAACTAGGAACAGGCCACACAACCGCATTAAAGTGGAATGGTGGGATTACTTGACTTCAAACTCAGAAATATAAAACTTCCTGTTGTTAAGCTATTAACAAGACAAGAGAAATTTAAATGGCACATTAGTAGTTAGAAGGATATTGTTAGATTAAGGATCCTTATAAGAAGTGCATTTCTTCCCCACCATAAAATAATTATGCATACATAGTAGAAAGGATAAAAAGTCCTACCAGAAAGTAAAAGTGGGAGTGCGCCAAATATAGAATATGTTTTCTAAACACAGAAGTTAAGAGAATGTAACACTTGAGCTGTTACGAGAGATCTGACGGGTTTGTTTAGGCAACCTCAAGAAATTGTGTTTGCAAGAAAGAATTTTACATAATAGTGAACAGGTGCTAAAGACAAGCCTGTTGTTCAGTCAAAGTAAAAGCATAAATTTAGATAATCAAATGGCCTTTAATTCCACAATTAAAAGTCAGGAAACACCAATCAAAAGGAAACTGCTTTTTGTAGTACTGTAACTTCAAGGGGTATTAATGCTTCATTTCAAGTCTTAATAAATGCTGAAGGCTGAAGAACTTTCATGTTGAATACAAAGGTGAATAGGGGAATTAGGACTGCAAGAGGGAGAAGTCAGTAAGGACACATAAATACAAATCCATCAATTTTGTGCTCCAATCTGATCTGATATCATTATACTTGCCCAGATTTTGTCTCTCTTTAATGTATTGTGAAACTGAAAGAACAGATTCCATAGCCTTTTCTCACCAAGTTGATTTGTATTCTTGGGGCAAATGAATTTTACTAATTCTGCTCCAACCTGGAACCCACTAAGTACGATTATGTATCTTCTACCTTTGCCCAACTCCCTAATCCATCTCAATTTTGTTTACTCCTTTCCACAATCATTGATCTCACTTCTCTATTATTTCACACCTAACCACTGACTCCCAATCCCCCATCTTCCCAAAGAACAACACACATCAATTTTTGGTTCATTGTCTTGGAAATTGGTCCTGCCCACAAAACCTAGTCAGCATTGGTAGTGATAAGTCATTAACTGACTCCTTGTAATGAATTGCCAAATGTTTGTAACTTTGTCTATGTTCCCCCTTTTCAAATGCTGCTTGAGCAACCAAGTACTTCAGGATTTGTTATATAGTATTTAGTTTGGTTTTCACACCTAAAGTGTTCTGGTTTTAGTTTAATCACATTGTGAATTAATACTATTTTTTCTCCATTTCATAGCATCACTATGAGTCAAAACTTTAAATTGTATATTTTGGTGATATAGATACTGACAGATTTGCTTTGCTAAATTTTGGATCATATTGTAATTATTTCTTTGGAATAGAGATGATTTACATCCTTGATTTAGTAGTTGACGAGGCTAATGTGGTTGCTACAGACTCTTCCAAGGAAAGGGCTGCAGGTGCCCATTGGGGCAGGAGCATTGGTTGTTTGTGAGATCATGAACCTTTCTGCTGTTTCTGCAGGGCTTTTGCATGTTCCAAATGCATGAACTCAGTATATACAAGAACATCGCAAATGATTATTTTTCATTCTTTCCAGAGATTACCATGAATCAGAGGAGAAATTGCACTTTTACAAGGAGATCTGAGGATATCTTCAAATCTTTTTTTTTCTGTCCAGCTGTTACTCTATTCTCAGACAAAGCTGAGAATAGATGCTGTTTCAGAAGTCTAATCTCAAGACATGCCAAAAATCTGGCTTTCCCATGTAACTAACTAAGTTGTCTGCTTAAGGTGTCAGCACAGGGACTGGTAGCCTGGGAGATGTTGTTCAGTTATCCTTCTCATGAATTTGTAGGATTTTGTGGAGACAGATTGGAGGTATCTTTCCTGTACTTTAAATAAGCCTGTCCTAGATAGTTCACGTTTCCAGGGTCCCATAAAATGTATAACTGCAGGGATCAGTGGTGACATTTTCCAAGGAAATAGAAAATGGACCACAATTTCCAGTGTTTCACAGTGAACCTTTATCAGAGGGTAATGAAATGCAGCCAAGACATATTAGTAGACTCATGACTTGCAGATGTTAAGTGCAAGCCTAAGTGAACAAGTCAACAATGGTTTGCAACTTCTCTTTCATGCATACATAAATGAAAGCATCATCTAATTCAACAACTGGACCGCTAAGGTGAGGGTAATTGTAGCATTGAACAGTTGTCACCATAGATTGAACATATTCCCATTTGTTCTTAAGATTAGCTCCATGCATATACAAAGTTTGATGTTGCAATGTTACAAAAAGGGGGAGTAATAAATGTGTTAAAAGAATGATGCAGTCTTGCTTGATATTGGCTCTGTTGTAGATGGATCAGTGAGGATCATGGTTTACAAGCATCATGAAGTACACATGAAATGGTGATAAAATGGTGCTCAGTCTTTACTGGTTTACAGCATATAGAGAGTTTGAATAGAAACAAGTGAAACTTTGAGCACACTTTGCTAATTACTTCCGAAGAGAAAGTTTGGCTCATGAGTTGCTATTTCAATAGACAATAGGTGCAGGAGTAGGCCATTCGGCCCTTTGAGCCAGCACTGCCATTCACTGTGATCATGGCTGATCATCCACAATCCGTATCCAGTTCCTCCCTTATCCCCATAACCTTTGATTCCGCTATCTTTAAGAGCTCTATCCATCTCTTTCTTGAAAGCATCCAGAGACTTGGCCTCCACTGCCTTCTGGAGCAGAGCATTCCACATATCCTCCACTCTCTGGGTGAAAAAGTTTTTCCTCAACTCTGTTCTAAATGGCCTACCCCTTATTCTTAAACTGTGGCCTCTGGTTCTGGACTCACCCATCAACGGGAATATGCTCCCTGCCTCCAGCGTGTCTAATCCCTTAATAATCTTATATGTTTCAACTAGATCCCCTCTCGTCCTTCTAAATTCCAGTGTATACAAGCCCAGTCGTTCCAATCTTTCAACATATGACGTCCCGCCATCCCGGGAATTAACCTTGTGAACCTACGCTGCACTCCCTCAATAGCAAGAATGTCCTTCCTCAAATTTGGAGACCAAAACTGCACGCAATACTCTAGGTGTGGTCTCACCAGGGCCCTGTACAGCTGCAGAAGGACCTCTTTGCTCCTATACTCAATTCCCCTTGTTATGAAGGCCAGCATGCCATTAGCTTTCTTCACTGCCTGCTGTGAATGAATAATTTCCGACCCATTAATTGGACTGAAACATTTTAAAAAATTCATTTCAGGAGGCAAATTCAACTTCTTGTGTGGAACACTTAACCCCAAATACTACATTTTATAATGAAATGTGAAGACATTTTACTGTCCTCTTGAAACAACAGGTACAGTCAGCCTGATTGAAATTGCATATGGAGAGTATTTTTACTCAAGATTAAATATATTCACACAGTGTTTTATACTGTAGATCACTGCATTTAATTTACACTTATTATCACCTGAATGTAGAAGGAATGAATTAGTGAACACTGGGCTTTTAATTACTTGCTTTATATTTCATATTATATCTTTGTGATGTTTTTCTTTGGTGCTGCCTTGTTAAAATGTTTAATAAAGGTAGAACTACAGACTAGTCTATTTTAAAACATTGCCTTTGTAATACATCAACAATTGGCTTTATAAGTCATCATATAGAATGAGGCAAGACCTCAGCAAAAAGGAAGTTATTCAGAAATGTATAATATATTATCATATTAATTTGTTATTTGATTAAGGGCTAAGATAACAGAATAGCTGCAATAAACCTTGTGATGCTCTCAAACAATAGATGCATTCCTAAAATTTTTGATCATTCTACTTCATAGGCAAATTGGAGAGACTTGAAGCACAGTGGCAAACTGACCTGCCTCTTTAATTTGTGTGAGATAATATAACGTAGGATCTGTTTTTTTTTATTCTGTTAGAAGTAAACGATTACATGGTGTAACCTAAAGAAGTGCAGCAGTTAGTCTCAATATTTAGCACTCAACCAGTACCACAAAAGCTAATAATGTTTCATGCCTGTTTCTGTTTGTGGAATTTACGTATCAGTTTTTAAAAGGGTATGGGGAGAAGGCAGGGTAATGGGGATGACTGGAAGAATTGGATCATCCCATGGTTGAATGGCAGAGCATGATTGAATGGCCTACTTCTGCTCCTATATCTTATGGTCTTATGGTCTTAAACAACATTTAATTCAGAACAAACATATAGTAAAGATATGTAGATGTGTCCAACTCCATCATCTTCATTTCACTTGCTTGCTTTCAGTAAGAGATGCTATACAGCAAAGAGAAATGGGAACTATAATTAATCTCCCCAACACTTGCAGTATTTTGGGTTAAATGTTCCACACAGGAAGCTGAATTTGGCTCCTGAACTGCATTTTCAAAAATGCTTCAATCCAATTAAGAAGTCAGTAATCATTCTTTGAAATAGCATCTCACTTGGGCAAAACTTTCTCCTCAAAACCTCACTGCCTTCCAGTAATTTGGAATGAAAATTTCATTCCCAAAGCTACCTGTAACATAAAACATGATAAAGTCTCCCAATACAGCCCAAACTAGAATCAGAATCAGATTTATTATCACTGACATAAATTTTGTTGTTTTGTCGCAGCAGTCAATGCAAAGACATAAAATTATTATAAAGTATAAAAATAAATAATGAAATAGAAGGAATAATGAGGTAGTCTTTGTGGGTACATGGACGGTTCAGAAATCAGATGATGGAGGGGAATAACCTATTCCTAAATCAATGAGTGTGGGACTAACTTCAGGCTTCTGTACCTCCTCCCTGATGGTAGTAACAAGAAGAGGAGACGCCCTAGATGGTGAAGGCCCTTAGTAATAAATTCCACCTTCTTGAGGCGTTGTCTTTTGAAGATGTTCTTGATGGTTGGGAGGATTGTGCCGTAATGGAGCTAACTGAGTCTACAGCCCTCTGCAGCCTCTTGAAATCCTGTGCATCCGAACCTCCATACCAGGCATTGGTCTCATCAAAGACTCCAATGTAACCAAAGGGGAGGCTTTGGGGTTCTAACGTTTTTACTGTCATTCATTCTTTGGGGCACTCTTCTGTTTTCGTGGATGTCTGCGAAGAACAAGAACTTCAGGATCTACAAACGTGTAGATTGCACACATTTCTCTGATATTAAACGTAACTATTGAATGATTGAACTATTGAACTCTTGATAAAACCAGTCAGAACACTCTGTAGTCTATCTGTAAAGATTTGCTGGAGTCTTTGGTGACATACCAGATCTCCTTGAATGTCTAGTGAAGTAAAGGTGCTGACGTGCCTTCTTTGTGATTGCATCAGTGGACCCATGATAGCTACTCTGATATGCTGATGCCCAGGAACTTGAAGCCGATCAGCTTTTCCACCACTGACCCCTCAATGAGAATTGCTATATGTTCTCTGGATTTCCCTTCCTGAGGTCTACTATCAGTTCCTTAGTGTTGCTGATGTTGAGTGCAAGTTATTATATTGCCACTCAACCAGCTAATCTGCTACATGCCTTCTCCTTGCCACCTAAAACTCTACCAACAATAGTGGAGTTACTGGCAAATTTATAAACAGTATTTTAGCTGTGCTTTGCCACATGGTGAAGAGAGAATAGAGTAATGGACTTAGCATTCATCCTTGAGGTGCCCCTGTGTTCATAATCATCGAGGTGGTGGTTTTATTACCAATCTGCATTGACTGTTGTTTCTGGATAAGAAAGTTGAGGCTTCCATTTCAGAAGAAGGTACAGATACCTAGGATTTAAAACTTGGTGATTAATACCAAGGAGATAATAGTATTGAACACTGAATTATAATTGATAAACAGCAGCCTGGCATATGTTTTGCACATGTCTAGGTGCTCCAAAGCAGAGGTAATGAGAAGTAGGCATGTTGTGGTGGTTGGCAAATTGCACAAAAATACACAAAAAGCCTTACACATTTCGGAGTCTATTGCAGAAGAAACACCAGTCACTGATGAAGAATCTGTGATTCTAATCAACAGCTTAGGAGTAAGGCTCTTGTGTAATGTTTAATGGGAAAATGTGTCACTGCGCAGAATGGAGTATGGCACTTAATTATCAACACCATGTTCACAATTCAAAGGACAATTGCATTGCTTCCACCATTTTTATATTTCAACCTCCTAGTGATGTTGTTCAGTGTGCCTTGAATTACAGATATTTTTCCTTGAAAATTTCCCTGATTTCCTTTGTTGAAAAGGTGGTATCCGAAGAAAAGTATTGAATAAAATGCTACATTTATCACAGTACTAAGCAATAACACTATGCTGACATTGTGCCTCCATTCATTTGGGAATTTTCTCAGAAGTATTCGTCTTGGTCATAATTATATTCCAGGCTGAAAGCTCATTTGTGCCACATGTCCATGAAATTTACAGGCACGGTGTTGCAAGGAATTATTGAGATGAATATATCTGTAAGTGGTAAACTTTGAAAAGCTGGACATGCTTATTAGTTACAATATATTTCAAGATCTGAGCATGGAAATGAATAGGGTGAGTTTATGGCTGTGATGCTGTACTTCATATCATCAAGCTCTCTTCCACTACGGTTGAATATCTTGAGTAACAAATGAACTTTCGATCTGGTTGCCAAAGCTGCAGGTAATCTTAGTAACTGATTACTACACATCATAAAACACAGATTTAAGTAGTAAGTGTCTAACATTACCTGATGACACTACCAATCACCAAGGACTACAAGTGAACACTAATCTAAGAAAGGTATAGCTATATAAATGGACACCACAAAACTATTTCACCACAAGAACAGTTAAGTTGGAAGTGCAGTAAAGAAAAGAGCAATAGTTCAGGTTAATGTTGATGGGGTCTCTCTTTCTCTTATTTTTTCTATTTCATTCTTCTCTATCCCTCATTCAGTTCCCTCTTTTCCCTCTCCTCTCTCCTATTTTTACCCTTTCTCTCTCTCTCTCTCTCTCTCTTTCTGTTAAGAATTAAAGAAAACTAATTCCATTGACTATAAAATCACTGTGCCTTATTATCAATAAAAATGTCAAAAATTTGAGAAAATAGATGGTGGCTATACATTCAGCATTGAACTGAAAAATCAGAACAATTAACTGGCAACAGCAAACTTGCAACTAAACATACTTTTTCATGAAGAAATATTTGTGACATTATGTATTGACTCTGGACAGCCAAAAACGTATGTTTAGTCAGAAGTGCTCAAGTGGACTTTATCCACTTAGAACTCTAAAAGCTCTACAGAATCCAGTTATAGTGAACAGCATGACCTCTTCTTTGTTCTGTGCAAACCAATGGAAAAGCTAATAGGCATAAAAATTGAAAGCCTATAGAAAAGACCTTTAAACAGAGTATGCATTGTAAGCCAATCCATGTTTGGTGTGAGGGAGCACTGTTGCAGAACTTGTACGTGAAATACAATTGGGACAATGCTATAAGACAAAACTTACTTGTTGGGTTGGGGATTGTTTTGACAAACACCTTCACTCCATCTGCTGTAACAACCAGGGTCTCCTGGTGGTCAGCTATTTTAATTCCACAATTCCACCTGCCATTCCCACATTGACATGCCTGTCCACGGCCTTCTCTGCTAGCAGAATTCAGCTAGACACAGATCAGAGAGGAATATTTCATATTCAGCATTGGTAGTCCCCAACCTGACAGCATCAATATTGATTTCTCTAACTTCCAACAACCACTCCCATCTGTTCCTCTAACCACCACTACCACCACTCTTCCCCGCCAGCCTCCTTTGCTTCCCTTGTCCTTTTGGAGCATTTCTGACTATCTAAATTCCAAAGGTTTTTGCGAGTCATTATCCTTGACTTCAAGGCAAAGTTTAACTGAATGTGGCAATAAAAGAAACTGGATAAAACTGAGTACAGGTGTCCCCCGCTTTTCAAACGTTCGCTTTACGAAACCTCACTGTTCCGAAAGACCTACATTAGTTCCTTGTTTTCGCTAACAGAAGGTGTTTTCACTGTTACAAAAAAAGCAGCGTGCGAAAAAAAGCAGCGTGCGAAAAAAGGCAGCGTGCAAAAAAAAAACAGCATGCGCCCCGAGCAGCCGCTCTCCCCCGGATTCGGAACTGCATTCTAGCCGGCATTGCTTAAACACATGCCTGTGAGCAGCCGTTTGCAAGATGAGTTCTAAGGAATCGGAAAAGCCTAAAAGAGCTCATAAGGGTGTTACACTTAGCGTAAAACTAGACATAATTGAGCGTTTCGATCATGGTGAACGAAGTAAAGACAAAGTGACACACATCAAAGTTGCTGGTGAACGCAGCAGGCCAGGCAGCATCTCTAGGAAGAGGTACAGTCGACGTTTCAGGCCCAGACCCTTCATCAGGACTAACTGAAGGAAGAGTTAGTAAGAGATTTGAAAGTGGGAGGGGGAGGGGGAGATCCAAAATGATAGGAGAAGACAGGAGGGGGAGGGATGGAGCCAAGAGCTGGACAGGTGATTGGCAAAGGGGATACGAGAGGATCATGGGACAGGAGGTCCGGGAAGAAAGACAAGGGGGGGGGAACCCAGAGGATGGGCAAGGGGTATAGTCAGATGGACAGAGGGAGAAAAAGGAGAGTGAGAGAAAGAATGTGTGTATAAAAATAAATAACAGATGGGGTACGAGGGGGAGGTGGGGCATTAGCGGAAGTTAGAGAAGTCGATGTTCATGCCATCAGGTTGGAGGCTACCCAGACGGAATATAAGGTGTTGTTCCTCCAACCTGAGTGTGGCTTCATCTTTACAGTAGAGGAGGCCGTGGATAGACATGTCAGAATGGGAATGGGAAGTGGAATTAAAATGTGTGGCCACTGGGAGATCCTGCTTTCTCTGGCTCAGCAAAGCGGTCTCCCAGTCTGCGTCGGGTCTCGCCAAGATATAGAAGGCCACATCGGGAGCACCGGACGCAGTTTTTTCACCCCAGCCGACTCACAGGTGAAGTGTCGCCTCACCTGGAAGGACTGTTTGAGGCCCTGAATGGTGGTAAGGGAGGAAGTGCTACACATGCCCTTACACTTCCTCCCTTACCACCATTCAGGGCCCCAAACAGTCCTTCCAGGTGAGGCGACACTTCACCTGTGAGTCGGCTGGGGTGATCCTTCACTTCCTCATCAGGAGACCACAATCAGTGCAGGTCAGTAACAGCATCTCCTCCTCGCTAATAATCAACATAGGCGCAACTGAAGGAAGTCATAGAGAGGGTGCAGAGGAGACTTACAAGGATGTTGCTTGGATTTGGGAGCATGCCTTATGAGAATAGGTTGAGTGAACTCAGCCTTTTCTCTTTGGAGTGACGGAGGATAAGAGGTGACCTGATAGAGGTGTATAAGATGATGAGAGCCATTGATCATGTGGATAGTCAGAGGCTTTTTCTCAGGGCTGAAATGGTTGCCACAAGAGGATTCTGGTTTAAGGTGCTGGGGAGTAGGTACGGAGGAGATGTCAGGGGTAAGTTTTTTTAGTCAGAGAGTGGTGAGTGCATGGAATGGGCTGCTAGCAACAGTGGTGGAGGTGGATACGATAGGGTCTTTTAAGAGAATTTTGGATAGGTATATGGAGCTTAGAAAAATAGAGGGCTATAGGTAAGCCTAGTAATTTCTAAGGTAGGGACATGTTCAGCACAACTTTGTGGGCCGAAGAGCCTGAATTGTGCTGTAGGTTTTCTATGTTTCTTTGTTTCTATGTATGCTTAGCCCATTGCTCCACGCTCTCTATCTTCATAACAGCATGTCTAGGCACAGCTCAAATGCCATCCGAAAGTTTGCGAATGTCACCACAAGGTGGCAATGAGAAGGCATACAGGAGTGAGATAGATTGATGGATTGAGTAAATATCACAACAACAACCTTGCACTCAACATCAGCAAGACCAAGGAATTGATTATGGAGTTTAGGAAGGGTACGATGGGAGAACCAGTCCTCATCGAGGGGTCAGCAGTAGAAAGAGTGAGCAGCTTCAAATTCCTGGATGTCAACATCTCAGGGAATCAATCCTGGGCCCAGCAATCATGCAGGAGGCACGACAGCAGCTCTACTTCATTTGGAGTTTAAGGAGATTTAGTATGTCTCCAAAGATTCAAGCAAATTTCTACAAAAGTACCATGGAGAGCATGCTGACTGGTTGCATCATGGTGTGGAGACTCAAATGCACAAGATCAAAAGATTCTGGAGAGATCCAGCCAGCTCCAAGCAGGCACACTCCTCCCCACCATCGAGAGTATCTTTAGAACCCAGTGCCTCAAGAAGGTGGCATCAATCATTATGGACTCTCATCATCGCAACATTTGGAGTTCTGGTTACCACCATCAAGGAGGAGGTACGGGAGCCTGAAGATGCAAACTCAACTAAGAACAGCCTCTTCCCCTCTACCATAAATGCATGCATGTCACCTCAACATTTTTCTTTGGCACTATTTGTATTATTTTTTATTGTGGCATGGTAATTTTTTATACAGTACTGCTGCCACAAGGTAGCCAATTTCATGACATATGTTACAGACTGAGTGTCAGCAATAATAAATCTGAATTCGATTCTGATTCAAAAGAGAAGCTAACTACCTAGTCTTGACATTCAGTGGAGCTACCATCACTTGACCATCAATTTCCTAAAGGTTATCAGTGACTGGCAATTAATTAGATAAGCCTCATAAATATTCTGGCTACAACAGCATGAAGGAGCCTGGATACTCATTAGTGAATGATGTACCTCCTGACACCACAAAACATTTGTATAATCCATCAGAGGCAAGTCAGATAGAAATATGATGAAATACTTGACTGGGTGTAGGATTAACACCACTCAATATTTTCAGATCATCTAGAATAAAATACCTTACTTGATTGGTACCCAGACCACCAAACTCGAGATTAATTTTCTCCATCATTTGCCATCAACTAATTGTATTATAATTACTCCCCTATACCATCAATAAGGAGAAGGCAGTGGGTATGTGGGAATTCCACTACTGCAGGTTTCCTTACATTATATACTATCCTGACCTGGAAAGTTATGGTTGCTGGGTCCCAACTCCTAAATGCCCTGATCAACAGCATCGTAGCTGTGCTTTCACTAGAAGGATTGCAGTGGCTGACATCATCTTTCCCAAAGCAACTAGAGAGGAACAATAAATGTCTTTAACATCAAAGTACAGATCCCAACAAACAAATAAATCTTGTGTACAGGGCCCGAGGCATTGCATGCTGTAGGGCAGGTCTTACACACTTAACATGAGTGAAGGTCTTTCCTCGCTCAATTTAAGTTATTCAGCTGTGTAATGTGTCACAACTGATGTGATTTACAATGGAGAGAAACCTAAGTGGACTTTGGAGATAGAATCAGTACATCAGTCTTTGCTTATTAATCAATGGAAAAGGCATCCAAGATTAATTGGTGAAGAATGTAATATCATGTTTTCAGTCCAGCTGAAGGGTCTCGGCCCGAAACGTCAACTGTACTCTTTTCCATAGATGCTGCCTGGCCTGCTGAGTTCCTCCAGCACTTTGTGTGTGTTGCTTGGATTTCTTGCATCTGCAGATTTTCTCTTGTTTGTGAATATTATGTTTTGTTTGCCATATAGTGGTGGGGCCAAAGAGAGGATGGCAGTGAAGGGAAAGTTTTTACATTAACCACTTAAAGTCATATTCAAGTGCTCTCCTCCATGGTCTGCTGCCTGCTTGAGCAGGTAAGTGTCACTAAAGCAAGAGTGGTCCAACTGCAAAGTGTTGAATTTCCTGGAAAAGACATCCAAACATGTATCACATGACACCAAACAGCACACACATTTTCAAATGCTTTTACCAATATTGTAACAGACACACAGGAGACCCAACAGAAAATTTATTAATATCGTTGACAATGTAGTACACATCCAATCGCATTCAATAATATTTTCAAGTAAAATTTCATCACAAGGAACTCCCACTCTTCAAGATGATTGTTTTTGTTCGCAAATTTTTAGAATCTTTATCCTCCTTTATTTCAGAGTCATTCCAGTTGCAACCCCTGCCCACCCCTTCATGCTTTCAAAGATCAATGTCCCCTCTAGATAAAGTTGCTGAAACTCACAGCATAGGGTCATTGGTTTTCATCACACCCCACCACAAACATGATTGGATCCCTCAACTTCAAGATTTAGATTTAATGCTCCTCCCAATTGCAGCCCTCTATCTCCCTGCTCACAACCATCTCTATGATATCACTAACCCAGAAGCAGGATCCATCCCCGTTCATGGCAAACAACAGGAATTCTGCAGATGCTGGAAATTCAAGCAACATACATCAAAGTTGCTGGTGAACGCAGCAGGCCAAGCAGCATCTATAGGAAGAGGCGCAGTCAACGTTTCAGGCCGAATCCCTTCGTCAGGACTAACTGAAGGAAGAGTGAGTAAGGGATTTGAAAGCTGGAGGGGGAGGGGGAGATCCAAAATGATAAGAGAAGACAGGAGTGGGAGGGATAGAGCCGAGAGCTGGACAGGTGATAGGCAAAAGGGGATACGAGAGGATCATGGGACAGGAGGTCCGGGAAGAAAGACAAGGGGGGGGGTGACCCAGAGGATGGGCAAGAGGTATATTCAGAGGGACAGAGGGAGAAAAAGGAGAGTGAGAGAAAGAATGTGTGCATAAAAATGAGTAACAGATGGGGTACGAGGGGGAGGTGGGGCCTTAGCGGAAGTTAGAGAAGTCGATGTTCATGCCATCAGGTTGGAGGCTACCCAGACGGAATATAAGGTGTTGTTCCTCCAACCTGAGTGTGGCTTCATCTTTACAGTAGAGGAGGCCGTGGATAGACATGTCAGAATGGGAATGGGATGTGGAATTAAAATGTGTGGCCACTGGGAGATCCTGCTTTCTCTGACGGACAGAGCGTAGATGTTCAGCAAAGCGGTCTCCCAGTCTACGTCGGGTCTCACCAATATATAAAAGGCCACATCGGGAGCACCGGACACAGTATATCACCCCAGTCGACTCACAGGTGAAGTGATGCCTCACTTGGAAGGACTGTTTGGGGCCATGAATGGTGGTAAGGGAGGAAGTGTAAGGGCATGTGTAGCACTTGTTCCGCTTACACGGATAAGTGCCAGGAGGGAGATCAGTGGGGAGGGATGGGGGGGACGAATGGACAAGGGAGTTGTGTAGGGAGCGAACCCTGCGGAATGCAGAGAGAGTGGGGGAGGGAAAGATGTGCTTAATGGTGGGATCCCGTTGGAGGTGGCGGAAGTTACGGAGAATAATATGTTGGACCCGGAGGCTGGTGGGGTGGTAGGTGAGGACCAGGGGAACCCTATTCCTAGTGGGGTGGCGGGAGGATGGACTGAGAGCAAATGTACGTGAAATGGGGGAGATGCGTTTAAGAGCAGTGTCGGTGGCTCCAACACCTCAGGACATATTCAAAACCTGGACTCCAGCAACGACCACGGACACATTCGAAGTGATTGCGCAACCACCAACTGCGACTCCAGCCTTGAACTCCAGGCCGGTTCTTTATGTGCTGCTGTTGTGACTCCCGTCTCCCCTTCCCCCACCACCACTCCGCAGCCCCGTCTTCCTCAGATCCCACCGTCAACTCCTGGGCCCTCAGAGGCTCCATCTTCCTCTCACCCCAACCCTCCCCTCTCCACTGACACCCCCAGCCTCCCCCCTCCCCCCTCTGATCCCAGCTCTCATCCGTGCCGGGTCTTTACCATCCCCTCCGACCTTCAACTGTCAGAGGCAGAATGCTCTGTTCTCAGTAAGGGCCTCACCTTTGTCCCCCTTCGACCACACCTCAGCGAGTTCCGTGTTCGCCACGATGCGGAACTTTTCTTCCGCCGTCTCCGTCTCCGAGCCTACGTCTTCGGCAAGGACTCTTCCACCACGACCGATGACCCCTTCTCCCGTCTTCAACCCTCCTCTTCTTCATGGACACCCCGCTCTGGTCTTCTGCCTGCTCTGGATCTCTTTATTGCCAACTGCCGACGGGACATCAACCGTCTCGACTTCACCGCACCTTGTCCCCATTCCAACCTCACTCCTTCGGAACGCTCTGCTCTCCACTCCCTCCGCACTAATCCTAACCTTATTATTAAACCCGCTGATAAGGGGGGTGCTGTTGTAGTCTGGCGTACTGACCTCTACCTTGCCGAGGCACAGCGACAACTCGCGGATACCTCCTCTTATTTACCCCTCGATCGTGACCCCACTAAGGAGCACCAGGCCATTGTCTCCCACACCATCACCGACTTTATCCGCTCAGGGGATCTCCCATCCACTGCTACCAACCTTATAGTTCCCACACCCCGCACTTCCCGTTTCTACCTCCTACCCAAGATCCACAAACCTGCCTGTCCTGGCCGACCTATTGTCTCAGCTTGCTCCTGCCCCACCGAACTCATTTCTGCATACCTCGACACTGTTTTATCACCCCTTGTTCAATCCCTTCCGACCTATGTTCGTGACACTTCTCACACTCTTAAACTTTTCGATGATTTTAAGTTCCCTGGACCCACCACTTTATTTTCACCATGGATGTCCAGTCCTTATATACTTCCATCCCCCATCAGGAAGGTCTCAAAGCTCTACGCTTCTTTTTGGATTCCAGACCCAATCAGTTCCCCTCTACCATCACTCTGCTCCGTCTAGCAGAATTAGTCCTTACTCTTAATAATTTCTCCTTTTGCTCCTCCCATTTCCTCCAAACTAAAGGTGTAGCTATGGGCACCCGTATGGGTCCTAGCTATGCCTGCCTTTTTGTTGGGTTTGTGGAACAATCTATGTTCCATGCCTATTCTGGTATCTGTCCCCCACTTTTCCTTCGCTACATCGATGACTGCATTGGCGCTGCTTCCTGCATGCATGCAGAGCTCGTTGACTTTATTAACTTTGCCTCCAACTTTCACCCTGCCCTCAAGCTTACCTGGTCCATTTCCGACACCTCCCTCCCCTTTCTAGATCTTTCTGTCTCTGTCTCTGGAGACAGCTTATCCACTGATGTCTACTATAAGCCTACTGACTCTCACAGCTATCTGGACTATTCCTCTTCTCACCCTGTCTCTTGCAAAAACGCCATCCCCTTCTCGCAATTCCTCCGTCTCCGCCGCATCTGCTCTCAGGATGAGGCTTTTCATTCTAGGACGAGGGAGATGTCTTCTTTTTTTAAAGAAAGGGGCTTCCCTTCCTCCACTATCAACTCTGCTCTTAAACGCATCTCCCCCATTTCACGTACATCTGCTCTCACTCCATCCTCCCACCACCGCACTAGGAATAGGGTTCCCCTGGTCCTCACCTACCACCCCACCAGCCTCCGGGTCCAACATATTATTCTCCGTAACTTCCGCCACCTCCAACGGGATCCCACCACTAAGCACATCTTTCCCTCCCCCCCCCTCTGCATTCCGCAGGGATCGCTCCCTACACAACTCCCTTGTCCATTCGTCCCCCCCATCCCTCCCCACTGATCTCCCTCCTGGCACTTATCCGTGTAAGCGGAACAAGTGCTATACATGCCCTTACACTTCCTCCCTTACCACCATTCAGGGCCCCAAACAGTCCTTCCAGGTGAGGCATCACTTCACCTGTGAGTCGACTGGGGTGATATACTGCGTCCGGTGCTCCCGTTGTGGCCTTTTATATATTGGTGAGACCCGACGTAGACTGGGAGACCGCTTTGCTGAACATCTACGCTCTGTCCGCCAGAGAAAGCAGGATCTCCCAGTGGCCACACATTTTAATTCCACATCCCATTCCCATTCTGACATGTCTATCCACGGCCTCCTCTACTGTAAAGATGAAGCCACACTCAGGTTGGAGGAACAACACCTTATATTCCGTCTGGGTAGCCTCCAACCTGATGGCATGAACATCGACTTCTCTAACTTCCGCTAAGGCCCCACCTCCCCCTCGTACCCCATCTGTTACTCATTTTTATGCACACATTCTTTCTCTCACTCTCCTTTTTCTCCCTCTGTCCCTCTGAATATACCTCTTGCCCATCCTCTGGGTCACCCCCCTTGTCTTTCTTCCCGGACCTCCTGTCCCATGATCCTCTCGTATCCTCTTTTGCCTATCACCCGTCCAGCTCTCGGCTCTATCCCTCCCCCTCCTGTCTTCTCCTATCATTTTGGATCTCCCCCTCCCCCTCCAACTTTCAAATCTCTTACTCACTCTTCCTTCAGTTAGTCCTGACGAAGGGTCTCGGCCTGAAACGTCGACTGCACCTCTTCCTAGAGATGCTGCTTGGCCCGTTCATGGCAATCAGGTTGCCTTCCTAATTCAGAACCTGCTGAGAACAACAAATACAAATCAAAATTCCACAAAGTGCTGAAAAACTGGATTTCCCATCTACTCACCAGCCCCCAGAATATCTCGACTCATCAACCACCACACTTAGAAAACTATTCTCAGTCAACAACAAGCCCACAATGCTCTTTGTTTCATGTGTGATGAGAGAAGGAAGGAAAAGGCAGTCAAAGGGTATACATTCGCACTGTCCAGATAAGAAGTGATGGTAGTATTGCACAATATTGCACAGGGTGCCCACGGTAACAGGATGTGGTGAACAGAGCTAAACAGAGCTTAATCAGAGCCTGGTAAACAGTAATAACAATCTAACAGGACGGCTCATCCCCTCTCTGGCTATAGCGACTAAAGGTCGAGGGTAAGAAAAATTTCGTACAGCGCTCTTTGCAGCAGCACAGTTGTCTTAGTCTATTACTGAGAATTCTCCTCTGTTCAGTCAAGGTGGTATGTAGAGGGTGAGAAACATCGGCAGAATTGCCAGGATTTTCCAGAGGGTCCTTTATTCTATCTCAGCTTCCAGTATGTCCAGTTTGACTCCTATAACAGAGCCAGCCTTTCTAATCAGTTTATTGAGCCTGTTGGCATCACCTGTGTTGATGCCATTGCCCCAGCGCACCATCGCACAGAAGATTGTACTGATAACAACAGACTGGTAGAACATGTGTAGGAGAGGCCTGCATACTCCAAAGGACCTCAGTCTCTTCAGGAAGTAGAGGTGACTCTGGCCCTTATTGTACACAGCCTTTGTGTTGTTACTCCACTCACATCTGTCATCCAGGTGCACCCCCAGGTACTTGTAAGTCCTCACCATCAATAGTAACAGGGAGCAGTGCAGGTTTGGTCTTGCCATCTCCTTTGTCTAACTGATGTACTCTCAGTCAAGTGTTTCCTTGATTCAAGGACAATCACTATCGAATGGGATGATGGCTGGACCAGAATGGTCCTGAGCACCTCTGTTCAGGTTATTGCTGAGTCACTGTGAGGTTTTGGACTGCCTTTGACACTTTCCATAACTTTGGAATGGACTGTGAGTCGGCTACAAAAGAGTACCATGGCCCTTTTATTTGTTATTGGTACCCAGAAATGTCAATTATAGTATGTATTACATTATTCTCAAACTGGGTTTTTTTGAATAGGTAACCAAGATGGTTGAGAAGGACAGGAAGGTAGGCGTTGTCCACATGGACTTTGACAAGGTCTTTAACAAGGTCTTTGACATAGTTCTGCACTGTAGGCAGGTCCAGAAAATTAGACCACAGAGCTGAGTAATTGAATATATAATTAGCTTGGTAATAGGAGGCAGGTTGGTAGTGGACAGTAATTTTTCAGCTTCAAGCCCTATTTGCCAGCTGTGCTCACATTACAGGAAAGATGCAGCTATACAGAGTGCATAAAAGACTCACAAGTATGTTACCTGGATTAGGCAGCTTGTTATGAGGAGAGATGGGATAGACTGGATCTGTTTTCTCCTCAACAAAGAAGGCTAAGTGACCTGTTAGAAGTACAGTATATAAAATTATGAGAAGCATAGATCATCTGTTTCCTGTAGAAAGGATGTCTAAAATGGGAGCGCAAAAGCTGAGAAAAAAAGATTTGAAGCAGATCTCAGAAGTAAATTTTTCACATAAAGTGTTTTTGGTTTTGGAATGCACTGTCAGAAGAGGTCACGGAGGCAACAACATTTAAGGCATTTGGGCAGATACTTGAATGAGCAAGGCATAGTGGGAAATGGAATTAATGCAAACAAGATAGATAGGATGGTTGACAGAAACACCGTGAGCTGAAAGGCCTGTTTCTATGCTTCACAACTCTATGATTCTATGATTATCTTATTAATTTCTGAATTGGAAAGGGAAAAACAGTATTGTCAAATGAGGGTTCGTGAGCTGACATGTGGATGGTAGTATAATAGATCATTGATTCTCCTGAAGAGATTATAATTTATCTGATCTATGTTAAAAATATCCCAGAATAAATTTCCAAACTCATGAGACTAACATTTGAATAACAGATTAACCACCCATTACAGCAGCAACTTGATTCTCGTTTTTACCAAACTCGGTCTAGAGTAAACACTCATTTGTTTACATGGCACTTTGTCAGCAGATCATAATGGCTAAGTGTGCTCAATCATCACAAGAGACTTTTCCTTCTCCTTCCCCCAAACTCTTCAAACATTCTTAAAATGACAGAAAAAAACACTCAGGGCATTACAATGACTGACAGCAAACTATTTACTTGTATACAATTAAATGAATTTAACATCTAGTATACTATCCTAGTCAAAACAAAAAATGAAAGCTGCTGACACTTCAGCTACAAAATGATCTTCAGATATAAAGGTCTTGGGTTATGAAGGCTTCTAAAATTAGCAATTATTGACATTAACTGAATCCAGATCATACCTTATTTTGCACACTGTCATTCACTTAATCCCTTGCTTTATATCTCTGAATTTTATTGCATTGTTACTAGGCTCCTGAATCCTGTCCAATCCTAATCCTCCTCTCAAAACCCTTTCAATTTTTGACATACCAAACACAATGTAAGTTGAGGATCTGCATGTTACAGAAGGAATTTTAGTCCTTATGACTTGGCATTGCAACAGTTTAAAACACTTCTTTTCAAAAATCTTGATTTAACGAATAATTAAAATACAAAAGGAATTATGGAATGGCACCCTTACTTAAGCACTGCATTTAAAGCAATTCAAAGCCACATAAAAATAGGAATAAGGAAAATAAAACCAAATTCAATGGCAACTTTGAGAGGAGGAATGGGATTGGCATTAGGGAGGATGAACGGTTACTGATGACCAGGACAAAGAGAATGATTTTGTGGAGGTTGCAGAAAGTGGAAGGATAGGCTGTAGATAAAAGACAATGTTTAGTGGAACCTGCAGAGTTCCAGGGATTTTGTGTGGTCATTAGATTTATGCATGGCCAAACTTCTTGGTGTGTTGAGATTGTAGACTTTCCTCTTTCTGCTGTTGATTTATGAGGGAATTAATTCTGCTGCACCAGACTAATTGAAACAAAACTCTATTACTTTTGTGGCATTGAGCCAAAAAAAAGATCAATTTCTGCAGGAGCCCTCCCTGTAATAGGAGGTTTAAATCCATTGGCTAAAAGGACAAACTTTTATTAAAATGGATTAGCAGAGAAGGTATAAAATGTATTAACCATGACTCAATATAAACAGATGAATTAAATTCCACTGAAAAAGGATTAAGATTGCTTTTCAGAATCAATGCCATATAAAAAATTTTGTTTCTCTGGGTTTATTTGCCTCTCTCTGCCACCAAACCATCTTCCCAACTTTCTGATTCCCTCTAAACTCATTTTTTGTTCATTATTCACTTTCTTCATTCCTTCTATCTCCCTCTCTAACTCCTCCCATCTTCCCACAAATCCTCCTCTTTTTTTTACATTATATTCTACACCTTCATTACATTCCCTGCTTTTGGGGTCTTCCTATCTACTCTTGGTTTTCCCAACTCTTCCCTCATATTTCCTCACAATTTATTTCCCTTCTTTCATTATCTTGCTTTCCACAATCCTCTATTTTCCACTGAAGTCTCCTCATATGTCTACTTCCCTCACTTCCTTCATTCTCCTTTCCTCACCAATCACCCACCTCCTCTGATCTCATTTTGTTATCTCACCGCTCTTCTTTCACAATTCACATAGTTTTACCTCTGCTTTTCCCATCGCCCCACTTATTATCCTGTGTTTGTCCGTCCCACCATTCCTCCATTTATCTCCTTCCAATCTCCATTTCCATCCCAATAACCCTCCCAACTTCCTTTTCCCTCCTTTTCTCTTCTTCATCTCATCCCTTCACTTCACTTCATTTCCCATTTTTTTCTGGTATGTGTCATGACACCCATTCCCTCTCAACATGCCCACATCTCCTACCTTTATTTATTCCCACACCTTCTTGCCTTTCCAGAAATTCAATCCTTTCTTTTTCCCTTTAGAAGCACAAAAGCTTTTAATTCTCTTATTGAACCAAGTAAGATTAAAAACTTATTTTATATTCATTATTCTAAAATGTAGGTGTGGCATTTATAAGTCAACCAAGTAGCAAGAACTTCCCATTTTTATTGCAATAAATGAATGCAATCAAATATGATCAACAAACAGTCTCTGCAGTGTGTACTATCTACAAGATTCACTGCAACAACACACCGAAGTTCCTAAGGCAGCTCCTTCTAAACCCACGACCACTACCATCCAGAAGGATGAGAACAGCAGATACTTGGGAAAACCACCACTTGGAAATCCCCATCCAGGTCACTCACCATCCTGAATGGGAAACATCATTGTTACTGAGTCAAAATCATGGAATCCCTTCCCTAACAGCACCTAAACCTCAGAGACTGCAGCAGTTCGATAAAACAGCTCATCACCACCTTCTCAAGGGCAACTAGGAATGGGAAATATATGCTGGCTTAGCTGGCGACGCACTTCCCATTTATGAATAAATTTTTAAAAAACTTACTCGAGCCTACTTTTACCTGTTCAATAAAGGATCTGTAATAGTGCTGATTGCTCCCATTCCTGCTCCCAGTCTTCTTCTTGATAGATTTTTCGATTCTATTTTCTCTGCTTTCATAATCCTTGAAATGTGTTTTTAATGTTTTAACAATCTTTGATATATAACTCCTGTAGGGATATTTTTTGAATTTAGTATAATGAATTTGCAGATCTCAGTGATTTTCATCGTACGAGTCTAGCAGGGGACTTACTATTTCATTGGTATGCCTTTAATTAAAAACTAAAAGCATATATCACAGCGAAACGTTTCATGTAGAATAGGTTATATAGTCCCTGATGGAGCCAACGTATTTTTTCTATGTTCTTTTCTGCTTTTCAATCAAAAGCAAAGTATTAAGTTAAACTAATAATATAATATATTCATCTTCAGTCTGCCATCGTCTGACACCATGTTCTCTGATCTAAGCTAAGAGTCTTAGCAGAAAACAAGAACTATAAGCACATTTTATTTTCTTTTTGATTCAGTTGAACAGTCACTGATGTCAGAGATAAACAATTCATCTCTCAAATATGGAAACAAGATAGATAAGCAGTATATTGAAAGATAGTTTCCAGATAATTAATTCAGATTTTATCTGCATTAAGGTTGTGGAAATTGTTTTTCTTTTTTATTAAAGGCAACTGTTGTTTACTTAGATTTTCAGAAGGCCTTTGAAAAGATGAGGCTGCTAAACAAGACAGGAGCCCATGGTATTACAGGAGAGATAACAGAATGGATAGAAGTCTGACTGATTGGCAGAAGACAAAGAGTAGGAATAAAGGGGTCATTTCCTGGTTGATTTTCAGTGACTAGTGGCGTTCTCCTTGGGTCGGTGCTGAGTCTGCTACTTTTAACCTACTTTGCAGAAGGTATAAAGACATAGACTATATTCTAAGTGGGGAGGAAGTAGGGAATCCTAGTGCAAGATTCCCGAAATATTAACTTGCAGGTTGAATCGGTAGTTGGGAAGTCAAATGCAATATCAACATTCCTTTCAAGAGGACTAGAATATAAAAGCAAGGATGTAATGCTGAGGATTTATATTGCTCAGGCCACACTTGGAGTATTGTGAGCAGCTATGGGCTCCATATCTATGGAAGCAGGTGCTGGCACTGGAAAGGGTCCAGAGGAGGTTTACGAGAATTATCCTGGGAGTGAAATGGTTAATGCATAAGGAGCATCGGATGGCTCTGGGCCTGTACTTGCTTGAGCTTAGAAGAAAGAGAGAGATCTCTTTGAAACAGTGAATGTTGAAAGGCCTGGACAGAGTGGACATGGAGAGGATGCATATAACAGTCGGAGAGTTTAGAACCAGAAAATACAGCCTCAGAATAGAAGTACGTCCATTACACATCTATAGAAGTTTGTCTAAGTTTTTGAAGTCATGCCGAATCTCTACAGATTTCTAAGAAAGTAGAGTCTTTTGTCTACAAAATCTCACCTTCGTGTAAAGTGCAGTTCATTAAGAAATTAGTTTGAACAGCCAATCTGGCATCAGAAAACCAGCACAGAAAGAATCACAAAGGGCAGAACATGCAGTATATACATGCAATCCAAATACTTCCAAGTTTTGTTCCCTGTCCAATCTCTCCTATTTCTGACTTATTTTTTAATCAAGCCTCCCTTCCAGTCATTTTTTCAACTTGATGATCAGGTTTAAAACCAATTTTATGTGAATGAAATAGTAAGTATTTTTACAATTTGTACATATGTATTTCAATAGAAGTAAAAAGACTATAAATAAATCAGATATTGAATGGCGTAGTATGTCTTGGCACACTGTAGTCTTCTGGGTTCAATACTGAATTCAGCAATTTCAGGTAAGTCAGAGTCTCCATCTGTTTCAGAATTACTTGTTCTGCTGCAGGCTATCCATCTCTAATATTAACACATTTTCTCCTTTCTCTCTCCACTGGCACCACTTCTCTGACCTGCACTTCAGAGCTTTTGTATGTCCCCTTGTTTTTCCCTCCCCATCCCCCTTGTCTCCCGTCGCTCCACCCCCCATCCCCCTTCCTTCTCTCCTCCCCTGCTGTCCACCTGCCTCCCCCTCTGTCAGTCCACCAACACTCTCTTCACTCCTCCCTCGCCCTTGCAGGGTGCAAGGGTGCAAGGCGGATCATTAGAATATCTTCTGGGGAAAGTACGATCCATACAAAATGGACGAGCTACTCCTGAACTCGAGTGGAACCAATATCCTTGCCGGCAGGTTTGCTAGAGCTGTTGGAAAGACTTTAAACTAGTTTGGCAAGGGGATGAGAACTAGAGTATTAGGACAGTGGATGAGGTAGCTGGTGTAAAGATAGATGCAGTGTGTGGATAAACTGTGAAGAAGGTGTGGTAAACCATATATATGTTGTAACTGGGTTAACTGTCTGGAAACACCCCTCTGCTGACTGCCCCTGTGGCTCCTCCCACAGATTTCTGAATAAAGGTGATTTCGCCTTGCCCCTCCCCTCAGTCCGGGGGCAGACACTCACCATGGAAGTCGTATTGTACAGCGAGTAAAAGCCTTTCAGTATTTTACCCAACTTCAGTCTTTTGGAGTTATTGAAGGTGCTTCAGAAGGATGAGCAGAGGAAAGGGTTTAATTGTAGTTGGTTGGATGGTTTGAAACGGGTCTAATTTAATGCAAGATGGATCAGGAAAGAAGGTGATGAATTTAGAACATGGGCCAGTACATGGAACTACAACATTCTGACTATTACACTAACTTAGCTACCATAGGGGTGGGAATGGCTGCTGGTTTTCCGGGGTTTAGATATTTCGGAAGAGAAAAGGAGGAAAATAAAGAGGTAGGGGAGTGGTATTGCTAATCAGGATAGTATCAAAGCTGCAGAAAGGAAAGGCATCGTGGAGGGATTGTCTACTAAGTCAGTGTGAGTTGAAGTCAGAAACAGGAAGGGAGTAATCACTCTATCGAGAGTGTTCTTATAGACAAAGCATCCCTCCCCACACACTTCCCAATAGCAACAGAGAACTGAGGTGCTGATCAGGAAGCAGATTTTCGAATGATACAAAATTAGTAGGTTTGTATCATGGGTTACTTCAACTTCCCTGATATTATTTGGCATCTCATTTATAGAAAAAAGTTTAGATGGGGCAGACTTTGTTAGGCATGTCCAGGAAGGTTTCCTGACACAATATGTAAACAGACATATTGTCAATGGTCTAGAGGATAGGCCATACTGGATTTTGTACTAAGCAATGGACCAGGTGAGGTGCTAGATCTCTCAGTGAGTGAGTGAGCGTTTCAGTGATAATGACAACTCCCTGACCTTTACCAGAACCTTGGATTGTAAACGGTATGGGAAAGTAGACGATGTGAGTAGAGTTGATAGAGGTGTACAAGATGATAAGAAGCATAGATGGAGTGGGCAGCCAGAGCTATTTTTCCCAGGGTGTAAATGGCTAATAAGTACCTTTTCGGTGTTTGGAGGTAAGTGTAAGGGGATGTCAGATGTAGGATTTATAAACACCGTGGTGGATGCGTGGAATGAGATTCCTGAAGTGGTGACTGAGGCAGGTGCATTAGGGACATTTAAGAGTCTCCATGAGTGGCAAGCAAAGAATCATAGATCGAGCATGGAAATAAGCCCTTTGGCCCATTGAGTCTATGCTGACAATCAGTCAGCTATTTATGTAATCATACTTTAGTCCCATTTTTATTCTACCATATTTAATCAATTCTCCTCTCCCATTTGCACCACCTCCAAATTCAACCACTCCTTTACTCATTACGGGTAATATTCCATCACTAATGAACCTATTAACCCACATATCTTCAGGCGGTGGGAGGAAATTAGAGCGCCTGGGGAAATCCACACAAAACCTGCAAACTCCACACAGACAGCATTGGGGGTGGAGGGGGTGGTGGGCCAGAATTGAAACTCTAGTTCCGGGCTCTGTGAGGCAGTAGCTCTGCTAACTGCATCATTGTGCCACCAGAGGGCAGCACCATCTGATCCGACATCTCTTTTATTTTCCATAAATTGACTAATGATATGAGAGGTGGTCGTAAGAGCCCAGATTAAAATAAAATCCGTGACGCTACTTGAGAGTGGAAAGCATTTGTGTGTAGATAATTACTGAGAGCTGTTGAAACTGAAATCAAACCATTATGATTGTATATTATTGAATTTGTTTACTTATATTCCATCAGTTCTTTCTATTCTCTTTTCTCTCCTGGGTACAACCCCAGAATGAACAAGAGAAGTTCGTGTTACTCTAATATCTAAACAAGTTCATCGTGCACCCAAGGTTATAAAAAAAAATGCATCATTTTGCATCAATGACAAACACAGTGCAACGGTTGTGCTGAGGGCAGCCTGCAAGCATCATCAAGCTTTAGGGGCTAACATAGCATGCTCACAACTTACCAGTATTAACCCCATTGTCTATGGACTGTGGGGGGATATCAGAGCATTGGAGGAAACCAATGCGGTCACAGAGAGGACTTACAATCTCCCTACAAACAACAGAGGGAATCAAACCCCAATCAGTGATCACAGGCACTGTAAAGGGATAGTGCTAACTGCTATGCTACTGTACTGCCCAGATTCTCCTCAGTCATTGAAAACATCCAGCCTGCACGACTCTGAAAAATGCTGTAAGCTTCATTGACATCCCTTCCTATTCTTTCAAACTTTAGAGAATACTAACCCTGACTACTTAATCTCCCTTCATTCTATATATCTGTTAAATCTGAAGCCAGCCTAATTAATCTTCACTGCACTCTCTCAAAAGCAAAAGTATTCTAGTTTAGTTAAGATTAACACTGTACATAGTACACTACAACACACATCAAAATTGCTGGTGAACGCAGCAGGCCAGGCAGCATCTCTAGGAAGAGGTACAGTCGACGTTTCAGGCCGAGACCTTTCGTCAGGATTAACTGAAGGAAGAGCTAGTAAGAGATTTGAAAGTGGGAGGGGGAGGGGGAGATCCAAAATGATAGGAGAAGACAGGAGGGGGGCGGGATGGAGCCAAGAGCTGGACAGGTGATTGGCAAAGGGGATATGAGAGGATCATGGGACAGGAGGTCCGGGGAGAAAGACGAGGAGGGGAAACCAGAGGATGGGCAAGGGGTATAGTCAGAGGGACAGAGGGAGAAAAAGGAGAGTGAGAGAAAGAATGTGTGTATAAAAATAAGTAACGGATGGGGTACGAGGGGGAGGTGGGGCATTAGCAGAAGTTAGAGAAGTCAATGTTCATGCCATCAGGTTGGAGGCTACCCAGACGGAATATAAGGTGTTGTTCCTCCAACCTGAGTGTGGCTTCATCTTTACAGTAGAGGAGGCCGTGGATAGACATGTCAGAATGGGAATGGGATGTGGAACTAAAATGTGTGGCCACCGGGAGATCCTGCTTTCTCTGGCGGACACCCACTTTATCCATCTGGGTGGAGGAACAACACCTCCTTTGGCTTTCTCCCTGGGCCTCCTGTCCCATGATCCTCTCATATCCCCTTTGCCAATCACCTGTCCAGCTCTTGGTTCCATCCCTCCCCCTCCTGTCTTCTCTTATCATTTTGGATCTACCCCTCCCCCTCCCACTTTCAAATCTCTTACTAACTTCCTTCAGTTAGTCCTGACAAAGGGTCTCGGCCTGAAACGTCGACTGTACCTCTTCCTAGAGATGCTGCCTGGCCTGCTGCGTTCACCAGCAACTTTGATGTGTGTTGCTTGAATTTCCAGCATCTGCAGTATTCCTGTTGTTTACATAGTACACTAGATGTGATCCCACCAAGGCATTCTTTAAATGAAATAGTTTGGCCCTGTAGTTTTTTTCCATATCATTCTTCAGATATTTTGCAAAGAGGACCATAAGTCCATAAGAAATTGGCCCATCAAGTCTGCTGCACCATCTTATCATGGCTTATCAATTTCCATCTCAGCTCCAATGTCCTGCCTTCTCCCCCTATCCCCTCATGCCCTGACTAATCAAGAGTCAATCAACCACTGCCTTAAGCATACCCAATGACTACTCCTCCACAGCTGCCTGTGGCAATGAATTCCAAAGATTTACCACTCACTCACTGGCTAAAGTAATTCCACCTCATCTCCATTCTAAAAGGACACCTTTCTATTCAGAGGCTGTGTCCTTTTGTCTTAGACTCCCCCAAGATAGGAAACACCTTCTCCAAATCCACTCTATCAAGCCCTATCAACATTTGATAGGTTTCAATGAGGTCACCCCTCATTCTTCTGAATTCTAGTGAATACATGCCAAGCACCATCAAACTCTCTTCATATGATAACCCTTCCAATCCTGAAATCATTTTTGTGAACCTCCCTTGAACACTCTCCAATGTCAGCACATCTTTTCTTAGATAAGAGGCCCTAAACAGCTCACAATATACCAAGTGAGGCCTTACTAGTGTTTTATGAAGCCTCAATATTACCTCCTTGCTCTTATATTCTAGTTCTCATGGAAGGAGTGATAACATCACATTTGCCTTCCTCACCACTGACTCAACCTGCAAATTAACCTTTAGGGAATCCTGCTCAAGGACTCCCAAGTCTCAATTTAGAAAATAATCAATCTTTTTATTTCTTCTACCAAGTGCATGACCATACACTTCCTGACACTGTATCTGTTTCTTCTTTATCCTTTCTCCTAATCTGCCTAGACCTTCTGTAGCCTCTCTCCTTTCCCAAAACTAACTGCCCCTCCACCTGTCTTTGTGTCATCCATAAACTTTGCCACAGAGTCATTAACCATATAACAATTACAGCATGGAAACAGGCCATCTCGGCCTTTCTAGTCCATGCCACCATCCAAGTCGTTGACATATATAAAGAAGCAGTCCCAACACAGACCCATGTGGATCACCACTATTCACCAGTAGCCAACCAGAAAAGGCTGCCTTTATTCCCACTCTTTGCCTCCTGCCAATCAGCCACTGCTTTATCTATGCTAGTATCTTCACTGTGGGCTCTTAACTTTGTTAAGCAGCCTCATATGTGGCACCTGTCAAAGGCCTTCTGAAAATCCAAGTACACAACATCCATCAATTCTCCTTTGTCTATCCTGCTTGCTATTTCTTTGAAGAACCATCAGGCAAGATTTTCCCTTAAGGAAATCATGCTGACTACGACCTATTTTATCATGTGCCTCAAAGTACCCCAAACCACATCCTTAGCAATCGACTTCAACATCTTATCCACCACTGAGGTCAGACTAAAGAGCTTATAATTTCCTTTCTTCTGCCTCCCTCCATTCTTGAAGAGTGTTGTGACATTTGCAATTTTTCAGTCCTCCGGAACCATGCCAGAGTCAATTGATTCTTACAAGATTATTACTAATGCTTCCGTAATCTCTTCAGCCACCCCTTTCACAACACTGAGGTTTATACCATCTGGTCCAGGTTTCCCAAGAATATTCTTCCTAGTAAATGCAACTTCACACACTTCTGCCTCCTGACACTCTCAAACTTCCAGCATACTGCTAATGTCTTCCGCACTGACGACTGATACAAAATACTTATTCTGTGCATCTACCATTTCCTTAATCCCCCATTACTACCTTTCCAGCATTATTTTCCAGTGGTTCAATATCCACTCTCCCTTTTCTTTTACTCTTGATTTATCTGAAGAAACTTTTGGTATCTCCTTTAATTTTGTTGGCTAGCTTACCTTCGTATTCCACCTTTACCTTCTTTATAACTTTTTAGCTACCTTCCGTTGGTTTTTATAGGCTACCTAATCCTCTAACTTCCCACTAATTTTTGCTGTATTATATGCCCTCTCTTTGGCTTTTATGTTGGCTTTGACTTCTCTTGTGAGCAACAGTTGTGTCATCTTGCCTTTAGAATACATCTTCCTCTTTGGGATATTCATATATCCTGTGCCTTCCATATTGCTTGCAGAAATTCCAGCTATTGCTGCTCTGCCATCATCCCTGCCAATATTCTCTTCCAATCATTTCTGGCCAGCTCATCTCTCATTCCCTTTACTCCACTGTAATACTGATACATCTGACATTAGCTTCTTCTTCTTAAATTGCAGGATGAATTCTATCATATTATGATCAATTCTCCTCAAGGTTCCTTTACCTTAAGCTCTCTCAGCAATTCTGCTTAATTGCAAAACATTCTACCCAAAATAGCTGATCCCTTAGTCGATCAACCATGAGCTGCTCTAAAAAGCCATCGCTTAGGCATACTGGAGATTTCCCCTCTTGGGATCCAGCACTAACCTGATTTTCCCAATCTACCTGCATATTGAAATTCTTACAACTATTGTAATATTGCCCCTTTCACATGCATTTTGTATCTCCTATTGTAATTTGTAGACCACATCTTTACTACTGTTTGGGGGGGTCTGTATGTAACTCCCATCAGGGTCTTTTTTCCCTTGCAGTTCCTTAGCTCTACCCACAGTGATTCAACACCTTCCAACCCTATGTCATCTCTTTCTAATGATTTGATTTAATTTTTTACCAACAGAGCCACACCACCCCTTCTGCCTACTTGCCCTTTTGATACATTCTGTATCCTTGGACATTAAGCTCCCAGTGATAATCTTCTTTCAGCCATGATTTGATGATGCCCAAAACGTCATACATGCCAATCTGTAATTGTGCTACAAGTTCATCTACCTTATTCCATATGCTGCACACATTCAAATATAACACCTTCAGTCCTGTATTCACCCTTTTCGATCAACAAAAGCAGCACTCAAAATAGGTTTGGACATTTATTATATTGAAATAATAGGAGGGCTGACAGTCTCACTAATAGTCTAATGTATGTCAATATTAAAGCTCCTTCCATAATAATCACTAGTGTTCGACCAACCAATAGAATCATCAGTCCATAATGATAGGAAGTGTTTGCTTTCATACAATCTCTTATCTTTATAATAATGGTCTACTGATGTGTTTACTCCATTTTTCAATAGATTCACAGCTGAATTGGCACTCCAGTCTCTGCTTGTGGAAATAGCAAAATATCTGGACTTTCCACTTCCACATCACAAACAAGAGTTGCCACTGGGACAGTAGAGTGGAGCACAATAACTTCGTCGATGCCCTTTCAAAAATGGGTGCCTTTCGTAGTACTCTGGCAGTAATATCTGTATTATGGAACCAGAGGCATTGTAGCCTCCATAAACATAAACCACATTTCCAGCACTCATTCTTTCTAGCTGGTAACTCCACTTTTCTTTATCTTGATCATTGAAATGAACTCTGATTCTTTTGTGTTAGTCATATTGAGATCATTGTTTGAAACAATAGACCCTTGGTAGCTTTATCGAATGTACTTGCTCTCCACAGTCTTATGCCGTGACTAATGTGATTGATGTGATTAATGTGATTGTGGGAATACTGCCTCTGGTGACAAAGGCTGCAACCCCATGGGGATGATGACAGCCTAGAACCTCTTTATACCAGGTTCTGCAAGGTGCATTTAACAGATGGTTTGGCACTGATGCAGAGGCTGTCAATGGAGGCAATTCTCTGCCAAATCCACATTTTATCAAGAAGCCTGGATTGAATTAAAACTTCCTTTGCCATATAACTTGGATCTAATTCTGCCATACCCTGAATACTAGTTCTCCTACACTGTTTTCCATCTCCGTTTGCTGGGATCAGAAAAGAATGCAGATAGAGTATTTATTTACAAAGCACAAATAAAAATTAGAGCCTAGGTTTTGTAGATGTATTAACAGTGAAATAATCAGCATTCCCCATTAGCACAATATGATACTGAGGTTTCAATGTTGACCATGGAAATACAGAATTATTGAGACACTGGTCCTCCACAAAATGCATTCTCAAAACCCTTGTCGGAAATATTTTTGAGATTACTGAATCGATGATATTCAACTTTTCATCGATTCTATTAATGAAAAGTTAAAGACTATTGAATTAACCAATAAATGGTTTTTAAAGTCCGTCTAGCATTACAGTAGCATAGCAGGTAGCACAACACTGTTACCGCTTGGGTTGATTTGGAATTTGGAGTTCAATTCTGGTGCCGTCTGTAAGAAGTCTGTATGTCCTTCCCATGAACTGCAGAGTTTCCCCCGGGTGCTCTGGTTTCCTCCCACATTCCAAAGAAGTGCAGGTTAGTAGAATAATTGGTCATTGTAAATCATCCTGTGATTAAGCTTCTGTTAAATCGATGGGTTGCAGGGTGATGAAGCTAATTGGGCTGGAAAGGCCTGTTCTATACTGTTTCTCTAAATAATAATAAAAAAATAAGATTATATTGTACACAACATAAGAAGGCAGCAATTTGACCCATTGAGTTTATGCAAGTTTGCAGAGAAAACCTATTCTCCCACTTATTTCCCTGTTAGCAATTCCTTCTCATATGCCTATTAACCTTTCCTATCTCCTGCCTCTAGAAGTAGTAATTTATAACAGCCTCTTAACTTATCCATCACTTCCTAGAGATGTGGGAGGAAACGCCTGCCACCACTGAGAGGATTCCACTCAGTAAGAGGTCAGAACTGAATCTGGGTCACTGGATCTATAAGGCAACACCTCTACCTGCTGTACCACTGTGGACCTATCCTTGATCTTAAAAAATATACATTAGTTTCCCTCATTCTAGTTCTTTCAAAATTCCATATTGCTATAGAATATCAAATTAAGCACACCTCTTTTAACATCGTTAAATTTTATGGTACTTCAGCACTTACCTTCATCTCATCTATAAGTCTCAATTTTTAATTTAGTCTGTATAAATCAGTAATGAATAACTAGCAATATTTTACTTTCTAGTTTAATTTTTTCCATTAGATTGTCTGCTTAGCCTGCATGATAACATCTTAGCTTCTGTGTTCCAGAGATACCAGAGAGCAGACAACAAAAATTAGAATTGGGTGAAGTGAAATCCTTGGTACAAATATTCCACTTTTTCAAGGTTAGTGATCAATGCTGTCATTGCAAAATTTAGGCAATGGATGAAGAAGATGGATCTATATAATTAGATGAGGTTAAATACTTCTGCCTCTCATTCCCTTCAAGTTGTTGATTCTATACAGAGATATACCCAGTATATTACTATTTACCTTTATTCATCCTTGAATCTGAATGTTCTATACATGAACATTACCACGGAGAGTTGTAGGAAAGGTTCAGGAACAGGAACTCAAGCCCCTTCTGACCAAGTTAGCTCTGGACAGCTGACTCAAAGGATTGACCAAGATTTTAACGTTGTTGCTTACTGGTCTGTATGTTAAGGTATTAATAATGGAGGAATCAGTCTATCACAGTTTGTTTTGCAATACTAACTTTCCATGAATAAATAAAAGACTTGACATTCTTACAAATCATACCTTTCTCCATAGACAACCTTGGGTTCGCTAATTCTATTCATGCATGCAGGAAAACAGCAAATGAGACATTCATAGAACAAAAGACAAGGATCAATCTTTGTAGACGTTTATGTTTAATTGCTCCGTAGTTCTGCAGCAGTGATCAAAGCATTACCAAGCTACTTCCTTGCTTGAGAATTCAAGAGGTTGCAAAAAATTAACCCTATTGACGTCATACCCCTCTGCAACTTCAATTCTTAGTCAATGCAACACTGTTGAATGTTTAGAGATTGCTGCCTCTTGACATACGGATGGCATTTAGTTCCTATTACATTGAATCAATTTGTAATCAAGCAACCACTCGTCTGGCAAGTGCCTGTTTTCTGCCTCATAATTGCAGTGTCCTTCTGAATACCTTGAAACACAGATTGAACTTGTTCCATTTCACCGTCTGAGACAAATATAAACCAGATGTACTAACCTCTGATGTAAAATTGAAACCAACTGTATCATCTCTCTAACGGAGACCACCTTCTGTATGGAATAGAGGCCATTTAGCTTCAGTTACACCAAAAAAAAATCAAACCAAATTCTATAATGTGATCCCAAAATGCTCTTAATATCTCAAACCATAATGGGATTAAAAATCAGATTTAATATATGCATTCATCCTGAAGCAGTATCCTTGGCTGGAGACCTTTTAGTTCAGAGGTATTTTACAGTCATATGTTGTTTGCTGTGTTGTCTGCTTTTCTGACTGTTTCTGATTATAAATACCATATATAGTTTTACAATATTCCTTTCATTTGATAATAACACCACCTTTATCTGATGATGGTTTGGTGTCTAAGTATCCTGAAGACTGGAAAAGGAGAACATCTAAGCATTGCCTATCGATATTTTATGATGACTCATCGAGGATATCATATACAGTAGTTAAAAAAATTAGTAGCTAGATATAATGGCCAGTGAGCACGGTTTTAAACAATTGTAATTGCAAAGATATGATTGCAATACTATATGGTCAATGCTGTTGTTCAGAGACTGCAGATACCCACGAAATTATAAGCATGAGAAATGCTGGGACTCCAAACCAGCTCACACAAAATGCTGGAGGAACTCAGCAGTGCAGGCAGTATCTATGGAAAGGAATAAACAGCCCATGTGTTGGGCTGAGACCTTTCTTCGGGACTTCAGTCCTGAAGAACACTCGCGGTCTGTAGAGTCAACTATTTGTTTATTTCCATAGACGCTGCCTGACCTGTTGAGATATCCACCAAAGTTCTTTGCACACAGTGGTCAATGGTGCACATTCTTTTGTGGGTATAACACCAGCTTAATGAGTGCATTATGGCAACCATGCATTTCATCAAATTCTATTTAATGCTACATAGTTTTAAACTTTCCATTTTTCTGTATCCTACTTGTATAATTTTAACTCTTCAGCCAATAATTTGTTTTACCAAACTATGAAACTCAAGTCCTTTCAAGCTTCAATAGCATTGATCACTTGTTTTCAAAAAGCAGTGAAGCCATTCTTCATTAGCAATTGGTAATTGCAACAGATTTGCGGACATAACCATGTTTTCCCTATGGGTATAAGCTGTGAATTTCTGTTTCAAGTAGTCATTTTTCATTAGTATTAATGTCCTTCGAGCCTTAGATACTGAATTTCTACCCTATATGAGATGTACATGCTTATTATTTGTATTTATTTAAAGACATTCAGGCAGGTGGGGCTCATCAGCCTTGGACGGCAACCCGCCTAGGAGAAGGAAAACTCTGATTTTAAACCTCCACTGCGTTGTGGCCATACCCACCCATGGGAAAGGCTTCAGGAGTAAACCCCGAGGAAGAAATCTGGAGACAGGGTCCCTAAGGCAATTAGTTTGATGTTGTTTACAACTTCACTTTGGCAACCTCTGCGATGACACTGGTGCCAAGCTGTATCAGCGCTTGCCCTTCCCTTGGACTACCATCAGTGACGTGGAGAGGGGGAACCCACTGCAAGGGCAACAGCCGGTTCTTCAAATCTTCCCGCCCAGGCTCGCGCCCTGGGGAGGACACAGTCCACCTGAAGAACAAACCTACGATCCCCTGTGATCATCGGCTGCCAACAATGACGATGATATTTAAAGACAGCACGTTAACAGATCATTCCAGGTCAATGAGCCCGTGCTGCCTAATTACACCTATATTACCAATTAACTTACTAACCTGTGCATCTTTGGGAAGTAGGAGGTAACTGAAGCATCCTGAGGAAACCCACACCATCACTGGGAGGATGCACAAACTTTTTACAGACAACAGTGGAATTAAGCCCAGTTTGCTGATGTAGTAAAGCGCTATGCTATCATGCTACCATGCCATTAGTTGTTTTAAGATTTTTAGTCCAATAAAGAGGAACATTTAAATCCGCTTGATTTTTTCTGTCAAACTGCAAAAGCTGATTTTTTCCTTGTCATTTTCTTCTTATAAACCCTAAAGAATTTAGTGTGAAGGACATTTTGAAGCAATTTGGCCTGGCTGGCATTAAATCAGAATCAGAATCAGGTTTATTATCACCGGCATGTGATGTGAAATTTGTTAACTTAGCAACAATACATAATGTACAAGGAAAATAAATAAATATATTACAGTATATTTATGTTGAATAGATTAAAAGTCGTGCAAAAACAGAAATAATATATATTAAAAAAGTGAGGTAGTGTTCACGGGTTCAATGTCCATTTAGGAATTGGATGGCAGAGGGGAAGAAGCTGTTCCTGAATTGCTGAGTGAGTGCCTTCAGGCTTCTGTATCTCCTACTCGATGGTAACAATGAGAAAAGTGAATGAGTGCTGGGGGTCCTTAGCAATGGACACTACCTTCCTGAGACACCGCTCCTTTAAGATGTCCTGGATACTTTGTGGGCTAGTACCCAAGATGTAGCCAACTAAATTTACGACCCTCTGCAGCTTCTTTCAGTCCTGTGCAGTAGCACCGCTATACCAGACAGTGATGCAGCCTGTCAGAATGCTCTCCACAGTACATCTATAGAAGCTTTTGAGTGTATGTGTTCACATACCAAATCTCTTCAAACTCTTAATGAAGTACATTTGCTGTCTTGCCTTCTTTATAGCTGCATCGATAAGTTGTGACCAGGTTAGGTCCTCAGAGATCTTGACACCTAGGAACTTGAAACTGCTCACTCTCTCCATTTCTAATCCTTCTATGAGGAGTAATATGTGTTCCTTCTTCTTACCCTTCTTTAAGTCCATAATCAGCTCTTTCATCTTACTGATGTTGAGTGCAAGGTTGTTACTGCGACACCACTCCACTAGTTGGCATATCTCACTCCTGTACGTCCTCTCGTCACCACCTGAGATTCTACCAACAATGGTTGTATCATCAGCAAATTTATAGATGGTATTTGTGCTATGCCTAGCCACACAGTCATGTGTATAGAGAGAATAGAGCAGTGGGCTAAGCACACACCCCTGAGGTGCAATAGTGCTGATCGTCAGTGAGGAGGAGATGTTATCACCAATCCACAGAGATTGTGATCTTACAGTTAGGAAATCGAGGATCCAATTGCAGAAGGAGGTACACAGTCCCAGGTTCTGTAACTTACCAATCAGGATTGTGGGAATGATGGTGTTAAATGCTGAGCTATAGTCAGTAAACAGCATCCTGACATAGGTGTTTATGTTGTCCAGGTGGTCTAAAGCTGTGCGAAGAGCCACTGAGATTGCGTCTGCTGTTGACCTATTGTGGTGATAGGCAAATTGCAGTGGGTCCAGGTCCTTGCTGAGGCAGGAGTTCAGTCTAGTCATGACCAACCTCTCAAAGCATTTCATCACTGTAGATGTGAGTGCTACTGGGCGATAGTCATTAAGGCAGCTCACATTAATTTTCTTAGGCACTGTTATAATTGTTGCCTTTTTGAAGCAAGTGGGAACTTCCACCCATAGCAGTGAAAGGTTGAAAATGTCCTTTAATACTCCCATCAGTTGGTTGGCACAAGTTTTCAGAGCCTAACCAAGTACTCTATCGCAGCCTTCTGCTTTGCAAGGGTTCACCTTCTTTAAAGACAGCCTAACATCGGCCTCTGAGACAGAGATCAGAGGGTCATCAGGTGCAGCAGAGATCTTCACAGCTGCAGTTATATTCTCCCTTTCAAAGCAGGCATAGAAGGTGGTGAGTTCATCTGGTAGTGAAGCTTCACTGCCATTCATACTATTGGTTTCACTTTGTAGGAAGCAATGTCTTGCAAACGCTGCCAGATCCGTGTACATCCGATGTCACCTGCAACCTCGTTCAAAATTGCCTCTTCACCCTCGAAATAGCCCTCTGCAATTCATACCTGGTTTTCTGGTACAGACCTAGATCACCAGACTTGAATGCCACAGATCTAGCAGATGACGTACCTCCTGGTTCATCCACTGCTTTTGATTTGGGAATGTACAGCAAGTCTTTGTAGGCACACACTCATCCACACAGGTTTTAATGAAGTTGGTAACAACTACAGCATACTCATCCAAATTCGAAGATGAATCCCTGAATACGGTCCACACCACCAATTCAAAGCAGTATTGTAAGTATGCCTGTGCTTCCTTTGTCCAAACCTTCTTAGTCCTCACTACTGGTGCTGCAGTCTTCAGTCTCTGCATATACTCAGGGAGTAAAAGTACAGTCAGGTGATCAGACTTTCCGAAGTGAGGGCGTGGAGTAGCACAGTAGGCATTCTTGATGGTGGTGTAACATCACATCATTCTAGGAGGGTATTTTTTTTAATGTCAACTACCTGAGTGACCCATGTTTGAACAGTAAGTATATGGAATTCTTCTTAGCATCTCTAAATATTTTGCTCAACAACTGATGTTACCTGCATGGTCAATAACTGTAACTAAATCAGGGTTAGTAAAATGGCTATTGACAGCTTGGTGCTATACACAATTTAGGACAATTTTAGAAATATGTAGAAAGAATTGGTTATACTTTCAGAGTCTGGAGTGTTAATGATAGGTTGGAACCCCTCTCCTTCCTCATGGAACTGGAATTATTGTACAACCATAACAAATTAATGTCTTCTTGTTGATTCAGAAAAGTACCCTACTGGTTTGTTTAGTGTGTGGTTGTTGAAATATATTTGATTTCTTTCTGCACATAAGGTCCTCTCCTTCATGTCAGCAAGACAAAAATGGTAATTCTGATATCCTGTCATCAGCAGGCAAATAGTAAAATTCACATTTTGAATATACAAAAAGAATTTTTTGGTCATTGGTGAAAGTAACTTGGACAAAATTGCTTCATAAGGAAAGCCTGGAAATGAATTTCATTAAAGGGAAGGACAAATTTAGTCAGTATAAATCTAATTCTTACTGCATTGTTAGTGAGTATTGTTTATCGGCATCATATTTGTACCAAGTGAAATCAATATAGATAGACATGTAGGGAGTTAGCTACTGTACGAAGTACAGTAAATTTGTCATTAGATTTTGCTTTTGTCTGTATGTAATATCAGGATTTAAAGGAACTTATTATTTTTAGAAAAGTATTAACATTAATATTTCATGCTGCCCTGCTGTTATTACTGCCATCTTTGTTCATGGGGTCTAAGGATATTTAACTGAGATTGATGACATCTTTCTGATATCTGAATAGATGAAATGCAGAAGATTGATTATTGGTCAGGTTTGGCAGAAAAAATCTCATATCTTCTAAAATGGAAAAAAAACACCATTAAGAATAGTTCCATGTTCTGTAATCTTAAAGGTAGATTAGTGAATGAAATAATGATTGAATGTCATTCAAGTAGAAAAGATATCTAATTGAAACAGACAGCAAACATTTAACTTGCATTAGATCACATTGCATTGTTCCTTTTTATGTGACCCAAAATCAATTTTATCTGGAGCAAATTATGTTAGTGATCATTTCTGGATGAGATCATGTCAATCGCAAAATTGCATGGTGCACTTCCAGGCATGATCCTCAGTAGTACATATGACCTTTTGCTGGTGTTAGGCATATATCTGTGATTCACTGGAAGCAAACAATATACTTGGGCCAGTACAAACATATATTGCAGGATGAAGCTCTATGCAACAACCATTATAGAAAATGTTCAGTAGAACCAGGAACATATTACACAATGTTTTTGCTTTCCCACTATTTAAAGTAATAATTTGCTAATAGCAGGAGGCCTGACAATTCTGCCTCATAACAGACTAGTAACTGGTCAAGCATCTTCCAAGGTCCAAACAGTGTTTATTCTCCAGCATTCAGTCACTGAGCCAATTATTCAATCTTGCCCTCGTGGCGATTGAACTGGCAGCATTCTATATTACAAGAGACTTTGAATGGTCATAGCAAGTCGTTTAAGAATAGTTGAGGATTGGGGTATAGCAAGAAAATACGTGCCTGTCTATGAAGAGCTATTCCCAGGAACTTTCAAGGCTGCCACCCCCTACCCAATCCTGTCTAATGAGCAATGTATTCACAGGCTCAGATTTTCTAAGCACTCTCACAAAAATATGTGATATCCTGCAGAAAGTCTGTTGTGACTGTGATCTAAGTTCCCAGAGAGACTCTGAAGCTGGTGATATAGAAGTTCATAATTCTATGAAAGAAACAGGCATTCTTCTGGAAACTGCATCACAGTTTTATACCCTTAATATCAAAGGGTGACTCAATATGATTTCAATAGTTTCAATGACATTGTTTACTTCAATACTTTAGGGTGAAAAATAGTTCCTTTGAGGTACAAATTAACAGTGAAACCACATTGTGATTGGTAAGACATTTCTGAAGGTTCAAACGCCTTTGCTGGGAGAAATTAATTAACACAGATATTCTAAAACTTCTAACGACAAAGAGCCAGATTTCCATCTATTGATAGATTAGCTATTTGATGTGCTAAGTGATAATATCAGTCTAGTCTGCAAGCTTCCTTGAGTGTGTTTATACTGGTACAAATTATTTAAACCCATAGTTGCATGGACTGATGCAGGCCAATTAACACAACCTTATTGTTTTAACGTTTGGCGGATGCATATGCGAACGCCTCATGGTCATAATTTTGCAAACCATATCTCTTAGTCTGTGTGCCAGCCTAAGCTTTTGGCTTCAATTTGCTGCTTTCAATGTACAATAAGAAATGAAGACCGGTTCTTGCTTGAATTAATATTTGTTATTTTCATGTACTGGGTGGTGGTCTGGTGGTGTAAGGTGCTCCTTTCCTCCACTAGCCTGCAGTTCACCCTTGGACAAGGTGTAGTAGCTGCTTAGCCCCTGTTCAGGGTCACAGGAAGCCACTGGAGCAGGTGGTGGATGTTCGTATGAACAGTTGGTGCATATCACACGTCCTGGTTATGCAACCACTGATGCCAAGCAGACAATCTCTGAAGAATATTGATAATGGCTGGGATCACCCATGTTGTTCACATTTGTTACCCTTTCCCTGAACCTGATAGGTTCAGCACTGTATAAGAAGACTAAGAGGAAAAGAATCCTGAGATAAAAATAAAACTGACTTTGGAAATTATGCACAATCACAGTGAGAATATCATGTCAGTAATGACGTTAGTCAAATTAGGTTAAGGAGCTGGAGCTGGAACTGGATGAAGCCTGGATCATTTGGGAGGCTGAGAGGATGGTATATTGGACATATAGAGAGGTAGTTACACCCAAGGTGCAGCACACAGAAGACTGGGTGACAATCAGGAGTGGGAAAGGACTTGGACAGCTCATGTAGAGTGCCCTTATGGCCATTCCACTCAACAACACTTTGGATACTGTTGGGAGGGTTGACCTAGCAGAGAAAAGTCACTACGGTTAGATCTCTGACACTGAGTATGGCTCTGTGACTCTGAAGGGAAGTGGGGAGAAGAGGCAGTCTGTGGTGGTAAGGGATTTGTTAAATAGAGGGAAAGAAAGGAAGTTCAGTGGACGAGATCAAGATTCCCTGATGGTATGTTACCTCCTGTTTGCCAGGATCTGGGACATCTTGAATTGAATCCTCAGCATTTTTAAGGGGATGGGTGAGCAACCAGAGGACCTGAGTTATAAGGATAGATTAAATAGATTTGGACTTTATTCCCTAGAACATACAGTAGAAGACCGAGGGGAGGTTGATAGAGGTATACAAAATTATGAGGGATATAGATAAGGTAAATGCAAGCAGGCTTTTTCCACTGAGTTTGGGTGGGACTACAACTAGAAGTGTTGGTTAAGTGTAAAAGGTGAAATGTTTAAGGGGAACATGAAGGAAAACTTCTTCACTCAGAGGGTCGTGAGAGTGTGGAATAAGCTACTAGCGCAAGTCGTACCTGGGAGCTGTGATTATAGGGAATTCATTAGCCAACATTTAAGAGAAGTTTGGATGGGAGGGGTATGGATGCAGGTCAACAGGGTTAGGCAGTTTAAATACTTTGGCACAGACTAGATGGATTGAAGGCCCTGTTTCTGTGCTGTACTTTTCAATGAGTCTATTTTCCTTATGTTCTGTTAGTGCAAGTGTCATGGTGTGCTCACAGAGGACTGGACCCAGGTGTGGAGGAATGGCATGGCAGGATCCCCAGAAAGGGGATCGAAGGGTCGGAGCTTAGGATGATGGCACCTAACGGCGACTCCTTTGTTTGCCATCTTTAGAAACAGCTCTATTTCTATCTTTAATCTTTCTCTTTTCTTCCCTTTCCAGGGTTCTTTTGAAGACCCTGACCTGGAGTTACATGCTGACTTTGGCTCTTTGCAGAAATGGGACCGGCTCTCAGGGCCTTATGACTGGCCGCTTTTTGATATGCCAAGGAATCAGCCTGGAAGACTAGTGCACCTTCAGGGTGCCAGATTCTCGTGGCTCTGGAGACGGGCTGATTTGAGGCTGGTGCTGCCACCTGATGTGTCATGGGAGAACACGGAAGATCGAAAGCAGCCAGCTGGCTGCTGGCTGTGTGCCTAGGTGCCCGTTCTTTGGGCACAGTGCTCAGAAAAAATGACACAACAGACTTTTAACACCATAAATCAGTGAGTTGTTTTGTTATGTCTCCCCTCGCTGTGAAATGGAGTCTTCCCTTATTAGGGAAAGAGAGAGAGCCTGCGGTGTGTCGAATTACTGGGTGAACTAGTAGTCATTGGGCTACTGCAAGTCTGTGCCTTTATTGATGCTTTGCTGCACGCTTGAGTGCTCGGTGAGGGGTGCCAATGCTTTTTAGGTGGTGGGGGAGGAGTCGTCACTTTGCTGCTGCTTACGTGTGGGAAGGGGGAGCTGGGGGGCTTTGGGGTTCTAACATTTAACTGTCATTCATTCCTTGGGGCATTCCTCTGTTTTTGCAGATGTTTGTGAAGAAAAAGAATTTCAGGATGTATATTATATACATTTCTCTGACATTAAATATACCTATTGAATTGAAAACTAATGAAGAGACAAACAAGAGGTTAAACATCAGAATCTGAGAGGAATGACTGAGCAACACCACAAGAACTCATCCTCAGTGACACAATGACCCCAATAAGGCATTGACTGAGGGTCCTCTTTAAATAATCACAGACTGTGGGAAACACCTGCCAGCCACAATTAACTTGACAAAATTAAACTGAAAACACAAAAACTTAGCAACTCTAGTTAAGATAACAAATTAGTAAATACAGGTGCCCAAAAGCTCTCGAAGCTCTATGGCAAGCCACAGATTTGTTAACAGTAAAAGTACAACGCTCAATGGAAAGTATTCCTGATCGTCTAACAGCAATCAAAGTTTGGGTCAATATTGCCAACCTTTCCAGATTAACTTCTGCCTGATCTTCCACCAGTGCCTTTTTTTCTGCAATTATCCAATTATACTCAATTCCCTTAAAATTTGTTAATTTCTGACATAGAATCCCAAAAATCCACCACCTTCTCCATGAAGAAGTTTCTTTTCATCACAGCCTTAAACAGCCTACTGCTTATTCTGAGATGTTAATCCCTCATTCAAATCTCGTCTGCCAAGAGAATGTTCCACCCTGAATCACTGAGTCTGGTATGAGTTACATAAGCTTCAATAACATCTCCTTTCATTCTTCCAAATTCTAAACAAATGTAGGCAAAGACAACTGAATCTCTTTTCTTATGGCAAATCCACCTTCCCTGGACAGACCAGTAAATCTTCACCACCTTCAAAAACAGTCTTTCTAAGACCAAATCTATAAAGCCCTAAGACTGTAAGACATAGGAGCAGAATTAGGCCATTCAGCCCATCGAGTCTGCTCTGCTCTTCAATTATGTGTGACTTATTGCCTCTCTCAACCTCTGCCTTCTTCCCAAAACTTTCGATGCCCTTACTAATCAAGAAACTATGAAATGCCATCTTAACTATACCCAATGACTTGGTCTCCACAGTCACCTGTGGCAATGAATTCCACAGATTTACCACCTTCTACCTGTTCTAAAGGAAGATACTTGTATTTTAAGGCTGTGCTCCCCACCCCCTGTTCTAGACGCACCCACTATAGGAAACATCTTCTCCACATCCACTCAATCTAGTCCTTTCAATGTTGCATAGGTTTCAGTGAGATCCCCCATCTTTCTTTTAACCTCCAGTGAATATACACGCAGAGCTATCAAATACTCCTCATAAAGCAATTCTTTCATTCTCAGAATCATTCTGGTGAACCTCCTTTGGACCTTTTCCAATGCCATCATATCTTTTCCTAGACAAGGAGCCCAAAACTGTTCACAATACTCCAAGTGTAGTCTGACCAATAGCTAATAAAGCCTGAGCATTACATCCTTGTTTTAGTCACCTCAAATGAAAGCTAACATTGCATTTGCCTTCATTACCACTGACGAACCAGCAAATTAACCTTTAGAGAGCCTTGCACGAGGACTTCCAATCCCCAAGTGCGGCACCTTGTCAAAGACCATCTGAAAATCCAAGTAAACAACATCTACTAATTCCCCCACCAATACTCTGCAATCCCACCAAAACAAAATCTACTAATTCCCCCACCAATACTCTGCAATCCCGTCTCCTTCAGATCCCATCATCAGCTCCTGGGTCCTCAGAGGCTCCATCTTCCTCTCACCCCAAACATCCCCTCTCCACTGACACCCCCAGCCTCCCCCCTCCCCCCTCTGATCCCAGCTCTCATCCGTGCCGGGTCTTTACCATCCCCTCCGACCTTCAACTGTCGGAGGCAGAACGCTCTGTCCTCAGTAAGGGCCTCACCTTTGTCCCCCTTCGCCCACACCTCAGCGAGTTCCGTGTTCGCCACGATGCGGAACTTTTCTTCCGCCGTCTCCGTCTCCGAGCCTATTTCTTCGGCAAGGACTCTTCCACCCCCACCGATGACCCCTTCTCCCATCTTCAACCCTCCTCTTCTTCATGGACACCCCGCTCTGGTCTTCTGCCTGCTCTGGATCTCTTTATCGCTAACTGCCGACGGGACATCAACCATCTCGACTTCACCGCACCTTGTCCCCATTCCAACCTCACTCCTTCGGAACGCTCTGCTCTCCACTCCCTCCGCACTAATCCTAACCTTATTATTAAACCCGCTGATAAGGGGGGTGCTGTTGTAGTCTGGCGTACTGACCTCTACCTTGCCGAGGCACAGCAACAACTCGCGGATACCTCCTCTTATTTATCCCTCGATCGTGACCCCACTAAGGAGCACCAGGCCATTGTCTCCCACACCATCACCGACTTTATCCACTCAGGGGATCTCCCATCCACTGCTACCAACCTTATAGTTCCCACACCCCGCACTTCCCGTTTCTACCTCCTACCCAAGATCCACAAACCTGCCTGTCCTGGCCGACCTATTGTCTCAGCTTGTTCCTGCCCCACCAAACTCGTTTCTGCATACCTGGACACGGTTTTATCCCCCCTTGTTCAATCCCTTCCGACCTATGTTCATGACACTTCTCACGCTCTTAAACTTTTCGATGATTTTAAGTTCCCTGGCCCCCACTGCTTTATTTTCACCATGGATGTCCAGTCCCTATATACTTCCATCCCCCATCAGGAAGGTCTCAAAGCTCTACGCTTCTTCTTGGATTCCAGACCTAATCAGTTCCCCTCTACCACCACTCTGCTCCGTCTAGCAGAATTAGTCCTTACTCTTAATAATTTCTCCTTTTGCTCCTCCCATTTCCTCCAAACTAAAGGTGTAGCTATGGGCACCCGTATGGGTCCTAGCTATGCCTGCCTTTTTGTTGGTTTTGTGGAACAATCTATGTTCCGTGCCTGTTCTGGTATCTGTCCCCCACTTTTCCTTCGCTACATTGACGACTCATTGGCGCTGCTTCCTGCACGCATGCAGAGCTCGTTGACTTTATTAACTTTGCCTCCAACTTTCACCCTGCCCTCGAATTTACCTGGTCCATTTCCGACACCTCCCTCCTCTTTCTAGATCTTTCTGTCTCTGTCTCTGGAGGCAGCTTATCCACTGATTTCTACTATAAGCCTACTGACTCTCACAGCTATCTGGACTATTCCTCTTTTCATCCTGTCTCTTGCAAAAACGCCATCCCCTTCTCGCAATTCCTCCGTCTCCGCCGTATCTGCTCTCAGGATGAGGCTTTTCATTCTAGGATGAGGGAGATGTCCTCCTTTTTTAAAGAAAGGGGCTTCCCTTCCTCCTCTATCAACTCTGCTCTTAAACGCATCTCCCCCATTTCACGTACATCTGCTCTCACTCCATCCTCCCGCCACCCCACTAGGAATAGGGTTCCCCTGGTCCTCACCTACCACCCCACCAGCCTCCGGGTCCAACATATTATTCTCCATAACTTCCGCCACCTCCAACAGGATCCCACCACAAAGCACATCTTTCCCTCCCCCCACTCTCTGCTTTCCACAGGGATCGCTCCCTACGCGACTCCTTTGTCCATTCGTCCCCCCCATCCCTCCCCACTAATCTCCCTCCTGGCACTTATCCTTGTAAGCGGAACAAGTGCTACACATGCCCTTACACTTCCTCCCTTAACCACCGTTCAGCGCCCCAAACAGTCCTTCCAGGTGAGGCGACACTTCACCTGTGAGTCGGCTGGGGTGATATACTGCGTCCGGTGTTCCCGATGTGACCTTTTATATATTGGCGAGACCCGACGCAGACTGGGAGACCGCTTTGCTGAACACCTACGCTCTGTCCGCCAGAGAAAGCAGGATCTCCCAGTGGCCACACATTTTAATTCCACATCCCATTCCCATTCTGACATGTCTATCCACGGCCTCCTCTACTGTAAAGGTGAAGCCACACTCAGGTTGGAGGAACAACACCTTATATTCCGTCTGGGTAGCCTCCAACCTGATGGCATGAACATCGACTTCTCTAACTTCCGCTAATGCCCCACCTCCCCCTCGTACCCCATCTGTTATTTATTTTTATACACATATTCTTTCTCTCACTCTCCTTTTTCTCCCTCTGTCCCTCTGAATATACCCCTTGTCCATCCTCTGGGTCCCCCCCCCCCACTCCTTGTCTTTCTTCCCGGACCTCCTGTCCCATGATCCTCTCGTATCCCTTTTGCCAATCACCTGTCCAGCTGTTGGCTCCATCCCTCCCCCTCCTGTCTTCTCCTATCATTTTGGATCTCCCCCTCCCCCTCCAACTTTCAAATCCCTTACTCACTTTTCCTTCAGTTAGGCCTGAAACGTCGACTGTACCTCTTCCTAGAGATGCTGCCTGGCCTGCTGCGTTCACCAGCAACTTTGATGTGTGTTGCTTGAATTTCCAGCATCTGCAGAATTCCTGTTATCTACTAACTCTCCTTTGTCTATACTGCCCAATATTTCCTCAAAGAATTCTGACAGATTTGTCAGGCAAGATTTCCACTTAAGGAAATCATGCTTACTTTGGCTTATTTTATCATGTGTTTCCAAGTACCCCAAAATCTCATTCTTAAAAATGGACTCCAACATCTTCCCAACCACTGAACTCTAGTTAGCTGGTTTATAATTTCCTTTCTTTTCCCTCACTTCCTTCTTAAAGTGTGGAGTGCCATTTGCAATTTTCCAGTTATGATGGATATTCACTCCTTGGTTGTTTGTTTATCTTGGCTTTCTAAACACTGCATCTGCCACTTGTAAGATCAAAAGCAAATGTAAGAAAACTTCCAACTAACAGTTTGTTTAGTTTCTGGTTGTAAAATGAAGCCAGCCTTCAGTTTTTAAAATGTAAACCACAGTTGCTTCATCCTCCCTTTAGGATACTTTTTTTTCTTTGGGACGTATCTATCCTGAACCTTCTGAATTATTCTCAGAAACTCCAGCCATTGTTTTTCTGCCATCATCCCTGCTAGTGTCCCCTTCCAATCAACTTTGGACAGCTCCTTTCTCATGCCTCCTTACTCCACAGTGATACTGATACATCTGATTTTAGTTGCTTCCTCACTAATTGCAGGCTGAATTCTACCATATCACGTTCACTGTTAGACAGTCGTACTTCATTTATTTTTAAATTTTATTTAGAAACACTGCACGAAACAGACCCTTCTGACCCAACGAGCCACACCGCCCAGCAACCCAGCTATTTAACACTAGTCTTCTCACAGGATAAGTTACAACGGCCAATTAATCTACTAACCATTATGTCTTTGGACTGTGGGCGAATCCGGAGCACCTGGCAGAAATCCACACAGACATGGAGAGGATGTACAAACTCCTTACAGACGGAGCCAGAATTGAACTCCAAACTTCGGAATGACCCGAGCTGTTATAGCATTGGATTAACCACCATGCTGCATCTTACTCAAGTAACCAATTCTTCTCTTTATAATGACTAACATATCATTTGCATGCTTAGTCTCATTTTGCTTCTGTACAATCTCACTCAATGACCTGTCATCATCATCACCATCGGGTGCCATGCCCAGTTTGAGTTTTGACTGCCAAGCCCACACACTTCTGTTTCAGGTCAACTGGATCAATTCATTGGTATTCATTTCCAGTTCTCTGGCTGCTGTCTCCATCATCATTTGTCTTTGCCTTCCATTTGCTTTCTTCTCTTCAATCTTTCTCATTATTACTGTGCATTCTAACTCCTCTTTCCTAATCACATGTGCAATGAAGTTACGTTGCCTTTTCATGATCTCATGCATTATTTCTCTATTTGTGCTTGCTCTGTTCATGACATCCTCATTAGTTATTTGTTTCATCCATGATACTCTTTGCATCCTCCTCAAAAACCACATCTCCACTGCTTCAATTCGTTTCCTCGTGTTACTAGATATTGTCCAACATTCTGAGCCATATAACATAACTGGATAAATGTAACATTTCAGTAGTCTGAGGCAGGTTGTCATGCCTAGTTTGGTATTGGTCAGTATGCTCTTCATTCTCGTAAAGGTGTCTTTTGCCATCCATATTCTTCTTTTGATATCCATGTCGCACCTGCCATCTGATGTCATCCAACTTCCTATGTAGCAAACGTTCTGCACTTGTTTTATGTCTTCCCTGTTTATTCTCAGCCTGCAGATAGGATTTTCCTTCTTTTTGAATATCACCATACATTCTGTCTTTTTGCAATTGAAAGACAGACCCATTTTTGCACTCTTTTCAACAACTATATCAATTAAGTTTTGTAGTTCTTCCTCTGTACTTGCAATTAACACAGTGTCATCCGCATATCTGAAATTATTGATGTTTTCACTGTCAACTTTGATTCCCAAGATGTCTCTTATTTTTTGTAATATTATTTCACTGTACACATTAAACAAATCAGGGGAGAAAACACACCCTTGTCTAACACCTCTCTTGATTTTCATAAACTGACCTCACTTCTCCATATATTCTTACAGAAGCAGTTTGTTCCCAGATTTCTGATTAGGCGGCGGTCTTTTGAATCTAGATCTAGAGTTTCCTGTAATGTTTCAAATAACTTATTGTGCTTCACTTTATCAAATGCTTTTGTATAGTCGATAAAACAAACAAACAAATCTTTTTGCACTTCAATAGCTCGTTCTGATAGTATCCTTAACATCAATATCACATTTCTTGTACCTTTGTCTTTCACAAAACCACATAGTTCTTTACCTATTTCAGCTTGTATCTTACTTTTAGCTCTTGTCAGCAAAATTCTTAGAAGTGTCTTGGTGATCTGACTCATTAAACTTATGACCCAATGTAATTCACATTCTATTGCTTCAGGTTTCTTAGGAAGAGTGATAAATACTGACTTTTTCATCTCTTCTGGTATTTTTCCAGTATCATAAACGTCATTGATTAAATCAGTAAGTTTTTCAATTCCATAATCTTCAAGGGCGTTAATTTGTTCTATTACCAATTCATCAGGACCTGCTACCTTTCCTTTCTTCATCTTATTTATTACATTACGAACTTCAGATTTTAAAATACTTGGACCTTCAATGTTCTTCTTAATTTCTGGTTTTTCGCCTCGATTGTCTTCAAACAATTCCTGAATATACTCAGTCCATCTATTCATAATCTCATCTTTTTCCATGATAGTGGTAACGTCCTTTGCTTTCAAACATCCACCTGAAGAACAGAGGAGCTTTTTGCCGGTGATATTCTTGATTTGTTGATGTAACTTTTTTGGATCATAAATAGAGATTCTTTCTAGTTGCTCACATTCCTGGTTTAACCATTCTTCTTTGGCTTTTTGACATAGGTTTTTAACCTTTTTATCTAAGGACTTATATTCTATAGCATTTGCTTTCTTCCATCTCTTTTCTTCCATTAGATTTTTGATTTCATCTGTCATCCATTTTTTCTTTGTGCTTCTTTCTTTTTAGGAATCACTGGTTTTGCTGATTCTACCAAGGCAAACTTCATTTCTACATGATTGCTATCATCTTCAACAGATTCTATTTCTAGACTTTGAAATCTATTCCTTACTTAAATTGTAAATTTTTGTCTTAAGTTTTCTTCTTTAATTAATTGCGAGTGGTCAAGGGATTGTTCAGGTTTTTGCTTCTTTAGTTTTTTAAGTTTTACTTTTACATGACATATTACTGGGTTATGGTCACTATTACAGTTTGCACCTGGATATGTTTTTCATCGAGTCACTGAGTTTCTAAACCTTTGGTTTGTAGTAATAAAGTCGATTTGATTTATGGTGTTATCACCTGGACTTTTCCAGCTCCACAAGCATCTTGGATGGTTTTTAAAGCAGGTATTCATAATGACCTAATTCTACCCATTTCTCACCTCTTTCATTTCTTTCCCCTAGTCCAAATTTTCCTATGATATTTCCATCAGCGCCTTGTCCTACTTTGGCATTTAGATCTCTCATGACAATAACAATACCTTGAGATTTGCATCCATTCTTTGCTTGTTCAAGATCTTCATAGAATTTATCTACAGTTTGTATATTCTCATTTGTTCCATCTGTTGCTGGTGCATATACCTGTATAATTGATAAATCAAATGGTTGTCCTCTGAATCTAACAAGGAGAACTCTTTCTGATATTGCCCAATGTCCTAAAACACTTTTTGCCATGTTTTCATCCATAAGAATTCCTAGCCCTGGGTATGACTCTAAACTGCAACCGGTGATGAGGCTCTGATTGGGGACTTTCAGAGCTTTGGGGAAAGTGGAGATACCCTTTAGTCATTCATTGCTCCCAGGACCGCTCTGACCCAGAACGGTAGCACCTGCAAGGGTTCCTGCTCAGGATACAGGAGAAAGCCAATGGCAGATCCGGCAGGTTCAGTAACAGAACTTATGCCGGACAAGATGGATGAGCTAGGACCTCAAATGACAATGGCTATAGTACAGGCGGATGAACATTTGGGAAGGGAAATGGTGATTTCTTTAGTTCGCCCAACGGAAGGCAATAGCAAACCACCATTGCTAGATACTAGGTTTCCTAGAATCTATTTGCTAAGAAAACCATGGTCAAACTCACAAAATGTATCGAACAACAACAGTATCAAGAGGATCTTCAAGACAATTCTGGAGATGCTTCGCTCTGTAGGGTTGATTCTGGGCAGCAGGGGACCATCATCAAGCTACTGCTCATAAAATTCAAGTAACACAAAAGAAAATTATTGCCATTTGGAATGTAGGAACCCTATATCAAGCAGGAAGATTGGACAATGTGATAAATGAAATGGAAAGACTAAAGATTAACATCATGGGAATTAGCGAAGTTCATCGGACAGGTGCTGGAATATATCAGAATAGAAATAAAACACTAATTTATTCTTGTGGAACATCCCACACTAATAGAGTAGGAATTCTTACGGATGAAAACATGGCAATGACCTGTATAAAAGCATATCAAAGTAAATGAATATTATGCAGGGATTGTCACTACTGGAAAACACTTCCTGCCGGGATCTTTTTATATTGGCTCCAGTGAGTCTTCTCCATAACGGTAGCTTATTTATATTGCCCATGTATGTTTACTATGAGCATTGTGATGCCCTTATCATAAAATCTGGACCTCTCCCTTCTCCATGGCAGACATCATGTGTGGCTGCTCTCTGGCTGCCACAGGACATGTACCTTTAAGGGGTTATGCATTTCTTTGATTACTGCACTGCAGTTGTGCCAAATTCAGTGTCATCACTTTAGGTTTCATTTTTAAACAATTTTCTCAGTGGAAAACTTTTCACCAATTTCTTTTTTTTAATGGGTAACTGATTTGGTCCTAGCAGTGAACAATACAACAATTTAGCACACCAAAAATATTAATTTATTTGGAGATATAGCGTGGAACTGGCCCTTCTGGCTCAACGAGCCATGTCACCCAAGTCCTTTTGAATGGTCTTGACTGCATTTCACTAGCCCGTGGCCTATATGACGTATTTCTACCCCCCATTTTATAACCTTTCAGGCAGAGTCAGGTTTTGCTTGAGCTATGATGACATCATAAATTTCCCTTTTATTGATCGCAGCCCTTGAGGTTGGACTTAAACAAAAATGGCAGAAGGAGACCAAATGAAAAAGAAGTGTGGGTAGTTCAGCATGGAATATCCGAAATATGGATTTATACCGGCACTAAGCAACCAACAGCAGCCAACGTGTGTGTTCTGTGAAAATGTTTTTTTTCCAAATGAGGCAACGAAACCATTCAGACTCCTTGAACACTTGAAGAGAATACACTCTGATAAAGCCAGCAAGAACTTGGTGTGGTGTTTTGTTACTCCAAAAAATCAAGACTAATTGAAAGCTAAACAAGAGAGTCAGGGATAAGGTGTGTACTTCATGTTTACTTTAATCGAGATGCGTACATGTAATTCACACATTTTTACGTATAACCCATAATGAATTATAATATAATAATTACAGTTAGATTAGATTAGAAGGACACACAGTCCTCTTTTATTGTCATTTAGTAATGCATGCATTAAGAAATGATACAATGTTCCTCTAGTCTGATATCACAGAAACACAAGATAAATCAAGACTAAAAAAACTGATTAAAAACCACATAATTATAACATATAGTTACAACAGTGCAAAGCAATACTGTAATTTGATAAAGAACAGACCATGGGCATGGTAAAAAAAAAAGTCTCAAAGTCTCTCGAAAGTCCCATCATCTCACACAGACGGTAGAAGGGAGAAACTCTCCCTGCCATGAAGCTTCAGTGCCGCAAACTTGCCGATGCAGCACACTAGAAGCACCCGACCACAGCCGACTCTTGAGTATGTCCGAAAACTTTGAGCCTCCGACCAGCCCTCCGACACCGAGCACCGAGCACCATCTCTGCCGAGCGCTTCGACCCCGGCCCCGGCAACAGGCAATAGGCAAAACCGAGGATTTGGGGCCTGTTACCAATGAGTAACAAACAAGAATGCTTAAACAATATATTTACAATATTACTCAAGTACTATTGAAGTATTAAGTACCCAACATCCTCCCTGCTTAGCTATAAACTCCAACTCAATATAAAAAGCACCTCAACTATATACATAGCATACAATACTCTTGCAGAGTAATGTCTTTCTGCACAAGGGGGGTTACTCTGCTTGGCAGGAGAGGACTTGTGGCTGTGAAACCATCTCAGTTTCCAGGGCCTAAGAAAAAGCTAAAGAGTCAAGTTGCAGTTTCTAAAAGAGCACTGCTCTGCATCTCGTTGATGAGAAATCTGATAATGATGAGAGTAAGACAGGACTATGTAGCCTTAAGATTTACAAATATGAAAACTAACAATAGACAAGCAATATGGCTTATATCAGAAAAGAACAGCAAATCAATTGAAATGGAATTGGACATTGGCTTGGCTGCTTCAGTCATTCCACAACATGAGTTTTAACAACATTTCAAAGATATTGAACTGAAATCTGCAGATATCCAACTAAGAAATTATACTGAAGAAAACATAACTTCTATGGAAATGACATTTGTAACAGTAAAATACAACAACCAACAAGCCACATTGGGCTTGTATGTGGTAAAAACAGGAGGGCCAGCATTGTGGGGCCATGATTGGCAAAGACGACTACAATTTGATTGGAGATCTATTCACAATTTGCATGCCATATCCCCTGCAAAAGCGACAACTGAAAGCGAATTAAGGAAGGTACTGGATGAGGCCACAGCAGTGTTCAGGGATGGCAATGGAAAACTCAAAAATATCAAAGGTAAAATAAGTTAAATGAAAATGCCACACCCAAGTTTTACAAAGCCTGTCCAGTTCCTTATACCATCCATGATAAAGTAGCCAGTGTGCTAGTTCGCATGGAGGCTGAGGGAAATTTTTCCGAGGTTGAGTGGTGCCCATGGGCAACGCCATTAGTCCCAGTAGCCAAGAAGGGTGGGTCTATCAGGCCTGTGGTGATTTAAATATCACATCAACCTAGTACTGAAAGGAGATCAATGCCCTCTGCCCAGGATAGAGGATATCTTTGCAAACCTTTCTTAAGTGGACCGAGCTGAGACCTAACTACAGATAGAGATGGAAGAAGAGTCCCAAGTGTTTCTCAGCATAAACACTCACAAAGGGCTTTATCGCTATAATAGGCTGATTTTTGAAGGAGCATCTCCACCTGTACTTTGGCAGAAGTCTATGGACCAGGTGCTGCAAGGCTGCCCAGACACTCAGTGTTACCTGGATGACATCATCGTTACCGGTAGGGATAGCAAGGAACCAAAATCTCAAGACAATGTTTAAAAGATCAGAAGGTTATCGGCTTATATCATGATGCAACAAGTGTGAATTCTTTAAACCAAGCATGGCTTACTGTGTTTGCCCATCGACACACAAGGATTACTAAGAAAATTCAAATAATGGTGGATGCCCCAAGGCCAAAAGACAAGTCATAGCTGTGGTCCTTTTTAGAATTTGTCAATTATTAATAAAGGTTCCCGCCAAACCTGGCCATCGTGCTCAACCCCTTTAACTCATTTCTATAGATGGGGAAGAATTGGCAATGGACAGTGCAGAGTGCGGTGGTTTTCAAAAAGGTAAAGGAAATGGTGACATCAGACATAGTACTCACACATTATAATCCACATCTCCAGTAAAGTTTGGGATGCCAGCACTTCCAGAATAAAAGTATCCAAGGGCTGTCAGAACCACTTCCTGCGGTCCCAGAATAAACTCCTACGATCACCATGGAGGAGGTCCCAAAATCCAAGCTTATTTCCGGCCACAAGTCTCAACAGCCAAGCAGAGTGATCCCCCTTGTCGGGAAAGATATTATCCCACAAGAGTTGTGACAGACACTCACCTGTGCCAGCTTCTGGCATTTAGACTCTTGAACTCTCCAGAAAATTGATGTCTAGCACGGCTCCTTTAAGGATTCAGGGCCGTCCCACCAATTAGCAATCATGTTTTGTGTGCCGAGGATTGAGTATTTAAAGAGCACCTGAACTGAGGTTTATTCCAATCTCTTTATGCATTTGTATGAGTAAGTAAAGAGGAAGATCTTAAAAGTAACTGTAAGTTTCTTAAGCACTCAGGACATGCCCTTTTCTCACTGTTACCATCAGGTAGGAGATACAGAAGCCTGAAGAGACACACTCAGCGATTCAGGAACAGCATCTTCCCCTCTGCTATCCGATTCCTAAATGGACATTGAATCTTTAGACACTACCTCATTTTTTTAATATACAGTATTTCTGCTTTTGCACATTTTTAAAAAATCTATTCAATATACATAATTGATTTACTTGTTTATTATGTTTTATTTTTTTCTCTCTCTCTCTGCTAGATTATGTATTGCATTGAACCACTGCTGCTAAGTTAACAAATTTCATGTCACATGCCAATGATAATAAACCTGATTCTGACATCAGGCTACTGTGTACCAGCTATCGCAAGGAGGATGCCAGAGTCGTTGGGGTCAGGCTGCCTGTCACTCTGTGGAGCCAGTACAACTTCCGATCTTCCAATGTACTAATTCAACAGAGATCTGGGTTCTTGCCACAGCTTCCTTACTCAATGCTCATTGGTGTTCCAACTCCAGCTGTCCCAGTTCCCTTCAGAGCATGGAAATGTGCCCTTCATGATCTCTCTCCTTAACACTTGTCTGGGTCACTGAATATTGGGAATGAAGGTCAGAGACTTGGAAAAATTCAGTGGAATTCATGGCCACCATGAGAAAGGGATTTTAACATCCCATTGATGCAAACAGAGCCTTGGATGTTCTGATGAAGCTGCATCAGGGAAGTCGGTCAGCAGTCGATTACGCTATTGAGTTTCAAACTTTAGTGCAAGAGAGTGGTTGGAACAAGGAAGCCTTGGCCATTCTGTACCACCACAGACTCCAGGACAAACTAAAGGATGCCCTCACCTTGGGAGAACCAGCAGGGGAATTAGAGGTCCTCATCGACCAGTCCATCCACCTTGACAATCATCTGGCAGAGCGAGGCCGAAGAGGAATAGTCCAAGTCCAACCTAAATCCATTGCAGTTCCATCCCCGATCTCAGACCATGACAATCCCGTCTCCTGTTTGGGACTCTGTCGAGCCCATGTAGATCAGTATCACACGACTCTCTGCTGATGAAAGGTCATGGTGTCAGAGTTAAGGCTGCTGCTATTATTACAGGAAAGCAGGTCATCTTCAAGCCAAATGTCCAAAGCAGCAGCCACTGGGAGAACTGCTAAGGCCATCCAGTATCAGGAGGACTGTGATGGTAGCAGCTACTAGTCTCAATCTCACGGATTCTGGTTTTGTGCTGAAGGTGGAATTTACTTGGGGTAAGAACTTAAGGCAGGTAAAGGTTTTTGTAGACAGGAGCAGCAGGTAATTTGCTGGATTTAGGAACCGCCTGTCAGTTTGACATACCACTGAGAGTTGAGCCACTCTATGGCTACAACTGTCTCGGATGGCCACCTGATAGTTCAGGGCAGATACAGCAACACACTGTGGTTTTGCAGAAGAGGATATGGGATCATGTGGAAGACATTAGTATCTCACCATTCATACCCCTGATCATCGAGCACCCTTGACTGTCCCACAACAGCTTCCGAGTTGTTCAGCAACACTTATTAATTCCTTTTTAATTGATTATGGTTTGATAGAAATCTGGAGAAATTTACATCCTAATGATAGAGATTATTCTTTTTATTCACATGTCCATAAAAAATATTCGAGAATTGATTATTTTATAGCTGATTTTCGATTTTTGTCCAAAGTCCAGAAATGTGAATATGACACTATTGCTGTTTCGGATCATGCACCTTTAAGCTTAACTTTTGAATTAAATGATGTTAGTAATGCAAACTTGCCTTGGCGTTTTCCAGAAAATTTATTATAAAGTTCGGACGTTGTTAAATTTATAGAGATTCAGATAAAAGATTTTTTTCTTTTTATTAATACGGGAGATGTGTCAAAATTGATTATATGGGATACACTTAAAGCATACTTGCAAGGTCAGATAATCTCCTATTTGGCTAAACTCAAGAAACAGACAAAAATAGAGTTAGATAGAATTTCAAAACAAATTAAAGACCTGGATAACACTTATGCAGTTTCTCCTAATGTTGATTTATTTAAACAAAGGGTTGAACTTCAATCACAATATAATTTACTATTAACTTATCCTATTGAAAGAAATTTGCTTAAATTAAAAAGTCAATTTATGTGTTTGGAGATAAAAGTAACAAGCTATTAGCATCTCAGCTTAAGGCAGTTAGAGCTAAAAGACAAATTTTAAAAATTCGTAAGGGAGAAGGTAGTTTAGCTTGTAATTATGAAGATATTAATAAAATTTTTCAAGACTATTACAGTGAACTCTATAAATCTCAGTTTCCAGCTGACCCTTCTAATATGTATGCCTTTTTACAAAAGATTGATTTTCCTAGAATATCTGTTGAAGACCAGCAAATTCTTGATACTCCATTTACTGAAAAAGAAATTCAGAAAGCTATTCTTTCAATGCAATCCGGTAAAGCTCCTGGACTGGATGGTTTTTCTGTAGGATTTTATAATAAAAAATTGAAGATTTGCTTACTCCTTATGTGTTGGAAATGTTTAAAGATTCTTTTCTGTTAGGAGAGTTACCTTCCACATTTTATGAAGCTTCTATTTCTTTAATTCTTAAGAAAGATAAAGACCCTACAGATAGTGCTTCACATAAGCCTATTTCATTACTAAATGTGGATGCTAACATTCTTTCAAAAATAATGGCTAATCAGTTGGAGAATATACTAGCTAAAATTATTTCTCAGGATCAAACAGGTTTTATAAAAGGTCGTTATTCCTTTTCTAACACTCGGAGACTGTTAAATGTTATATACTCATCCCTCTCGAAGACTCCCTAATGTGTTGTTTCTCAAGATGCTGAAAAGGCATTTGATAGAGTTGAATGGAAATATCTATTTAACGTTTTAGAGAAATTTAGCTTTGGTACTAATTTTAATAAATGGGTTAGATTGATATATAAAAGCCCTATTGCCACTATTAGTACTAATAACGGCAGATCCCCTTTTTATTGACTTTCACGGGATACGAGACAAGGACATCCGTTAAGTCCTTTGTTATTTAATTTGATGTTGGAATCTTTGGCTATTGCACTTCGTGAAGCTAAAGATATTCAAGGAATTTCCATAAATGGGACTATTCATAAGATTTCCCTTTATGCGGATGATCTTTTAGTTTACATTTCGAATCCTGAAGGATCTATTCCTAGTTTATTGAAATTATTAAATGAATTTGGAATGTTTTCAGGATATAAATTAAACTTGCATAAAAGTGAATGATTTCCTTTAAATGATTCTGCTTCTATATATGACGACGTTCCTTTTGAAGTTACGGATTCTTTTAAATATTTAGGTATTATCATCACTAAAAATTATGGAGACCTTTATAGAGCTAATTTAGTTCCCTTAGTGGATTTTAAGAAGCAATTATTTTCTAGATGGAATCCACTTACACTTTCATTAGCCGGTCAAATTCATGCAGTTAAAATGATGATTTTACCAATATTTTTATATGTATTTCAAAATATTCCTATTTTTCTAACTAAGTTTTGAACAGGTTGACTCTATTATTTCATCTTTTGTTTGAAATAATAAAAGACCAAGAATTGGAAAATGTCATTTACAAAAATTAAAAAAGGATGGAGCTCTTACTTTGCCTAATTTAGGAATGTATTATTGGGCGGTTAATATACGTTATGAGTGTTCTTGGTTATATTGGACCGATAAAAATGAACGACCACCATGGATTGATCTGGAATCGAAAATTATGAAACAAGTTTATTTAACTTCGTTATTAGGAGCTCCTTTACCTGTACAATTAGCCAAAATTTCTATTCTAAATATAAATCCTATGATTAAGCAGTCATTACAAACCTGGTACCAGTTTCTTAAGTTTTAATCTTAAAAAATTTAACCTTTTTAGTTTAATTTATCGAAACTATTTATTTAAACCTTCACTTAGTGATCCTACCTTTTCTCTTTGGAGGAATAAAGGAATTTTTTCCCTTATGGATTTGTTTCAAGAAGGCCAATTGATGTCCTTTGAGAAATTAGTAACTAAATATTCTCTCTCATATTCAGATTTTTTGCAATATCTTCAGGTCTGACATTTCTTACAAGAGTATTTAAGTAATTTTCCATATATACAAAATTCTGACCTGTTAGACATTATTTTAAAAATGAACCCTTTAGCAAAAGGTTTCATTGGGAAAATTTATAATTTCATTGGGAAAATTTATAAGTTACTATTACAATGGGATAACTATCCTTTACTTAAGATTAAGCAAGATTGGGAAAGAGAGCTTAACATGACCTTGATAACAGAGGATTGGTTGCGAATTTTGAAGTTGGTTAACTCTTCTTTGATTTCTGCCAGTCATTCTCTAATTCTCTAATTCAATTTAAAATTGTACATTGTTATTATTTGACAAAGGAGAGATTGTCTAAAATATTTCCTAATGTAAATAGTCAGTGTGATAGATGTAAAACTGAGATAGCTGTATTGACACATATGTTTTGGTCGTGTTCTTTATTGAAACAGTTCTAGAAATCCAGAGAGAATCGCAATGGAAAAATATATAAAGGAAGCTCTTGCTATGGGATTCATTCAGCCCTCTACCTCACTAGCAGGCACAGGCTGCTTCTTCATACTAAAGGAGGATGAAAGCCTGCAGCCATGTATTGATCATAGAGAATTAAGCTGCATAAGAGTGAAGAACCATTATCCCCTTTCACTCATGAGATTCCTTTGAGATTCTCCAAGGAGCAAGAGTATTCAATACAGAGTGTATACAATTTGGTCCATATAAGACAGGAGTTCCCAACCTGTGGTCTACAGTCCCCTTGCTTAATGGTATTGGTCCATGGCATAAGGAAAGGTTGGGAAACACTGGTATAAGGGAAGGTGATGAGTGGAAGGCTGCATTTAATACACCAAAGGGGCATGATGAGTACCTGGATTTTCCCTTCAGCCTTACAAATGCTCTAGCAGTTTTTCAGGCCTTTATAAACAACATGATCCACGATACTCTCCATAAATATGTCTCTGTCCACTTGCATAATATCCTAATCTTCTCAACATCCATGAAAGAGCACATTGCTCACATCCAGGATATTTTAAAGAGGCTTCTAGACCTGAATAAGCCAGGCCAGGTAGTTTACTTTCTCAACCACTTTAACTTTGTCCTGACCTATCGATCAGGGTCAAACAATCGAAAACCAGATGCCTTATCTCATTACAACAGGAATTCTGCAGACGCTGGAAATTCAAGCAACACACATCAAAGTTGCTGGTGAACGCAGCAGGCCAGGCAGCATCTCTAGGAAGAGGTGCAGTTGACATTTCAGGCCGAGACCCTTCGTCAGGGGTCCTGACGAAGGGTCTCAGCCTGAAACGTCGACTGCACCTCTTCCTAGAGATGCTGCCTGGCCTGCTGCGTTCACCAGCAACTTTGATGTGTGTTGCCTTATCTCATTGGTTGGATGGACCCAAAGGAGAAGAGCAACTTACCAACATTTTGCCCCGAGTGAAGGTGATAGTGACAATCCACTGAGGAATCAACAGGCTTGGTTGCAAGGCCCAGGCACATGGGGAGACTCCTATGGACAGTGCTCTGGGTCAGCTGTTTGTCCTGAGCTCCACCAGGTCACAGGTACTCCAGTGGCGACTGCTCACCCAGAGACTGCCACAATCCTCGAGTTGCGCAAGAGTAGGTATCAATGTCCTGGAATGTTGAAAGAGGATCGACAATATGTGCAGACATGCAAGGTGTGCACCTGAAACAGGGAGCCCTGTACCCAACCTCAAGGGCTCCTCCATCCTCAAACTGTTCTGGACAGACCATGGGCCCATTTCTGCATGGACTTTGTCACAGGTCTTCCACCTTCCAAGGGGAAGATGGTCATTATCGTAATAATCAATCGATTTTCAAAGGCCTGCAAATTCACTGCCTTGGACAAGTTACCATCTGGGGTGGAAATAGACAAAATTCTCTTGGACCGTATCTTAGAATCCATGGTTTTCTGGTGGACGTAGTCACGATTCAGATCGCAGTTCACAATTTGCCTCATGTTTCTGGAGGGCAACAGTGAGTTTTCCTCTGGGTTTCACCCACTGTCCAATGGCCAGATACAGCAGGTGAACCAAGATGTGGACCATACCCTAAGATGCCTAACCTTTGAAAGACCAGACGAGTGGAGTGACCATTTAATGTGGGTAGATGTCACCCAAACACTTTACAGCATTTGCCACATGCAACATCCCCTTTCAAATGCCAATTCAGCTATTCTCCACCACTCTTCCCTGAGCATGAGACCGAGGTTGGGGTTCCTGTGGCTGTAGATCGTGTCCGATGCAGCAAGGAGAAATGGACCAAGGCAAGGGAGATTTTGTTATCTTCTACCCATAAGGCAGGAACCAGTTTTGCATCTTGGGCAATGGGCCTGGCCAATCAGGATTTGCCTTTCTGGATGGAATCTAGGCAATTGGCACTCAAGTTCAGTGGACCCTTCAAAGTTCTCAAAAAAAGTGGACCTGGCGGCTTACACCTTGCAGCTCCCCATGACCCTTAAGATTAATCCCACTTTTCTTATATGCAAGTTGAAACCTGTGAGTTGAAACTAGTCCTTTTTCCCCACCGCCATCTGTCGCACAGCCACCCAGATGAACAGAATTTCACTGTAACTAGATTCTGGATTCACAAATTGTTCGGCAGTTCCTCATGAACTCAGATGGATTCAGACCTGGGGAATGGTGCTGGGTTTCTGAAAGGGACACTTCAGATCCAGATCTCATCCATGACTACCAACATCATCTCTCCAAGCAGCCAGGGCCATCAGGATTCAGCTGTAGGGGAGGGGATCCTGTTCTGACACACACCTAACCACGCCAGCTTCGGCCAGTTAGACACTCTAACTCTCTGAGTATGGCTCACTGGCACAGCCCCTTTAAGGGTTCAGAACTGCCCTGCTAATCGTCAATCAAATTTTGGGGTGCCAAGAATTGAGTATTTAAAGAGCACCTGAACTGTGATTCTGTGCTCAAATGTAAGCCTATCTAGAGATATTGCCTAGCATTTTGTTTTAGTTGAGTTCTTATGCGGGTTTTATACCGTGTCTTAATTCCAGCTTCAAGATACTCCAACACTTGGGTCCAAACCATCCTCGTCAAGGTCTCTCATCACAACAAGAGTAAGAAAGCGATTAAAACTTTAGGCCTGAAATGGGCAATTTAAATTTTATATGCTGTAGATGTCTGTATTGTAGTTATATTATATAGGTGTATACGTTGAGAATCATTCTACATTGAGTTGGATTTTTTTGCTAAGCAGGGAGCAGTGTTGTGTATTTAATATTTCAGTAATATTTGAGTAATATTTTAAATATATTGTTTGCTTAAGCATTTTTTGTTGTTTACATAATACATTTGCGGGTTATATGTAAAAGTACGTAAATGGTATATGACATTATGGTGCCACGTGATACAAGCGCACATTGCTTAAAGAAGAAAATGAAGTTAGACCATTATCGTGTTTACGCTTGCAATTAACTTTATGTTTTGGCATTACAAAAGATAACAGAATTGATCTCGCTACAAAATGAGGTTGCACTGAAGCTGAGGTTCAAAATATATCTAGATTTTTGGTTGCAGAAAGAAATCCCTAAATGCTATCCTACAGTATGGATAAAGGTCCTGATGTTTGTTATTTCCTTTCCAACAATATATTTAGTGGAGCATGGTTTCGGTGCAGTTCCCCAACTTCTTTCAAAGCAATGAAACAGAGTGCAAATTACTGAATGACATTCAGCCTGATGGTGAGAAGTTGATATGAGTGCACCAATGCCAACCAGCTCACTGAAAGATGAAAAAGCAATATAATAGTGACTATTTGGATTACTAATGCATGCTCTAAAGTTGTTGACGGAAATTGCTTTTACTGTAATTAAATAAAGAAATAATTGTATTTGTAGCTTTAAACAGATTTGAATAATTTTTGCAATAATTTGTCACTGCTGTGAATTGGCAGTTTCTATTTTCTTTCACTGTGCATCGTAATTCAAAATTCTTTATAGTTTTTATGTAATACTAGAAAGGGAGAGGGCGCACTGGAGTGTGGGTTGGGAGCCAAGGGAGCAGTTACCCAAAAAGTTTGGGAACCATTGCTCTAAATTATTTTAGATCAATGAATTATTAATCCACTTCTATTTTTGTTAACAATTAATCCCATTTGCCTTCATCCTTCCTTAATATCATCCTATCCCAACCCAAGATGGCCTGATGTACTGGAACACTTCTTGGTTATTGTTTAACATTAGATTCAAAAGCACTTAAAATTTACTTCTCATCCTTTAATAATTGCTCATTCTTAATGAAATATTGGCCTGAAATGTGCAGTTGTAATTACATTTAAACTACTTCTGCCCTTTGTTATTACTACATAAAACAGACATACTATTCTGGCAGCCACAGTTTAATGCAGAAAGTCATGTTAGCCATGGTCTACTACTCCCCAGAGTCCCAGAGAGCATGTTGCAATCTTCACAAATGGAACAGTAGAAAGCTATCGATATCATTTGAGCCTAAATTGTTTCCATGTACTATCACAGCAAAAGTTAATGAACTATTTAACCCACAGTGCAAAAGAAATGTTGTTGACAAGTCCAGCCTGGCCTGCTAGGCACGCCCTCCTGCTCTTCATTTTGCAACTCCCACGTTCTTTTGCCCAGGCTGTTTTGTCGACATTCTAACCCTCTAATTGCTCTCACTCACACACTGACCAGGCTACGCTGTCTACATTTTATCCCCGTGGTCACCCCAGTTTTAGTCTATCAGAGACTTCCTTCTCTCCCATACTGCCATTGCACATTTGTTTTGACTCCTTTTTCAGTTGATAAAGAGTCTCTGACCTGAAAAGTTAAGTCCTTTTCTTTCCTCACAGATGCGGTTTGAATATTTCCAGCATTTTCTATCTTCGATTTGGATTTCTGTTATTTACAGTTTGGTTTTCAATTTGATTTTTAAATTATTTTTAAATGGAATTAAATCATAATGAATGTCAAATGTTCTCTCTAGCCTTAAAAAGATAAATTTTGCCAGTATATCTTAATTTCGCTTAACAAAAATGTTAATTGAGTATTTGAAAATATTAATATTTATATTTATTAAAAGATTAGCAGCATTATTCCATTGCTACTGAATGCAAAGACCAAGCCATTTGACCGGATTTTCTTAGGGAATGATGTACAACAATACAAAACTGCCAGCAATGTTCCACATAAGTGCCATCAAGTTTAGGGTGCCTATACAAAAGTAAAAGATCCAAACTTTCCAGCTGCTTACTGTCAAAAAGTTGCCTATTCCATTGGATTCTTCACACAAGTTTGTAATAATTGCCTGGCATTGGAAGATCTGCGCACTGAACCAGTACCAGGCTAGATACAAGAACCAAGTTTTGAGTTTGTTAAAAAGGTAGCTATGATTGTGAGATGCAAAGGTCTTGAGTAGTTTACATTTTGAACATTTAAAAGTTTGGAAATTGCTTTTAATTGTTTATGAACTTCCTTAAGAATAATATTTTAAGTTTTCTTTATTTTTCAATAATTTTTATACTTTATGTATATGCTAATATACACTCGGTGGCCACTTTATTAGGTACACCCGAAGAATTTTGTGAATAGCATATGCGAGAGTCATTTTGTGTGTTTAATAATATCACAGCCCTTAGCGAACAAACGGAAAGCTGTCACCTTACACTGACGTCATTACGTCAGAAACCATCTTTTAACGTGAACACAACGATGCAATGACGGTGTTGGTGAGTTATGTGGAACAGTTTCTATAAGAAAAATGTATCATCTGTCACCCATTACATTACCCAACACATTTCTACACTTGCTCGTTAATGCAATATCTATTCAGCCAATCAAGTGACAGCAATTCAATGCATAAAAACATGCAGACATGGGCAAGAGTTCAGCTGTTTGTTCAGACCAAACATCAGAATGGGGACGAAATTTGATCTCAGTGACATTGACCGTGGCATGATTGTTGGTGCCAGAGAGGGAGATTTGACTATCTCATAAACTATCGATCTCCTGGGATTTTCATGCACAATAGACGCTAGAGTTTAGAGAGAATGGTGTAAAAAAAAGATTCATTCAATGAGCAGCAGTTCTGTAGGTGAAAATGCCTTGTTAATGATAGAGGTCAGAGGAGAACGGCCTGACTGGTTCAAGCTGACAGGCAGGCGACAGTAATTAAAATAGCCACACATTATCATAGTGTGCCCAAGAGCATCTCTGAATGCACAACATATCAAATCTTGCAGCAGATGGGCTACAGCAGCAGGAGATCACAAGCATACACTTAGTGGCTTCTTTATTAGTTGCAGGGGGTAATTAATAAATTAGCCACTGAGTGTATTTGAATGTTTTATGAAGGTTAGAGAACTCAAAAATAATGAAACATCCCTGTCATTTAAATTGGGACATTTAATTGTTTCATAGGTGGGTCTTATGTGTACCCAGCCACAAGATAATTTGCAGGTGCTGGAAATTTGAAGCAACACACACACAAAATTCTGGAGGAAATCAGCAGGTCAGGCAGCATCTATGGAGGGAAATGAATAAATACTTCAGGCCGAGACCTTTCAGCAGGGCCAGAAGTCAGAGACATCAATGGTGATGTCATCAGGGTGGGAATTACCAAGCTAAAATGAGGTCTTGCATTACACAAGGGGCAGCACAGTAGTATATTAATTAGAGCAATGCTTTACAGTACCAGTGACCCTAATTCAACTCCTGCCACTGTCTGTAAGGAGTTTTTATGTTCATCCGGTGACATCACGGGTTTTCTTTGGGTGCTCCGGTTTCCTCTCACATTCCAAAGATGTACAGGTTGTTAGGTTAATAGGTCATTATAAATTGTCCCGTGATTAAGCAATGGGTGAAATAGGGAGTTGTTGGGTGGCTTGGCCTGAAGGCCTATTCTACGCTATATCTCAATAAATAAATAAAACTAAATTCCGACTTCAACATAGTAGTAAAGGAAACAATAGCAGACATGTCAGTGTAGGAATGGGAAATGGATTTTAATTTTCATTCCATTTCAATTCCATTTTTCATACCCAAATGAACATGTCCACAGCCTCCTCCATTGCCATGGCATCAACATTGATTTTTCTGAGTTCCGGCATTTACTTTCCTCCATTTCCCCCCTCTCTTTTTCCTTTGAACTTTATCCCCATGGCCCCATTAAAACTTCTCCTTTCCTTCCCCTGCCCTCACAACCTGCCCATCACCTACATTTCCTCTCTCTGGTTCCTCATGTCCTCCTCTTTATTCCACAGTCTACTGTACTCTCCTATCAAATTCCATCTTCTTCAGCCCTTTGTGTTTTCCATTGTCAGCTCCCAACTTTTCACATTATTCCCCTTTTCCCCCAACTCCCACCTTTCTGCTTTCCTCCCTCAACTGGAATCATCTATCAGCAGGTTCAAAGATAGCTTCTATTTCATTTTATTAGATTCTTAAAAGATAAAGGTGAACTTCTGATCTCTCAATAAATCTCATCATGACACTTGTACTTTATTTGTCTACCTGGCTGTACTTTTATTTTTGTAAATCCAACACGAAACGGTAGGCTTATTCAGAAAGTCAGAAGACATGGGATCCGGGGAAGTTTGGCCAGGTGGATTCAGAATTGGCTTGCCTGCAGAAAGCAGAGGGTCAGGGTGGAGGGAGTGCATTTGGATTAGAGGGTTGTGACTAGTGGTGTCCGACAAAGATCGGTTCTGGGACCTCTACAGTTCGTGTTCTTTATTAACGACCTAGATGTGGGGGTAGAAGGGTGGTTTGGCGAGTTTGTAGACAGCACAAAGGTTGGTGGTGTTGTGGATAATGTAGAGGATTGTTGAAGATTGCAGAGAGACATTGGTAGGATGCAGAAGTGGGCTGAGAAGTGGCAGATGGAGTTCAACCCGGAGAAGTATGAGGTGATACACTTTGAAAGGACAAAATACAAGGCAGAGTACAAAGTAAATGGCAGGATACTTGGTAGTGTGGAGGAGTAGAGGGATCTGGGGGTACATGTCCACAGATCCCTGAAAGTTGCCTCACAGGTAGATAGGGTAGTTAAGAAAGCTTATGGGGTGTTAGCTTTCATAAGTCGAGGGATAAAGTTTAAGAGTCGTGAAGTAATGATGCAGCTCTATAAAACTCTGGTTAGGCCACACTTGGAGTATTGTGTCCATTTCTGGTCGACTCACTATAGGAAGGATGTGGAAGCATTGGAAAGGGTACAGAGGAGATTTACCAGGATGCTTCCTGGTTTAGAGAGTATGGATTATGATCAGAGATTAAGGGAGCTAGGGCTTTACGCTTTGGAGAGAAGGAGGATGAGAGGAGACATGACAGAGGTATACAAGATATTAAGAGGAATAGATAGAGTGGACAGCCAGCACCTCTTCCCCAGGGCACAACTGCTCAATACAAGAGGACATGGCTTTAAGGTAAGGGGTGGGAATTTCAAAGGGGATATTAGAGGAAGGTTTTTTACTCAGAGAGTGGTTGGTGCGTGGAGTGCACTGCCTGAGTCAGTGGTGGAGGCAGATACACTAGTGAAACTTAAGAGACCACTAGACAGGTATATGGAGGAATTTAAGGTGGGTGGTTATATAGGAGGCAGGGTTTAAGGGTTGGCACAACAATGTGGGCCAAAGGGCCTGTACCATGCTGTACTATTCTATGTTCTATGTTCTATATTCTACATTGTTTTCTTTTTCAATGTCTTGAAGTATCTGTACATGGAATGATTTGATTACATTTCAGGCAAACAAAACTGTATCATAGTAATGTGTCAATAATAAACCAATTACAAGTGCCAACCATCTCTGGCACATAGTGAAGCTGAGATGAATATTTTGTGTCATAGGAGGCTCCCCCATTTCTTGGGGATTTGCCATTGAGGTTGAGCGTTGGCTGCTGGCGCAGTGACATCAGCGCCGGACTCCGGAATGGAGTTTCCCGGGTTCAAATCCAGTCGGGCCGTTCCTGAGCACGCTTTCCATCCATGCCAGGTTGAGTGTTTAGCTTGCATCTCGACCTTGCAAAATAAAGAAAAATACTGCAAAAATGTCTGTGAGGAGTGGCGCACCACACGGTCTTTCGTTCTGCTCCTTGTAAGGCATGAAAATGCCCGACGCTGGCCTCTCAGGCCTGAGTTGACACCATCATCATCATTTGGGCTGGCTTAGGAACACAATAAATCAACTTAAATTTACTACCCAAGGTTAACAGCTCAAAACCAAGTTCTGGCCTAAGGTAACCTTGGTTTTGTTTTCTCATTATGCCTTTGAATTTCCGAGATCTCCAGAAGAATAGAAATTACCAATAACTATTGCACGTACTTCAGTCCTTGCTCCCTCTTTCTGTTTAGAAAATGCTTGGTCTAACTTCTCCTTCTACTCGTCTATTCCGTAGCATAAATCTATAATAGGTTCCATCATGTTGTAGATCTATATAGTGAGTAATAATCTTACCCGGGTTCATTGCCTGTAAGGAGTTTGTACATTCTCCCTGTGACTGCTCAGGTTTCCTCTCATCGTCCAAAGACATACTAGTTGGTAGGCTAATTGATCAATGTCCACTTATCCATAAAGAAAGGATGCATGGAGTTGGGGGTGATGTATTAGCATGGATAAAGGACTGGTTAACTAATAAAAAGCAAAGAGTTGCGATACATGGGTGTTACTCTGGTTGCCAATCAGTGGTGAGGGTGTGCCGCGGGGGTCGGTGCTGGGTCTGCAACTGTTCATGATATACGTTAACGATCTAGAAGAGGGGACCGAATGTAGTGTATCTAAGTTTGCTGATGATACTAAATTGAGTGGAGAAGCAAATTGTGCAGAAGATACGAAGAGTCTGCAGAGAGATATAGATAGGTTAAGTGAGTGGGCAAGGGTCTGGCAGATGCAGTACAATGTTGGAAAATGTGAGGTCATCCACTTTGGAAGGAAAAATGAAGGAGCAGATTATAGTTTAAATGGTTAAAATATTGCAGCATGCTGCTGTGCAAAGGGACTTGGGAGTGTTTGTGCATGAATTACAAAAGGTTGGTTTGCAGGTGCAGCTGGCTGTCAAGAAAGCAAAAGGGATGTTGGCCTTCATTGTTAGAGGGATTGAATTTAAGAGCAGGGAGGTATGCTGCAACTATACAGGGTACAGGTGAGACTACACCTGAAGTATTGTGTGGAATTCTGGTCTCCTTTCTTGAGGAAAGGTATACTGGCTTTGGAGGCAGTGCAGAGGAGGTTCACCAGGTTGACTCCAGAGTTGAGGGTATACAATTATGAGGAAAGATTGAGTCACCTGGGACTGTACTCACTGGAATTCAGAAGAATGTTTCTTATAGAAACATATAAAATTATGAAATGGATAGATAAGATAGAGGCAGGAAAGTTGTTTCCACTGGTAGGGGAGACTAGACCTAGGGGCTTAGTCTCAAGAGTCAGAGGAGTAGGTTTAGGACGGGAAGATGAGGAGGAACTGCCTTTTCCCAGGAGGTGGCAAATCTGTGGAATTCTCTGCCTAATGAAGCAGTGGAGGTTACCTCAGTAAATATATTTAAGACAAGGTTGGATAGATTTTTTGCATAGTAGGAGAATTAAGGATTATGGGGAAAAGGCAGGTAGGTGGAGATGAGTCCATGGTCAGATCAGCCATGAACTTATTGAATGGTGGAGCATGCTCGGTGGACCAGTTGGCCTACTCCTGCTCCTATTTCTTATGCTCTTGTTGTAAATTGTTCCATGATTAGACTACGATTAAATTGGGAGATTGCTGGGCAGCGCAGCTCAAAGAACCAGTAAGACCTATACTGCGCTGTATCGCAATAAATTATAAATAAAGCCTTTTTATGGAGTAGACATAAATGCAATGCTTTATAATCACATTCTCTTTCACACTTTTCAAACATTAACTGTACATTTAACAATCCATACCATTTTCAACAAAAACAAAACCCTAGTGCTTAAATAAAAGATCTTGTATATTGATACTCAACTATTCATGAATAGAAAATTTGAGGTATTCACTTCTCCAAGCTATTAAATAAAACTCAGCTTATTTGGTAATTATTTTTTCCATATGCTTTCTATATACCAGAAATCTAAATTTCATCTTAATGGGTACACATAAATCATTTGATATGAAATCCTGAGATTAGTGCTTTTGAATGTATTAATTTACTTGAAAGAAAATTCAATAACTTTTGACATTTTCTCATCAATTCTTCTTACAAAAACACATTCTCTGTTTGATGTTTTATTTCATTATAATTTAGGAGACTGAATGTCGTGCAGAATAAATCATCATGACAGCAAACAAAATATTCATCTCCACAATTACCATTCCACAGCTCTTTTATTTCTAGTAATGTTATAATACAGAGAGACCAGTGAAGGTACAGTCTTGCTAATAGGGAATTAATGAAAATGTCAGCGAGTAATTGTTGAGTAGATGAACACATTTCATAGCTTGATGGGGACAAACAGTCCAGCCACTACTGTCTTAAAAAAAAACTCTTGTTCTAAGATCTTAGAAATTCTCTGCACTAATCCCACAAGGTCCATGTTTTAAAAAGGAGCTTTGTGACCTGTGATTTCATTAGCTTGTGAATGTTTGAACAGAATTAGTTGCTTGAAACATATGTTCTTTAATTATAAAATCATTAGACACAGACAACAAACTACAAAGATCAAAGGAATAATTAAAAAAAACACTAATTAATTTTGGAGCTGTCAAACACCTCTTGAAAACTGAAACCGGTGACAGTAATGAATGATGTCGCAATGCACACAAGAGATTACACTAAATAAAACCCACACTGCAGTTTTAAATTGGTTGTCACTTGTATCTGACATTACAATGAAAATCATTTTATCTGATTTCCACTTGTTGATAGTATTACACTGCTGATTACATCTGTTCTAAATAAAACAAAATGCATCATAATATAAAAACTAAAAAAGATTATCTTTCAGCATATTTGCAGGTTGATGCACTCAATTTTCTTGGTAATAATCTTTTCATGTGAGGAGGAAGAGAGAGACACCAATGGGTTTAGCAGAATGGTTTTATGATAATAGGGTCTGTTTTTGAGAGAGGAGAAAGACCACTGTCTGTTGTAAATACTATAATTTATCATCCTTTAGGGGAAGACAAGAAGTTTGCATTATGCATGAAGTGAGATTAAATTGCTATTATGGAAAAAATGTTATAAGCTATCTTAAACATGAATCCATCTTTTGAAAAACTAAAGTTGCATTATGAGTACGATTGTCAAGGAAAGAAAACATTTCTACCACCAAGAAAGACAAACTGGAAACTATAATGGCCTGCCCTGGTTCAACCATGTTAATGTTACAGCCAAGAAAGCACATCAATGCCTCTACTTCCTCAAGATGCTAAAGAAAATGGGCACATCTTCATGAAGTCCTATCAATTCTTATTGACGCACAATAGAAAAGTTTCTGGATGGATTTTAAAGATTTTTATAGCAATTACCTTGTATGTAATTGCAATGAACTGCAGAGAGTTATGGACACAGGTCAGCAGCCTCCCATCTGTAAACTCTGCCTATACTTCTCGCTGCCTCAGTAAAGCAGCCAGTATAATCAAAGTCCTCACCCGCCCTGGACATCCTCTCTTCTCCCCTCTCCCAATGGGCGGAAGATACAGGAGCCTGAAAGCACTTCCCACCAGGCTCAAGGGTAGCTCCTATCCCACTATAATCAGACAATTGAATGCACTTCCTGCACGATAAGATGCACTCTCAGTCTCATAATCTACCTCATTATGATCTTGCACTTCACACAAAATGCTGGAGGAACTCAGCAGGCCAGGCAGCATCAATGGAAAAGAGTACAGTTGACATTTCAGGCCAAAACCTTTCGGTAGGACTGGAGAAAAAATGCTGAGGAGTAGATTTGAAAGGTGGGGGGGAGGGGAGAGAGAAACGCCAGGCGATAGGTGAAACTTGGACGGGGAGGGATGAGGAAAAGAGCTAAGAAGACAATTGGTGAAAGGGACAGAAGGCCATGGAAGAAACAAGAAGGGGGGGTGTGGAGGAGCACCAGGGTGAAGCAGTGGGTGGCTAAGGAGATAACATGAGAGAGGGACAAGAGGATGGGAAATGGTGAAGTGAAGGGGTGGAGGCATTACTGGAAGTTCATGATATCAGTGTTCATGCCACCAGGTTGGAGGCTACCCAAACGGAATATAAGCTGTTCTTCCTCCAACCCAAGTGTGGCCTCATTGTGACAGTGGAGGAGGGCATGGATGGACATATGGAAATGGGAAGTGGAAGTAAAATGGGTGGCCACTGGGAGATCCTGCTTGTTCTAGCAGATGGAGCATAGATGCTTGGTGAAGCGGTCTCCTAATCTACGTCAGGACTCACGAATATACAGGTGGCCACACCGGAAGCACTGAACACAGTATATAACCCCCAACAGACTCACAGGTGAAGCAGCGCCTCACCAGGAAGGATTGTTTGGGGCCCTGAATGGTAGTGAGGGAGGAGGTGTAGGGGCAGATGAAGCACTTGTTCCGCTCGTAAGGATAAGTTCCAGGAGGGAGATCAGTGGGGAGGGACAAATGGACAAGGGAGTCACATAGGGATCAATCCCTGCAGAAAGCAGAAAGCCGGGGGGGGGTGAATGGAGCGAAGGAAAAATGTGTTTGGTGGTGGGATCCAGTTGGAGGTGGCAAATGCTTCAGAGAATTATATGCTGGATGTGGAGGCTGGTGGGTGATAGTTGGTGAGAACAAGTGGAACCCTATCCCTAGTAACGTGGCAGGAGGAAGGGGTAAGAGCAGACATGCGTAAAATAGAAGAGATGTGGTTGAGAGTAGCATTGATGGTGGAGGAAGGGAAGTCCCTTTCTTTGAAAAAAGAGGACATCTCTTTCATTCTAGAATGAAAAACCTCATCCTGAGAACAGATGCACTGGAGACAGAGGAATTGAGAGAAGAGGATGGCGTTTTCACAAGTTGCAGGGTGGGACAAGGTAGAGTCCAGGTAACTGTGAGAGTTTGTTGGTTTATAATAGATATCAGTGGATAAGCTGTCGCCGGAGATCGAGACAGTGAGATCAAGAAAGGGAAGGGAAATGTCGGAAATGGACCGGGTGGAAGTTGGAGGTAAAGTGGATCAAATCGATGAGTTCAGCATGGGTGCAGGAAGCAGCACCAATACAGTTGGCAATGTAGCGTAGGAAAAGTGCAGGAAGGTCACCAGTGTAGGTTTGCAACATAGACTACTCCACGTAGCCAACAAACAGGCAGACATAGCTGGGACCCATGTGAGTGCCCATGGCTACCCCTTTTGTTTGAAGGAAGTGGGAGGATCCAGGGGAGAAATTATTTAGAGTGAGGATAAGTTCCGCTAGGCAGAGGAGGGTAGTGGTGGAGGGGAACTGGTTGGGTCTGGTGTCTACCAAGAAACCGAGAGCTTTGAGGCCTTCCTGGTGGGTTGATGGAGGTATTTAGGGACTGGACATCTATAGTAAAAATATGATGGGGCCAGGGAACCTAAAATCCTTGAAAAGATCAAGATCATGTGAGGTGCCATGGATGTAGGTGGGAAGGTACTGAACTGGGGGATAAAACAGAGTTGAGGTATGCAGATATGGGTTCAGTGGGGCAGAAACAAGCTGAAACAATGGGTCTACCTGGACGAGCAGGTTTGTGGATTTTGGGCAGGAGGTAAAAATGGGAGGTGCGGGGTGCGGGAACTATGAGGTTGGTGGCAGTGGATGGGAGATTCCCAGAGTCAGTAAGGTTGGTGATGGTGTGGGAGACGATCTTGCACTTCATTGTTCTTACCTGCACTGTTCACACTTTGTTCTACATTGTTATTGTTTTAGCTTTTTCAGATTCAATGTATTGTGTAATGATTTGATCTGCATAATAGTTTGCAAGACAAGTTTTTCACTATGCTTTGGTGCATGTGACAATCATAAATTAATACCAATACTAATCCCATCATAAAGTGATTTCCTTTGATCTAATTTCAGTATATATGTTTACCTATTCTTGTTCAGCAGGGAGGAAGGGATTTTGGAAGAGGGATTCTTGTAAACATTGGAGATATATTTGTAGAAGAGGCACATTGAGCCAGAAGAATAAAATTGATGGAGGTTTAAAATCTGTTAGAGCATAAGAATTGTGAATAACACCAATAAGGCTATACTCCATTTTCTGCCATAATTTGGTTTAGATTGTTGTAGTTCATTTAATTTAAGGTATTAGCAGTAATCAATGAAAGGGACTTTCTTTCTTTCAGTCAAAGCTAAATGCCTGATTTGCACATGTGAAGTAGGAGTTAGCATCTTCAGGGCAAGTGAAATAAGAATGTTATATTGAAAATAATGAACAAGAGCATTATGTAAAATGTGAACAAACAACATAATAAACTAACATCTACCTATGCTGCTCATATTTAAACATCACTGTTAGATCCAAAGATTGCTCCTTTTCATTCAATCAGTTCCTCACTATTGAAGGTCTGGCACTGATCTAATATCAGTGAATAATCACCAACTCATTAGTATGAAAGGATAGGCAACAGGGTGATGAACTGGTTTGTAATACTAGCGTGACCAGAATTAATTTTTAATACTAAGTGCTTACAATGTCATGAGTTATCTTTTGAATAGTAAAATCCTATTATAACATCCTACATGCTTGTACCTATACACGGTAATTATAAATGAAAAACACCATACAAACCATTTTCATGATTGCTTTGGATGATCCTGAAATAATTGAATGTTCTAAGGATTTTCAGCTCAGTTAGATCTATGAAGCTACTGAGGAAAACACTTGTTAACAGAAATAACTGCTATCAACTTCTAAATTTCATTTGTGCATTCTGAATACATGATTGCCACATAAAATATTAAAATGAACAGATGTATTTTTAGCATAGCTTTTACTAAAGTGTATATCAATAAAAAGCAGTGAACATTTCCAGTGGTATTGTACCCCTTACAACCGTAGTATCCCACTTACACCTTCAAGCATTAAGAATCAGTGTCAATTGTCAGAGAATGTGGAGGAGGCTTTACCCAAAAGTAGAGGTGGAGAAAACTGAGCTGTAAGCAATACTTTACTAATAAAATGCAAAATAACAAACCACTAGGGGCCACAAAGCAAGAGAAAACAGGTACAGGTTGAGTAACCCTTATCAGAAATTTCAAAATCTCAAATTTTTTTGAGCTCTAACATGACGTCACAACAGGCAAATTCCACAAGGCGCTGGGAAGATTCCAAGGTGACGTGCAGGTCCCCTGGGCACCACAGACATTTCTGTTAAGTGACCTCACAAATGTAATGAACTGAAGTTGATGGAAAATAGAAAAACACCGCATAAAACAAAAAATGAAAATCCAGAGCATGTATTGAAAGAGTGGATCCGTCGGCATCGGAGTGAACATATGCCACTTAACGGTATGCTGATCATGAAACAAGCAAAGATCCATCACAACAAACTGAAAATTGAAGGTAATTGTGAATATTCAGCAGGCTGGTAGCAGAAATTTAAGAAAAGGCACATCTTTAAATTTTTAAGGAAAAAGATATTAAAGATCTGTTGATCACTAAGCAGCAGAGAAATTCATTGATAAGTTTGCGAAGATCCCTGCTGATAAAAATCTAACAGCAGAACAAGTCTACAATGCTACACAGAATCTAAAATTAGTAAAATACGAAGAGTGTATGGTAAACTTTTAATCAAAACACGGCATCATAGGTGGAGACTGAAATTCTGCCGTTGTCTGTTGTTGATCAACAGCTGATTCAGGTATTCTCCTGACACTGCTGTGCTGCTTCTGTTACTCTGTACATATTATATTTTCATTATATTAATGGTATGTAATAAATTTTGCCTTTAAATATATACTGTATATATGTGTGATGAGAAAGTGTAAGAAGACTGCTTACTGGTAGCACAAAAATTCAGAGTCAGAAACGATGCGGATCCCAAACTAACTCATTATCTTTTCCAAAATCCAAAAGATTCCGAACATTGAAATACTTCCGGCCCCAAGCAGATAAGGGGTACTCAACCTGTACTAAACACAACAGGCAACAAGGTAACTGAAAGCTAGGAGCAAATGGCTGAGGCTGGCTTGTTTGATGGGTGAACTAAAGGACTGTGGATCAGAGCTGGGTTTAAATAGGCTGCAGGTGATGAGTTGGAAGCGAGTGACAGATGATTCTTCTTAGCTGGGTGGAGACAGGGAGGTACGTGGGTGATCAGTGACTCTGCAGTATGCGCCCATGTTTTTTCTTCAATGATATTCATACTTTTGGGAGATTATGGAGCTCTCCCTGCCTGCATGGGTTCCAGAGGTGTCGATGATAAGGGTCCTGCAGTCTGAAATGGTTCTGGGGATGGAGCAGGTGTTCTGACTGATGATCTGGAGGGTCATTCCTTAGGACGATTGACAATATGGAAAGTCAAAGTGATGAGACTTTTGAGGTTGATGGGCAACTCCTGGGTAGATAGTTAGTCCTCAAGTACTCTGAAATGTCAAGATGGCATTGGGCCAGCCATGCTTCCACATTCCAGCTTTACTCGCCACAAGGTTCCTGAATTCTACAGTGTATTCCACACTGACCATGAGCCTTCACGCAGGTGACGTATCTGATCCACTGCCTCCCTACCACTTCTGTCGAAAACCCAGTGCATTACAGCAGTAAAATCATCACATCTGTTGCAAATAAGGATCTTATTGGCCTAAGTTAGCAGGTGCCCCGGTCAGGGCACGCCCAGTCAAGAGAGATGATGAAAGCAATCTTGGCTTGGCCCGTAAAGTACAGAGATGCTGGAGTTCGAAGTGCAACATGCACTGACACAGGAAGTTGCAGCATTGTACTGGGGATCCATTGAAGCATTTCGCCACTGAAATCCGGGGCTCTGAGGAAGGAAGTTGACTCATGTGGGGTTGCTGTATCGAAATGGAAATTTGATGGAGAATGGCGAGCTGGTGGTCCATAGTTTCTTGCTGCTTCTGGATTGTGTGCTCACGTCAATGGATGACTTCCTTTAGGCAAGCAAACTGCTGAGTCAATCGTCAATTCAGCCATCCTATCAGGAAATGTCAGAGAGGCTTGACCCAAAAGCCAGAGCAGCAGAGAGTATTTAGTAGTAAACAATACTTTACTAATAAACTGCAAAATAACAAGCCCTGAGGGGTCACTAAATAGTGAAAACCAATACAAAAAAAAACAGACAAAAATGTAGCTGGATGCTAGGAACAATTACTTAAGGCTGTCTAGTTTGATGGGTTACCAAAGGACCATGGCCAAGAGCTGGGTTTAAATAGGCTGCAGGTGGTGAGTTGGAAATGAGTGGCAGGAGAGCTTTGTTAACTGGCTAGAGAATGAGAGGTGCCTGCTTGTGCAGGCCTGACATCAATATGCCTCTGCTTTGCAATTCCTCCAGTTGATGAATGTTTCTTGTGTCTTGGTAACCAGAACCAGAGGATGTATTCAAAATGATGTCTGAGCAGGGCACTGTATAGTTTTGCATGGCTTTCTATAATTTAGACAAGTACTATTAGCAAGAAGGATATAGAGGGGAAAGGATCTAGTGCATCAAAATAAGATTAGCAAACATAGATATCTTGTTCAGCATGGACAACGTGGGCTGAAGGCCAAATGTCTGTGCAGTCTGATTCTATGCTTCTATGAAATGATTTAAGGTAGATGTCAATAGTTGTTCTGATATTAAGTGAATCAAGAAATATGAGGGATAATGCAGGAAAATGTGTTGCTGAATTGCGAGCAGGCTTGAAGAACCAGATTGGGCCTGATCCTATTTCTTATGATCATTTGTTTGCATAAAATCAGTTTAAATATCCCTTATTAAAATCCTGAGTAACAGACACAGAATGCTGGAGGAACTCGCCAGGTCAGGCAGAATCTATGGAGACGAATAAAGAGTCAATGTTTCGTGCTGAAACCCTTCATCGAGTTGTATGTGGAATATATAAAATCCTGCCTCTTTTAACCATTTTCTAAAAGAGAACAAGATCTACTTCAAGAACAGTTACATAACATCTTTGGTCCAAAAAGAGAACAGGTGTTTAATTTCCTTGTTGTTCTTGTAACTTATAATGAAGCAAGACCATTTGTTTTGCTTTTTGGAAATAGTCATGTATGGTCTTTCCAATCCTGTTTATTGGTGCAAAGGTGTACTTACACACAACGTTCTGTGCAATGTGTTTTCCATTTTGGAATATCCATTGTGTAAATCTAAGCTGATCAGAGACCAATTAAAGTGCTCATCCTCCCAAAGTCAGATACAACTTATCATGATCATTCAGATGCAGTGAGGCAAAAGGGTCCACTCCTGTGCTCTGCACCTCTATGATTCCAGAACTCAGCTGCATTTGAACTCTGCTTGCAAAGCCAGTGCTATCCTGAATGTCAAAGATGTGAAGACACTGGCGGTTTTTTTGTTTGAAAAGAATATGAACCATTTTGCGACAACTACACACTGTGGTTCAAGATACTGTTCAAGAGTGGGGAATAGAAGAGAAAGTATTTGTAATTGAGGATAGTACAGTGAGGAGAATAGACAATTCTCTGTAACAAGGATGAAGAACACTGAATCCTGTGTCATCTGCCCAGTGCATGGGTTTGAGACATCTCATCTGATTTGTAGAGCAGTTCAGAGTGGAAGGTCAAAGATCCAGTTGTCATGGTCTACATGGGTACCAGTGATGTAGGAGGAGCAAAGAAAAGAGTTCTGCTGAGGGAATTTGAGCAGCTATGGATAAATTGAAATGCAGAACCAGAGAATAATAATCTCGGTTTGTTACTTGAGCCATGTGCAAATTGCTATGTGTTAATAAGATCAGAGAGCTAAATACATGATGTGGGAAAAGTGGTTTTGAATTTGTGGGACCTCAGCACCAGAGCTAGGGAAAGGGGAGGGCCCAGTCTATTTAGGCCTTTCAATAATCGATAGGTTTCAATGAGATCCCCCCGGCACTCAATCTTCTAAACTCCAGCAGATACAGGCACTGAGCATTCAAATACTGATACTTTATCAGAATCAGGTTTAATATCATTGGCATATGTTGTGAAGTTTATTGCTTAGCAGCAGCAGTACCTTACAATACACAATAAAAACTATAAATTCCAATTATAAATATATATATAATTAAATAAGTAGCACAGAAAGAGTTGATGGGTTCATTGCCCAATCAAAAAACCAGTGGTGGAGGGGAAGAGGCTGTTCCTGAAATACTGTGTGCCTTCAGGTTCCTGTACCTACTCCTTGATAGTAGAAATGAGAAGAGGTTATGTCCTGGGTAATGGGGGTCTGTAGGGATGGATGCCGCCTTCTTGAGGCATTGCCTTTTGAGATGTCCTTAAACACCTTTGCCAGTTGGTTTGGCACAGGTTTTCAGAGCCCTGTCAGGTATACCACTAGGGCCTGATGCTTTGCAATTGTTCACCCTCTTGAAAAATGTTCTGGTGTCGGCCTCCAAGACAGAAATGATAGGATCACCAGATGCTGCAGGGATTGGCACAGGTGTAGCTTTATTCTCCCTTTCAAAGCAAGCATAAAAGGTATTGTTCTCATCTGGGAATGAAGTGTCATAGTCACTCATGATGTTAGGTTTCGCTTTGTAAGAAGTAATTACCTGCAAAGCCTGCCAGAGGTGACATGCATCTGATTCCTTCTCTAACCTCAGAGTTGTCTTTTCACTTAAGCTGACCTGGATTTCTTCTATAGCTCTGGATTACTGGTTTTGAATGTCACAGATCTAGCAGGCTACGAATCTTCTGATTCATCCACAGCTTTTATTTTGGGTATGTCCAGTATGCTCTCAAAGGCATACACTCATCTACACAGGTTTTAATGAAGTCTGTGATAACTCTGGTGTATTCATTCAGACCCAAAGATGAATCCCTTAATGTGGTCTAGTCCGGTCCAGTCCTCCGACTCAAAGCCATCCTGTAAGCACTCCTCCACCTCTCCTGACCATACCTTTTGGTCTTCACCACTGGTGGTGCGGTCTTTAGTCCCTGCTTATACTCTGGGAGTAGAAGTCCAGCCAGGTGATTATACTTTACAAAGTGCAGGCATGGGTTGGCATGGTAAACATTCTCGATGATGGTCTAATGGTAGTCAAACAGTTGGCTCCTCTGGTTCCACCGGCGATATGTCAGTGTAGTTGTTCAGAAACTTCTTCAGGCTGGCCTGTTTGAAATCTTCTGCAATGATAGGGAAGACATCCAGGTGCACAGTTTCTTGCCTGCTGATAACATTGCTCAGCTTATCCAGTGCCTGCCTAATGAAGACCTGAGGTGGAATGTACACCGTTACCAGGATGACAGCAGAAAACTCCTTCAGCAGATAAAATGGATGACATTTGACCATTAGGTGTTCCAGGTTAGGTGAGCAGCACTGAGCAAGAACCATCACTTCTGTACACCATAATAAGTTAATCATAATGCCTACTCCACATCCTCTGCCTTTAAGTGACTGAACTGTCCTGTCTTGCAGAGAATGGTGAAGCCAGCACTGCGTCCAGAATCACTGGTCTGAGCCATGTTTATAAAGCAGTGTACAAAGCAATCTCTGATGTTCCTCTGGTACAGCAATCTTGCTGAGCACTACAATTTTATTTTGTCGAGACTGTACATTTGCCAGCAGTATAGTCAGGAGAGGAAGTCTGAGGCCTCAGTGTTTCAATTGTACCTGTGGATCAGTATAGCAACCTCACCTCCATTTTCTTAAAGAGGAAATACACTCGCAATACGAATCTGCTGTCTGAGGTTCAACAATTTTGAGAATCGATAGATTTATTTAAACTTCTTAAAATGATGCTGCTTACTGAAGACTGTGGATTTCAGCTGTAGTTGTCCTAAACGGGAATACTTGATGATTCCCGTCAGAGATGGCTGCAAAGAACTGCCACTTAATGGCACCATCTGCAAAAGTAATTAACTCTTTCATTCCCGGACTCATTCCCGTGAATATCCTCTGGACCCTTTCCAATGCCAGCACATCTTTTCTTAGATAAGGACCCAAAACTGCTAACCATACTCCAACTATGGTCTGACCAATGACGTATAAAGCCTCAATATTATTCTCATCCTCTTGAACTGAACACTAACATTGCACTCACCCCATATTCCCACCACCTTAATAGTGATAAAGTTCCTCTTATCCTTACCTAAAACCCACCAGCCTCTGCATCCAACATATAATCCTCTGCAACTTCCGCCATCTCCAAAGGAATCATACCACTAAACATATCTTTACCTTCACACACCACCCCTGCCCACCGCTTTCCATAGGGATCATTCCCATCATAATTCTCTTGACCATCCCCACTGGTCTCCCTCTCAGCACTTAACCCTACAAGTGGCCTTACACCTGCCTATAAACCTCCTCTGTCACTTTCATCTACAGCCCCAGGGAACCCTTCCAGGTGAGGCAAAACTTCAATCGTAAACCTAATAGGACCATCTACTGTGTCTGCTGCTCCCGATGCAGCCACCTCGTAAACTGAGAGACCCGGCATAAACTGGAGGACTGCTTCATCGAGTACTACTGCTTCATCCACCACAAGTGGGACTTCCTGGTGGCTGATTCCTATTCCTGTTCCAACATGTTGGTCCATGGCCTCTTCTTGTGGTAAGATGAGACCACCCTCTAGGTGGAGGAGCAACACCTTGTATTCCGTCTGGTTAGCCTCCAACCTGATGGCATGAATGGCGATTTCTCCTTCTAGTAAACAAATTTCCTTGCCATCCCCTATTCCCCACTCTGACATTTTACTGCATTTCACCTGCCTATTACTTCCCTCTCTGTCTTCTTCTTTTTTCGTTTCTATTATGGAGAAACATCAGTTCCCTTCTTCTCCAGCCCTTGACCTTTCTCTCCCACGTGGCTTCAGCTATCACCTTCCAGCTAGCTTCTTTCCCCTTCCTCCACCTTTTTATTCCCCCTTCCTTCTCAGTCCTGAAGAAGGGTCTCAGCCCAAAATGTTGACTGTTTATTGATTTCCATAGATGCTGCCTGACATGCTGAGTTCCTCCAGCATTTTGTATGTGTTAATTTGGATTTCCAGCATCTGCAGACTTTCTTGCATTTATTATATTTATCTTCCTTACTTCCAACTCAACCTGCAAATTAACCTTCAAGGAATCCTGTACAAGGACCCCACCAGTCCCTTTACATACCTAACGTTGAATTTTCTCTTTGTTTAGAAAATATTCTGTACTATATTCCATCTGCCACTTTTTTATCCATTCTCCTAATCTGTCAAAGTCTTTCTGTAAACTCCCTGCTTCCTCAGCACTACCTGCCCCTCAACTTATCTTTGTATTGTCAGCAAACTTGGCCGCAAAGCTATCAATTCCATTGTCTAAGTCATTGATATATAACGTGAAAAGAAGTGGTCCCAGAAACCAACCCCTGTGGAACACCACTAGAAATCAGCAGCCAATGAGGAAAAGACACCTTTTATTCCCACTCTGCTTCCTGCAGTCAACCAATCTTTGATCCATGCTTTTTACCTTTCCTGTAATACCATGGGCTCTGATCTTATTTTAACATCCTCATTAGCAAGCCTTTTTCAAAGGTCTTCTGAAAATCCATGTAGGCAACATCCACTGATTCTCCATTGTCAATGTTAATGTTATTTCCTCAAAGAATTCCAACAGATTTGTCAGGCAAGATTTCCCCTTAAGTAAACCATGCTGATTTTGATACTTTATGATGTCCTTCCAAGTGTCTCAAAACTTCATCCTTAATAATGGACTCTGACATCTTCCCTAGCTCTGAAGTCAGGCTAACTGGCTTATAATTCCATTTCTTCTGCCTCTGTCCCTTCTTAAAGAGTGTTGAGAGGAGGGAAAACAAATGCAATGTTACCATTCATTTCGACAGTACTGGAATATTAAAGCAAGGATGGAATGCTGAGACATTATAAGGTATTGGTCAGTGGACATTTGGAGCATTGCGAGCAGTTTTGTGCACTGTATCTAAGAGAGAATTTGATGGTATTGGAGGAATTCTAGAGGAGACTTTCTAGAATGATCCAGGGAATGAAAAGTTTAACTTATGAGGAGTGTTTACTGGCATGGAGACAATGTTTCCAATACTGGGAGACTCTAGGACTGGAGGGCACAGCCTCAGAATGGAAGGACCTCTCTTTAGAACAGAGATAAAATAGAATTTCTTTAGCCAGCAGGTGGCGAATCCATGGAATTCATTACCACTGACAGCTGTAGAGGCCAAGTGGAGGTTGATAGTTTCCTGATTCATAAGGGAATCAAAGGTTGTTAGGAGAAGTAATGACAATGGGGCAGGGAGAAAGAATAGATCATCCATAGTCGAATGGCAGACCTGAACTCATTTCTGCTCCTATGTCTTATGGGTTTATGTTTTCAACAATAGTCTTTGCAGAAGATAGCCAGAATGGCTACAATCAAGGCAATACTTGATAACATATAAGAAAATAAAGAAATCCAAGGTCAATTTATGGACCAAATCCATGGTTAATTATCAGATGCGGAAAAGCAAGCTATATGTATTGTAATAAGAGTTGTTGCTGCGTAACATAACAGCAAGATTACTGCTTCTAAAAAAGTTCATGAATCACTCACCTCCCAAGATGTTCACTGACTGATTCATTAGATTTTAATCAGCAGTGTTGTCAGCAAAAGAAACGTAGACATTATTTTGCTGTAAAAGTGGCACTTTTGATCCCTTTGCAAATCTAACACCATGTTATTTTCAAAGGCCATTAGGACAGCAAATCTTCTGTTAGCAAAGCACTTAGGCAATTTAATATAAGCAATTAACACCAGTAAAGGGACAGGATTTTCAAGTAACTCTTTTCACAAGGATTTTGTATCTCTTTTATAAGTACTCAGTGCTGTACAGCAAAACGCAAAGGTCAGGAAGAAAAGAGTGATTGAATTTTGTGCACATATTACTGTGGTGAAAACAACAAATAGTGCCTCAAACCATTACCATAAGACATAGGAGGCCACTTGGCCCATTGAGTCTGATTTGCTATTCCATCATGGCTGATATATTATCACTCTCACACCATTCTCTTGCCTTCTCCCCATATCCTTTGATGCCCTGACTAGCCAAGAACCTATCAACCACTGCTTTAAATATACTCAATGGCTTAGCCTCCACAGCCATCTGTGTTTATGATTTCCACAGATCTACCACCCTCTAGCTGAAGAAATTTATTCTCAGCCCTTTTCTAAATAGATGTCCTTCTGTTCTGGGGCTGTGCCCTCTTGTCCTAGACTCACACACTATAGGAAATATCCTCACCACATCCACTCTATCTAGGCCTTTCAATAACACAAGAAAATCTGCAGCTGCTGGAGATCCAAAACAACACACATAAAGTGCAGGAGGAACTCAACAGATCAGACATCATCTATGGAAAAGAGGGAACAGTCGACGTTTCAGGCTGAGACCCTTCCCTAAGACTGAAAAAGAAGGGGATAAGCCAGAGTAAGAAGGTGGGGGATGAGGAGGAAGAAATACTGGGCCAGAAATGTCAAATGTTTATTCTTTTCCAAAGGTGCAGGATTCTGTGTGTGTTGACTTGGGCCTTGCAATATTTGATAGGTTTCAATGAGAACTCCCCTCATTCTTCTAAACTCCAATGAGTACAGGCCCAGCACCGCAAACTCTCCTACAATGTTAACACTTCATTCCCATGAATCTCCTCTGGTCCCACTCCAGTGCCAGCACATCTTAGATAAGGAGCCCCAACCTACTCACAGTACTCCAGGTGGGTCTGACCAATGCCTCATAAGGCCTCAGCATCACATCCTTGCTCTTATATTCCAGTTCTCTCGAAATGAATGCTAAAATTGCATTTGCCTTCCTCACCAACATCTCAATCTATAGGATTCTCCCTGTTTAGAAAATAGTGTATGCCTTTATTCCTTTTACCAAAGTGCATGATCATACACTTCCTTGCTTTATCATCTATTTGCCATTTCTTTGCCCATTCTCCCAGTCTATCGAAGTCCTTTTGCAGACTCCCTATTTCTTCAACACTAACTTCTCCTCCACCTATCTTTGTATAAAGCCATAAATTCCTTCATCCAAATCTTTGAAAAGAAACAGCCCCAACACCGGCCCCTGTGGAATACCACTAGTCACCAGCAGTCAACCAGAAAAGACCTCTTTGCCTCCTGCCAGTTACCAATCTTTTGTTGTAATTCCATAGGTTCTCTTCTTATTTAGCAGCCTCATGGGCAGCACTTTGTCAAAGGCCTTCTGAAAATCCAAGTAAGCAACATCCACTGACTCCTCTGTGTTTATCCTGCCTGGTGTTTCCTCAAAGAATTCCAAGACGATTGTCAGGCATTAAAGAAGTCATGCTAACTTTGGCCTGCTTTATCATGTGCCTCCAAGTACCCTGAAACCGCGTCCTTAAATAATGGATTTTAACATCTTCCTAATCACAAAAGTTAGGCGAACTAGCCAAAAATTTTCTTTCTTCTGCCTCCTTCCCTTCTTTAAGCATGGAGTGCCATTTACATTTTTCCAGTCCTATGGAACCATTCCAAAATCTAGTGATTCTTGAAAGATCATTACTAATGCCTCTACAATCTCTTCGGCTACCTCTTTCAGAACCCTTGGGTTAAGTCCGTCTGGTCCAGGTAACTTATCTACCTTCACACTATTCAGCATCCCAAGCACTTTCTCCTTAGTTATAGCAACTACACTCACGTCTGCCCCTTGACACTCACGAATCTGACATATTGCTAGTATCTTCCACAGTGAAGACTGATGCACTGATCAGTTCATCCGTCATTTCCCAGTCCCCCATTATTCCCACTCCAGTGTCATTTTTCAATATCCACTCTTGCCTCTCTTACTTTTTATATATCTGAAAAAACTTTTGCTATCCTCTTCGATATTATTGGCTAGCTTACCTTTATATTTCAGCTTTTCTCTCCATATGTTTTTATTTGTTCCTTCTGTTGGTTTTTAAAAGCTTCCCAATCCCCTAACTTTCCACAATTTTTTGCTGTCTTAAATGCCCTCTCTTTTGCTTTTATGCTGTCTTTGATTTCCCTTATCAGCCACAGTTGCCTCAATTTTCTTTTAGAGTATTCTTCATCTTTGGGATGTATCCATCCAGATTTCCCCCAGAAACTCCAGCCATTGTTGCTCTGCCATCATTCCTGATGGTGTCTTCTTCCAATCAACTTTGGCCAGCTCCTCTTTCATGCATCTAAAATTCACTTAACTCCACTGTATTACTGATATATGACTCTATCTTTTCCCTCTCAAACTGCAGGGTGAATTCTGTTATATTGTGATCATTGTCTCTTAAGGATTCCTTTACCATAAGCTCTCTAGTCAAATCTGGTTCATTACACAACACTCAATCCAGAATATCCTTTCCTCTGATGGGCTCGATGACAGGCTGCTCTAAAAGTACATTTCATAGGCATTCTACAAATTCCCTCTCTTGGAATCCAGCACTAGCCTGATTTTCCCAATCTATCTGCATATTGAAATACACCATGACTATCATAACATTGCCCTTTTTTCATGGCCTTTTCTATTTTCCACTGGAATTTATATCCCACATCCTGTATATAACTCCCATCAGAGTTTTTTTACCCTTGCAGTTTCTTAATTCTGCCCACAAGGATTCTACATCTTCCAATCCTATATCACCTCTTTCTAAGGAGTCAATTTCCTATTTCACCAACAGAGCCACCCCCCCACCTCTGCCTACCTACCTGCCCTTTCAACACAAGTTGCATTCTTGAAAGTTTCAGCTGCAACTCAGTGATGCCTGCAACATCATACCTGCCAATCTCTAATTGCGCTTCAAGATCATCTGCTTTATTCCGTATACTGCATGCATTCAAATATAACACTGTCAGCCTTGCATTCATCACCCATTTTGATTTTCCCTCCGTTATACTTCATCTCATCACACTGACTGCAATCTTGCCCTGCTATCTGCCTGTCCTTCCTCACAGTCTCACTGCACACTGCATTGACTTGTATACTAACTGCCTCATTCTTAGCCCTATAACTCTGATTCACATCCCCTGCCAACTTGATTCAAACTCTTCCCAGCAGTTCGGCAAACCTTCCCACAAGAATATTGGTTCCACTCAGGTTTCATTGTAACATGTTTTTTGTGCAGGTCACATCTCTCCCAGAAGAGGTCCTAATGATCCAGAAATCTGAAACCCTTTCCCCTGCACCACTTCTCAGCCACTCATTCATCTGTAATACTCCTGCATTGACAAGCATACGGTGCTGGGAGTAATCCAGAGATTACTACCTTGGAAAACCTGCTCTTCAGCTTCTTCCCTCACTCTCTATACTCACTGAGCAGGACATCTTCCTCTTTTCTACCTCTGTCAATGTGCACTACAACTTTTGGCTGCTCACCATTCCTCTTGAGAATCTTCTGATCTTCTGCAGCCACTCTTAGGCCTCCTGGACCCTAGTACCTAGGAGGCAACACACCATCCTTGCTTCTCTCTTGTGACCACAATTTTCTGGGAATTTTCCTCTCAATAAGAACTTCAAGCTAGTTTTTTTCATCATTCAGATTCTTGAGGATACCCAGAGTTCCAAAGGTTCAGTGTCTAAATCAAAAGGTTCCTCTTTTGGATATGGTAACCAGTCAGCCTGTAGTTAGCAAACGAATATTTCTTCAACACCTGGTCACTAGGAACTTCATTGAAGCCTGACATCTTAAACATGAACTGCTGAAACAGCCCCATGTATCAACAGGCTGGAAGATATGTGAAGTCCAGGGCTGGGACAAGTGGGGAGCTGCTGGGTGGTGTTGGAGGGCATGGATTTGTTCAGCAGGGCAGGATTGGCGGATACAGTCTCAAGACTGGAATGAGCTGTGCAAAGGGGCTGGGAATGATCTGCAGAGGGTATAAGATTGAGATTGGTGGGGAGAGGGACCAGAGCTGGAATCAGCGGAGAGTAGGTCTGACAGTGAGATTGGTGGGTGGGGATTCGTGGGTGGTGGTCTGGAAGTGGGAGTGGTAGGTGGGGTCTGGCACTGCGAAGGATGGGTAGGGCTGACAGAAGCAATTAATAGTTAGAAGAATTGTGACACATGATTGGGGCAGGTTAATTAAAGGGGTTGCTACCTGAATTGACGTCCCAGATTCCAAGTCTCAGATGCCAAGGATCGAGGCCCAGGAGCCCAATCGGAAATCTAGAAGTCCAAGCCGGCCGGCCAGAATCTCTGGGTCTGTGAGTCTCTGTGAGTCCACTGGAGTAGTCGAAGGTCCAACGTCTGCATGTCCAAATCGGAATCTGAGCCCAAATCCACTGAAGGATGGAGGCCAAAGAAGATGACCTGCCCTTGGGTTAGGGGATAGTGTATGTGCATGGGTGGGAGGGAGGAAGAGGGCTTGCTAATCACCACTCTGTCGATAGGAAGGATGCTGAGGCTTTGAAAAGGGTGTAGAAGGGGTTCAGCAGGATGTTGCTGGATTGAAGTGAATTAGCTATAAAGGAGGGTTCAACAAGCTGTGATTTCTTCGGCTCTTCAACTTTTCGACCAGACTTTGACTCAAACTCGCTATCACTGCCATGTATCCTTTCTTGGAACGTGCCTCCGTCGCCAACTTACTCCAGTTGGCTTTAGGATTCGTTTCCAAGCCTCTCAATTTGGACCTTCTGAGGATCCCAGGTACTCACATTTCATTGACTCTGCCTCTCGCCGCTTCTCCCGTCAAGCTCTGAAGGCGACGCTCTCCGCCATGAGGAGGTACTTGGTGTCCCTATCCCAGACCCTTCCACACCTTCGGGACACTTTCTTCGCCGTCTGTAATGGTCCTACCCGCTATTTCATCCTCCGTCGGATCCACGCCTGCAATCGCCGTTTCTTTGACTTTGTCATGTTAGGCAAAGATCGCAAGATCTTACATCTACGGACTGCAGAGCCTGCCGGCCCCGACACTAGCAGGCATGAACTTTCGGTTGCAGCCCCAGCCGTTGGTCTCGGCGGCTCCAACACCTCAGGACATATTCAAAACCCGGACTCCAGCAACGACCATGGAGACATTCAAAGCGATCGCGCAACCACCAGCTGCGACTCCAGCCTTGAACTCCGGGCCGGGTCTTTATGTGCTGCTGTTGTGACTCCCGTCTCCCCTTCCCCCACCACCACTCCGCAGCCCCGTCTTCCTCAGATCCCACCGTCAGCTCCTGGGCCCTCAGAGGCTCCATCTTCCTCTCACCCCAACCCTCCCCTCTCCATTGACACCACCAGCCTCCCCCTCCCCCCTCTGATCCCAGCTCTCATCCGTGCCGGGTCTTTACCATCCCCTCCGACCTTCAACTGTCGGAGGCAGAACGCTCTGTTCTCAGTAAGGGCCTCACGTTTGTCCCCCTTCGCCCACACCTCAGCGAGTTCCGTGTTCGCCATGATGCGGAACTTTTCTTCCGCCGTCTCCGTCTCCGAGCCTACTTCTTCGGCAAGGACTCTTCCACCCCCACCGATGACCCCTTCTCCCGTCTTCAACCCTCCTCTTCTTCATGGACACCCCGCTCTGGTCTTCTGCCTGCTCTGGATCTCTTTATTGCCAACTGCCGACGGGACATCAACCGTCTCGACTTCACCGCACCTTGTCCCCAGTCCAACCTCACTCCTTCGGAACGCTCTGCTCTCCACTCCCTCCGCACTAATCCTAACATTATTATTAAACCCGCTGATAAGGGGGGTGCTGTTGTAGTCTGGCGTACTGACCTCTACCTTGCCGAGGAACAGCGACAACTCGCGGATACCTCCTCTTATTTACCCCTCGATCGTGACCCCACTAAGGAGCACCAGGCCATTGTCTCCCACACTATCAACGACTTTATCCGCTCAGGGGATCTCCCATCCACTGCTACCAACCTTATAGTTCCCACACCCCGCACTTCCCGTTTCTACCTCCTACCCAAGATCCACAAACCTGCCTGTCCTGGCCGACCTATTGTCTCAGCTTGCTCCTGCCCCACCGAACTCGTTTCTGCATACCTCGACACTGTTTTATCACCCCTTGTTCAATCCCTTCCGACCTATGTTCGTGACATTTCTCACGCTCTTAAACTTTTCGATGATTTTAAGTTCCCTGGCCCCCACCGCTTTATTTTCACCTTGGATGTCCAGTCCCTATATACTTCCATCCCCCATCAGGAAGGTCTCAAAGCTCTACGCTTCTTTTTGGATTCCAGACCTAATCAGTTCCCCTCTACCACCACTCTGCTCCGTCTAGCAGAATTAGTCCTTACTCTTAATAATTTCTCCTTTTGCTCCTCCCATTTCCTCCAAACTAAAGGTGTAGCTATGGGCACCCGTATGGGTCCTAGCTATGCCTGCCTTTTTGTTGGGTTTGTGGAACAATCTATGTTCCGTGCCTATTCTGGTATCTGTCCCCCACTTTTCCTTCGCTATATCGACGACTGCATTGGCGCTGCTTCCTGCACGCATGCAGAACTTGTTGACTTTATTAACTTTGCCTCCAACTTTCACCCTGCCCTCAAGTTTACCTGGTCTATTTCCGACACCTCCCTCCCCTTTCTAGATCTTTCTGTCTCTGTCTCTGTCTCTGGAGACAGCTTATCCACTGATGTCTACTATAAGCCTACTGACTCTCACAACTATCTGGACTATTCCTCTTCTCACCCTGTCTCTTGCAAAAACGCCATCCCCTTCTCGCAATTCCTCCGTCTCCGCCGCATCTGCTCTCAGGATGAGGCTTTTCATTCTAGAACGAGGGAGATGTCTTCATTTTTTAAAGAAAGGGGCTTCCCTTCCTCCACTATCAACTCTGCTCTTAAACGCATCTCCCCCATTTCACGTACATCTGCTCTCACTCCATCCTCCCACCACCCCACTAGGAATAGGGTTCCCCTGGTCCTCACCTACCACCCCACCAGCCTCCGGGTCCAACATATTATTCTCCATAACTTCCGCCACCTCCAACGGGATCCCACCACTAAGCACATCTTTCCCTCCCCCCGCCTCTCTGCATTCCGCAGGGATCGCTCCCTACACAACTCCCTTGTCCATTCGTCCCCCCCATCCCTCCCCACTGATCTCCCTCCTGGCACTTATCCATGTAAGCGGAACAAGTGCTACACATGCCCTTACACTTCCTCCCTTACCACCATTCAGGGCCCCAAACAGTCCTTCCAGGTGAGGCATCACTTCACCTGTGAGTCGACTGGGGTGATATACTGTGTCCGGTGCTCCCGATGTGGCCTTTTATATATTGGTGAGACCCGACGCAGACTGGGAGACCGCTTTGCTGAACATCTACGCTCTGTCCGCCAGAGAAAGCAGGATCTCCCAGTGGCCACACATTTTCATTCCACATCCCATTCCCATTCTGACATGTCTATCCACGGCCTCCTCTACTGTAAAGATGAAGCCACACTCAGGTTGGAGGAACAACACCTTATATTCCGTCTGGGTAGCCTCCAACCTGATGGCATGAACATTGACTTCTCTAACTTCCGCTAGGCCCCACCTCCCCCTCGTACCCCATCTGTTACTCTTTTTAATGCACACATTCTTTCTCTCACTCTCCTTTTTCTCCTTCTGTCCCTCTGAATATACCTCTTGCCCATCCTCTGGGTCACCCCCCCCCCGTCTTTCTTCCCGGACCTCCTGTCCCATGATCCTCTCGTATCCCCTTCTGCCTATCACCTGTCCAGCTCTCGGCTCCATCCCTCCCCCTCCTGTCTTCTCCTATCATTTTGCATCTCCCCCTCCCCCTCCAGCTTTCAAATCCCTTACTCACTCTTCCTTCAGTTAGTCCTGACGAAGGGTCTCGGCCTGAAACGTCGACTGCGCTTCTTCCTATAGATGCTGCTTAGCCTGCTGCGTTCACCAGCAACTTTGATGTATGTTGCTTGAATTTCCAGCATCTGCAGAATTCCTGTTGTTTTTGTTCAACAAGCTTAGATTGTTTTCTCTAGAGAGCAAGGAAGCTGAGGAATGAGTTAATGTAAATGTATAAAATGGTGAGGGTCATAGAGACAGTAGATGATCAAAACTGTTTCCCAGGGTGGAAATGTCAAATACTTGTCAATATAGTTTGAGATGAGAGGGGCAAGCTTGAAGGAGATTTGAGAGACGGAGAGGTAGAGGAAGCAGATACAATAGCAACAGTAAATAGGCTTTTAGCCACACAGATGAACAAGCTGGGAATAGAGGAATACAGACCATGTGTAGACAGGTGGGATTAGTTTGATTTGACTTCATGGTCAGCACAGATAAGGTGGATCAAACGTATGCTCCTCTGGACACATATTTTTCTATGTTTATATGTTTTAAATGGAAAAATATCCACCAAAACTCCGAAACACTAGGTGGGCCCACTGTTTCTGTCTGTTCCTGCACTATTGGACATGTATCTTTATATCTCCGCTCCATTTTTTCCCCTTGGTTTAGTTCCTCCCTACCTACACCCATGACACTCTGCATGCTCTCCAACACTTCAACAAATTTCAGTCCCCTCACCCCAACCACATTATTTTCGTCATGGACATCCAGTCGCTGTAAACGTCAAGCCCCCATCAGGAAGGCCTCTGGACTCTCACTTCTTTCTAAATAACAGACCCAGCAGTTTCCCTCCACCCCCACCCTCTGCTGTCTAGCAGAACTGGTGCCTACCCTTAGCAGCTTCTATTTCAGCTCCTCCTGCTTTCTCAAGGCCAAAGTTGTTGCCATGGGTGCAGTGTATGCTCCAGTTATGTCTGCCTTTTCATCGACTATTGCAACAGCCCATTTTCCAACCTTTGCCCTGCGATACTCCACGTCTCATTCTCTGCTGCATTGACAACTGCATTGGTGCCCTTTCCTGTGCCTGCATCAATTTTATCAGCTTCGCTATCAACTTCCACCCTGACCTTAAATTCACTTGATTCAGCTCCGACATCTCTGTTCCTTTTTTTGATCTCTCTGACTACAGAACTGGATCAGCCCATGATTGAATGGTGGAGCAGACTCGATGGGCCAAATGGCCTACCTCTGCTCCTACATCTTATGGTTTTGTGGACTCCATCTAGGTAGATAGATTATCTACTGACATCTTTGGCAAACTCACTGACTCCCACTGTTACTTTGGCTACAACTCTTCCCATGTTGTCACTTGCAAGGATGCAATTCCCTTCTCTCAGTTCCTCCATCTCCACCACAACTGTTCTCATGATGAGGCTTTCCATTCAAGAACATTCTAGATGTCCTCTTTATTCAGAAAACAGAGTTTCACCCTCGCTGTTATTGATGCAGCCTTCACCCACATCTCTTCTCTTCTATCTCCCACATGTCTGTCCTCACCCCATCTCACCCCTACATAACAGCTATAGGGTTCCCCTTCTCCTCACCCACCTCCCTATGAGCCTCAGTTTCTGAGATATAATGGTTTGCAGCCTCCACCTCCTCAGTTGTGATCTAACCACCAGGCAGATCTTTTTCTCTCTCTGCTTCCCACAGAATTGTCTCTCCATGATTCCCTTGTCCTCTTGTCCCTCTCTACTTATCCCCTCCAGGCATTTATTCCAGAAACCACACTAAGCATTACACCTGCCCCTACACCAACTCCCTCATCACCATTCAGGTGAGGCAGTCCTTCACATGTGAATCCATAGGTGTCATTTGTTGCATCCGGTGCTCCTGGTATGGCCTCCTTTACATTAATGACATCCAATGCAGATTGGGAGATGCTTCATCAAATACCTTCAGTTTTAACACCCAGAATCTCCTGGTAGGCAGCCATTTTAATCCACTTCCCATTCACAAATTGACATGTCTGACAACAGCCTCTTCTCCTGCTAAGCTGAAGCTAGACACAGATTAGAGGAACAGAACCTTGACTTTCTGTTACCTGACAGCATCAACATCAATTTCTCTAAATTCTAGTAACTACTCCCCATTGTTCTACCTTTGTTTGCAACCAATCTTATTAAGCCACCTTTTTGCCATCCCCTGTGACTTTGATCTGCCCACCACTCACAGCTTCCTCCCTCTAGTTTTACTCCTCACCTCCCTCCCTTTATTTTATGGTAAACTGTCCTGTCCTACCAGATTCCATTTTGTTCAGCCCTTTGTCACTGCCAGTGTCTTACATCATCGCCACTCTTCCCCACCTGCACTTGCCTATCTTCCCTCTCTTCCATGAAGCTACCCATAACCTACCAGTTCTTGCTCCATTCCCTTCCTCCCACCCTTTGATACTGACCATCCCCCTTGCCCTGATGAAGAGTCTTGACCTGAAGTGTTGATTGTCCATTTCCCTCTAGAGATGATACTTGGTTTGCTGAGCTCCTCCAGAATTTTGTGTGTTGCTCCAAAACTCTGCTTCCACATGAACGTCCTGCAGATTTCATAGGCACAGATTTAGACAAAAATGTCTGAAATTGCACCTCGATTAAACTAAATTGCAAAGCACAAAAATATAGTTACAAAATCCAGTATGTACGCACCAGTCTTTCACTCCAGAGTCAATTCTGCTGGATATGGTTCTAACTTGATAGATTACAGGAGGAAAGTTACAAAGTACAGCGCAATAAGAACGGTATGATTTACTGAAACATCTGTGGAACTGTAGGTCCATAAACTGGGTGTAAGGAGAGTTGACTGAGCTTTGTAAAGCACCAAGCCACATCAATTACACAACTGACTCCACCAGGACATCCTTCCACACCTCCTGAACACTCAAAAGGATGGTGAATCTGTGAACAATATTTGGCATTCTCCAACGATCTTTCAAGACAAGATCATCCAGTGAAACCATTTGGTTTCTTTGGCTGCGTAAGTCTAGGGAAGATGCACTCCAGTCCCGCCAAACCCATGAGATTGAGATAGCTTTCCCAATCCAAATGCCGGTTTGTGAGGATGCTGGGTAATTTGCTACCCTGTTACAGCTCAGTGCCAAGAAATAACAGACAGCATACTGCATACGATTAAAGGAATTAAACTTAACTGAAGGGTTAGTAAAGAAAAAGAAAGAAAAATAATTAAAAGGGCCCATTATGATTAAACAGTCAAATGGGCACAAGTTGGACGAACACTCTTCCAAAAGTCATACATATTCACCAAGTATCCCACCACCAAAACTTCCGCCAGCTCCAACTGGATCCCACCACCAAGCACATCTTTCCCTCCCCCCACCCCCACTTTCTGCTTTCCGCAAGGATCGCTCCCTATGCAACTCTCTTGTTCCTTCATCCCTCCCCACGGATCTCCCTCCTGGCACTTATCCTTGCAAATGGAACAAGTGCTACGCCTGTCCATACACCTTCTCCCTCACTACCATTCAGGGCCCCAAACAGCCCTTCCAGGTGAGGTGACACTGTGTTCAGTGCTCCCAGTGTGGCCTCCTGTATATTGGTGAGACCCTACATAGATTGGGACACCACTTCGCCAAGCATCTATGCTCTGTCCACCAGAACAAACAGGATCTCCCAGTGTCTACCCATTATAATTCCACCTCCCATTCCCATCCCCATTCCAATATGTCCATCCATAGCCTCCTCCACTGTCGTGAAAAGGCCACACTTAAATTGGAGGAACAACACCTTGTATTCAGTTTGGGTAGCCTCCAACCTGACGGCATGAGCATCGATTTCTCAAACTTCCAGTAATGCCTCCCCTCGCCCACTCACTATTTCCCATCCCCCTTTCCCCCTCTCATGTTATCTCCTTGTTATCGTCTCCCTCTGATGCCCCTCCCCCCTGAAATTTTTTCCGGCATTCTTCCATGGCCTTCTGTGTCTTTCACCAATCAAGTGCCTAGCTCTTTGCTTTATTCTCCCCCTCCAAGTTTCACCTATCTCCTGGTGCTTCTCTCTCCCCTCCACCCACCTTTCACAAGCTCTTCACAGCCAATAAAGTTTCTTCTGAAGTGCAGCCATTGTTCAAATAGTGCAGCGATTGTGAGCAGAGTAAACTCTCAATATCAAACTCTGATGATGACTAAGTCATCTTTCTTTTAGTAATGTTAAGCATGGGATAAGTATTGCCCAAGGCATGGGAACAGCTTCCCTTTGTTTTCATGGTGCAGTGGCGTTTTTTTTAATGAATTTGAGAGAGTAGTGAGGGCTTTCACTGACATACCTTCTCAATGCTCTGCTAAAACCAGATCAGATTTATGTGCTTAAGGGTTTGTCATGAGATTTAAATCCACAGACAGGCCTAATAGGATACCGAATGAGCCACCATTAAAGTCCATTTAAAGCCATAATTCAGAATGGCACTAGATACAAATCATTTCCTATCCCATCACAAATGCTTTCTGCAATCAGAGTAGTTTGTTCTAAGACCCATGGGTGGTCTTCTGGTGATCAGTGAGTAACTTTAGAATTACATAAAATGTATAAAACAGAAATAGGTCATTTGATCCATGGCTGTGTTTATGCATGATGTGACTCAATCTCATTCTTTTGTGACAAGGACCATCAGCTTAATCCTCAAATCCTTTCCTTTCTCTTGCATACATAACCTAACTCCCTTAATCCATAATCAATATGCTTATAATCCAATTGAAATATACTGCAGCAGCAGGGACATTGCAGTGGATAAACACCAGAGGTTCTTTGCACACTGGTGCCATGGAGACACACCTTATCAATCACCTCATTGATTCTATTGAGAGAGCCACTCTCCCAGGTTTCACAAAAGCCTTCATTTTTTTTTAATTCCTTCACGGGATATAGAGCCACAGGCTACGGCAGCATTTACTGTTCATCCCTGATTATATACAGCACCTAAAATGAGTGACTTGTTGTCCAATACAGAGGTAGTTTAGATGCAATATTATGGATGGATCTATGGTAACTTATTGGCAAGACCAAGTAATGGAAGAATTGGCACACCAGGTGTTTTTACAAGGACACAAGAGACTTCAGATACAGATAAAGGGTCTTACCCCAAAACTTCAACTACCTACTTCCCTCCATGGGTGTTGTCTGCCCCGCATAGTTTATCCAGTGTTAAGAGTCATAGAACAATACAGCACAGAAACAGGCTATTTGGCCCATCTAGTCCATGCTGAACCATTTAAACTGCCTACTCCCATCAACCTGCCTTCTATACCCCTACCATCCAAGGACCTAGCCAAACCTTTCTTAGACATTGAAATCAAGCTCGCATGCACCACTTATGCTGGCAGCTCATTCTACACTCTAACAACCCTCTGAGTGAAAAAGTTTCTCCTCATGTTCCACTTAAACATTTCACTTTTCAATGTCTAAGCTGTTTGTGCAGATAGTTTTCATAAGCACATTTCCTATTGTTTCATGGTCATTATAACTTAGGCTTTGTGGATCCCATTTTAGATTCAAAGGTTAAAAGTACATTTATTATCAAAGCATGTATGCAGTATACAACCCTGAAATTCGTCTTCACCCAGAAACAAAGAAAACAATGGAACCCATTCAAGGAAAAACATCAAACCCCCAACGCTCAAAAAAAAAAGGAAAAATCGCGTAAGTCGCAAAACACAGCAAAAAACACAGAATACAAAATGCCAAGTCACAAAGTACTTGGAAGAATCCAGGCATATTCAGTTTAGCTCTGTTCAGTTCAGCATAGCACTGCATCGTTCATTAACTTTAGGCCTCAAATCCAGCCGTCCCAATCAAAATTACACAAAATAGCAACAAAAAAAAAAGGAGAAACCAGAAGCTAGAAGCACATCATAATGTGAACTACAGAGACCAATCCACAAACCATGTCGAGTAAACCTTACCCAGGACCTAGGGCTCCGGCACTCACTTGTAGAGCAAGAGAGAGAAACAGACCATTCAAATGCAGGAACCTTCCTCCAGGAGCAGTGAATGAGAAGGGGAGAAAGAGACTAGACACATACAGACGCTTCAGTCTGGAAGCAGTGAGTGAGAGGGAGAGATTCGAATGCTGAACCTGCCCACCTTCCTCTTTGCTCCTTGAGGGTTTTCGATCTTCCTCAACTTTTTAAAACCGGCAGAATTGGTGATAAATGGAGTCAATTATGGTCTTGGACCCTATCTCTAGGCTTCTTGGCCTCAGGGCCACACACTTGGCTCAAAGCTTTCCTTCATTCCCTCAGAGACAGCAAAGCACCAATTGACCCAAAAGCACACCACCACACTGTAGATCACAGGCTCCAATTGTAGCAGAATCACATTTGAAAAAAAAGGTATAAAAGAAGTAGTTTCATAAACCATCTGAAGGTTGCCTCCATTGGTGCCATTTTCACTGATTTAAGATTATATAATTACTTAAATTGAAATTCCCCAGTTGATGCCATGGGATTCAAACTCACAGTAATCAAAGCCTCTGGAAACTAGTCCAGAAATTTTTTCTCAATGCTATAATATTCCTGAACATGAAGATCAAATGAAATAACAAGGACAAGACCAGAAGCAAATGCACAGATAAACTTGTGTGACTTCTGGACAGCACTACATTTATAGAACAAGTACATCTACCCTCGAATTGAAATAAGAGAAGTGATAGTTCAGCTATTTCAAGGGCAGATTATATTAGACTTTAAGCCCAAAACTAACTTTCTAGGCTAGACTTGAGTAACAATAGCACAAGAGAATTTCAGAAAATTAAATTAAGTTGATTTTGAATTGGACTGCAATCTTGTTTTGTTGGTCCTCAACCAGCTGAAGATTGACAATAGTAGATCTCCTTGGAAAGTACCAACACCATGGGATTCGGAGGACAGGTATGAACAAGTGATTGCCACCAATGTTACTAGGCTTTTAGTAAGTCTGGAATGAGGCCTTTTACGTTTACTGGCAGTTGATGTGGTTGCCTGAAGCCCCTGCGTCCTACAGATTGACATTCCCTGAAGGAACCTGAAAGGTGACTGAAGCAAATATTTCAGCGGTGTTTTCATCTCTACCACCAATGTAGATGTAAACAACAGGAATTCTGCAGATGCTGGAAATTCAAGCAACATACATCAAAGTTGCTGGTGAACGCAGCAGGCCAAGCAGCATCTATAGGAAGAGGCGCAGTCGACGTTTCAGGCCGAGACCCTTCGTCAGGACTAACTGAAGGAAGAGTGAGTAAGGGATTTGAAAGCTGGAGGGGGAGGGAGAGATGCAAAATGATAGGAGAAGACAGGAGGGGGAGGGATAGAGCCGAGAGCTGGACAGGTGATAGGCAAAAGGGGATACGAGAGGATCATGGGACAGGAGGCCTAGGGAGAAAGACGGGGGGGGGTGACCCAGAGGATGGGCAAGAGGTATATTCAGAGGGACAGAGGGAGAAAAAGGAGAGTGAGAGAAAGAATGTGTGCATAAAAATGAGTAACAGATGGGGTACGAGGGGGAGGTGGGGCCTAGCGGAAGTTAAAGAAGTCAATGTTCATGCCATCAGGTTGGAGGCTACCCAGACGGAATATAAGGTGTTGTTCCTCCAACCTGAGTGTGGCTTCATCTTTACAGTAGAGGAGGCCGTGGATAGACATGTCAGAATGGGAATGGGATGTGGAATTAAAATAAGTGGCCACTGGGAGATCCTGCTTTCTCTGGCGGACAGAGCGTAGATGTTCAGCAAAGCGGTCTCCCAGTCTGCGTCGGGTCTCACCAATATATAAAAGGCCACATCGGGAGCACAGGACGCAGTATATCACCCCAGTCGACTCACAGGTGAAGTGATGCCTCACCTGGAAGGACTGTTTGGGGCCCTGAATGGTGGTAAGGGAGGAAGTGTAAGGGCATGTGTAGCACTTGTTCCGCTTACATGGATAAGTGCCAGGAGGGAGATCAGTGGGGAGGGATGGGGGGGACGAATGGGCAAGGGAGTTGTGTAGGGAGCGATCCCTGCGGAATGCAGAGAGAGTGGGGGAGGGAAAGATGTGCTTAGTGGTGGGATCCCGTTGGAGGTGGCGGAAGTTACGGAGAATAATATGTTGGACCCGGAGGCTGGTGGGGTGGTAGGTGAGGACCAGGGGAACCCTATTCCTAGTGGGGTGGTGGGAGGATGGAGTGAGAGCAGATGTACGTGAAATGGAGGAGATGCGTTTAAGAGCAGAGTTGATAGTGGAGGAAGGGAAGCCCCTTTCTTTAAAAAATGAAGACATCTCCCTCGTCCTAGAATGAAAAGCCTCATCCTGAGAGCAGATGCGGCGGAGATGGAGGAATTGCGAGAAGGGGATGGCGTTTTTGCAAGAGACAGGGTGAGAAGAGGAATAGTCCAGATAGCTGTGAGAGTCAGTAGGCTTATAGTAGATATCAGTGGATAAGCTGTCTCCAGAGACAGAGACAGAAAGATCTAGAAAGGGGAGGGAGGTGTCGGAAATAGACCAGGTAAACTTGAGGGCAGGATGAAAGTTGGAGGCAAAGTTAATAAAGTCAACAAGTTCTGCATGCGTGCAGGAAGCAGCGCCAATGCAGTCGTCGATATAGCGAAGGAAAAGTGGGGGACAGATACCAGAATAGGCACGGAACATAGATTGTTCCACAAACCCAACAAAAAGGCAGGCATAGCTAGGACCCATACGGGTGCCCATAGCTACACCTTTAGTTTGGAGGAAATGGGAGGAGCAAAAGGAGAAATTATTAAGAGTAAGGACTAATTCCGCTAGACGGAGCAGAGTGGTGGTAGAGGGGAACTGATTAGGTCTGGAATCCAAAAAGAAGCGTAGAGCTTTGAGACCTTCCTGATGGGGGATGGAAGTATATAAGGACTGGACATCCATGGTGAAAATAAAGCGGTGGGGGCCAGGGAACTTAAAATCATCGAAAAGTTTAAGAGCGTGAGAAGTGTCACGAACATAGGTCGGAAGGGATTGAACAAGGGGTGATAAAACAGTGTCGAGGTATGCAGAAACGAGTTCGGTGGGGCAGGAGCAAGCTGAGACAATAGGTCGGCCAGGACAGGCAGGTTTGTGGATCTTGGGTAGGAGGTAGAAACGGGAAGTGCGGGGTGTGGGAACTATAAGGTTGGTAGCAGTGGATGGGAGATCCCATCCAATGTAGATGTTGTTGCTTTCCTGTTGTGAGTGTCCTGCAGAACTGAACAAGATGATCAAGATGGTCAGGTTGAAAGATTCTACATAATAAGATACAACTGAAAAGCTGACGATCAGCTTGTTGTTTTACCATCTCACTGAGCTCTGAGGTCCCACATATCTCAGCAATACCAATCCCACCAACTGACATTCCTGATTTTTAATTTTATTCTTGATAAGATTTATTCTATTTCAATGGCATTTAGAATATTGCAACAATGACAAATCAGTATTGATATTTTTGATATTTATTTTAAAATATTACTTCATACCTCTTAATACACAACTAAAAATATGTTATGAAGAAAATATGTCTGCACCTTGTGGTGGAATTGTCATCTAATGCCTCTATGAAGCATACTGTAGTCATCAAACTATTTTCAGATGGTACTTGATAAATAAATAGTCCTTTGAATTCAAAGTTAAATTTAGTGCAGTGCCTTACAGCTCAGCATCCCTCTGGATGAACAAGTCAGTTGGATTTCTACAGTATTAGTTGTATATGCAGGAAGATTTCAACTTAATACAAAAATATCTACATCTATAGCTCAATGGACGAGTGGAGGAGGTAGGGAGGACACTGTAGAACATTCCTTGAAATATCAGTTCTTTTTCCAAGCGTTGTAGGCTCTGTGAGTCTGCTGTCCTAGGGTGTATGCTAGAAGTAAATAACTTAAAAAGGAGCAAAATACTTGCAGATACAGTTACAAAGCAGGGAAGTGCTAGTGTTCTACTGTATGGTATGTTTATTATAACTTAATATCTCAGAGCAGATGCAGTGCATGATGGCACCCTTTTTCTGATTTTCAGCAATTTAATTGATTTAGCATTTTTACCACTGGGTTTTGCCGACTAATTCTTTTGCTCTTACACTGAAAAGGGTGTCAATAGCCCGTTTATGCACCTGTTTTTGACTGGTTCCACAGTGGCAATTCATTCTATTGTCAAGAATATGAAATGTAAGCCACTTAGATTTTATTCCCTTCCAAGGTACCAGACATATATATTAATGTATCAGATGTCCACAAGATGAATGTGAGCGTACTGGGGTCGACTCTGAAATTTATCTTCCCTACATGAGTGCACAGCCTCTATCATATAGTACTTGATAAAACAAACTATCGTAGAATACAATGATAAACTTAATACACTGTCTCTCTCTCTCTCTCTCTCTCTCTCTCTCTCTCACTCTCTCTCTCTCTCTCTCTCTCCTTCTTTCTCCCTGTTGCTCTGTCTCTTTCACACTCCCTCACTCCATTACTTAAAAAGAATTTGGGGTATATTTTGAGTAAATATAATATAAAAATAATTTGTTAATATTCACCATTACTTCTTTTGACTTTCCTTCTAGGACATGTTTCAGAACCACCAAATCCTTCTTGGAAGTCAGGAGATATAATTGTGATAAGAGATCACAGTTATCTGTATTGGTTTGTTATTATGATTGTAGAGAGCAGAAACATGAATTATCATAGAAATTAATGATCTTATCTCAACAGTATTTACAGAGGATTATTAACTGATCATTTCTAGCATTTAATTTATTGCTACCCCACTGAATACACTTCAAACAACACCAAAACAATTCTTGCGAAACCATATAATGATGAAAAAGTTGATATTTTTCTCAGAGGAATTTTAATATCTTTTTTTAATTTTGAAGTGACCTGATTTAATCACTCATCACTCATCAGATATAATAAAAATATCATTAGCGGGAGAGTTTTGAAGATGGGTACACAACTACAAGTTAAGGAGCCAGTCATTTGTAACTGAGGTACATAGAAATTTCATATCACAGAGAGTGGTGAACTTCCAGGATTATCTGCCCTGCTGGCTGATGGAACATAGATCTTTAGAAGTACAGTTGATTCCGTTTGATTGCAATACACCAGGACCGGTACATTTTTGCCCAATTAAACGACTGCTCCAATTAGCCTATGTTTAATGGAAATAGTTCTATAAAAGGCATTTAATAAAAGGACAAACTACCATTTAAATGAAATATGGAACAAATTAGAAACCTGCCAATTCTTCTACAGTACTATAAAATTGTGTATTAGTTCCTAATAGTTAATAGTTCCTAATTCATCCCGTATATGCTGCTGCGTTCTTTTGATAGACTGTAAATGAACATAATCAGTGCTGACACCCAGACCCTTCTTGCAATGCTTTCTATGATTGCATCCTCATTTTCATTGTAACATTCAAGATAATTGTCAATACCTTCAAATTCTTTGTAATTCCTACCTTGTTGAAGTAGTGAAATCATTTCATTTTCACTCCCAGCCATTTCTGGCATTTCCAAGCCTGAATGCTTGAAACTGCAGTGAGTAAAACAGTTGCTGAAATGTCTTACTGTTTATTTCTTGCCACCTATAGGTGACAAAAATCATTGCTTTTTGAACATAAAACACACATAACTCATGCTATTTAAAAACTGTTCACTGTAAGCACAGTGTAGTGTCTAAGGGCCTCAAAAGTGCTTTGGCTGACGCTAGGTAGAAACTGTTTGGCAACAGTCTCCTGCCCCAATTAAGCAATACAGTGTCCCAATTTTTTTTTAAAAAAGAGTCCTGGCTATGTTCTCAATTAGTTTTTGTTCATTAAGAGTTGTCCCATTTTAGCAGCTGCCCCAATTAACTGATGGCTCAAATAATTAGAATCCATTGTATTTAAAGTGGATGATACAAGGAAGAATAAAAGCATATGTAAAAAAAACAATACTTAAGAAGAGTTGAAGCCAACATAAATAGATCAGCCATGATAATATTAAATGGCAGGGCAGGCTTGAACAGCCTGATGGCCTACTGCTGCTTGTAAACTCTTCTGTTCTTTTTTTCTCATAACATCTAAATTTCACTAAAAAGTCTCAATAAAACACCTTTAATGAATCAGTAAATTACTTTCAACAGAAAGGGAATTAATGAAGTTACTCAAAATGTTTGCTTAACATTTTTCACTTCTTTTTCTTTCAATTGTTTGAAGATCATATCAAATACATTCAAATATAATGTTAAAATATTCAGACATATCATCTTGTTGACAATATTTCTAGCTATAATGAAAACAGAAGATGTTAGTTGTTCAGCAGATCAAATCGCCAGCTGTGGAAAACTAAAGTGTTTTTCTTTCACCATAAATGGTCCCCACATGCTGAGATTTAATAGCATTTTCAGTTTTTTCTTAAATTTCAGATTTCCAGCATCTGCAGCATTTTGCTTTTGAATATGTGTAACCAATTTCTGTTAGAACTTGTGGTTTTAATTTTGCTCCTTTTCCCATCTATTACTACAATGTCTTACAATCCTGATTTTGCCGTTTTAAGGGGATGTGGGATTGATTTGGAGGGCAGCAAGGTCCTCATCTTAGTCACAAGTAAATGTGTAAAAATACAAAAGGGTGATGGGACCAGTTTATTGAGTCTATCAAAATAGCTACAAAATTGTGACCCAATACTTCTTTCAACTGGGTATCATGTAGTCTTCGAAGGAAGACACACAGAAAAAAATCAGATTAATGATCAGACCAATTCAATTAAGAATATTTCTCTAAGGGGACCAAAGATACAGTACATAAGATTAAAATATCTAATACCAACATACAATCATATTACTTACTGAGTGATGAATAAATCCTCATTTATCATTAGATTTGGAAAACTTGACAAGCATCCACACAAAGTGGACAAATATTCAAAATGAACCAAATCTTTTCTAGAGTCCCTGTTCTCTGCCCTAACTTAGAGCCTTTAGACAAGGGATCATTCATTAGTTTTCTCCTTTGAAAACATTTGTCAATTTGTTATTACATATTTTACTAACTGTATATATTATCTGTGCATGAGAAAGATATAGTTTTTGTCTACGTGTACATTAAATCAGACTCAGAATCAACTAACAGAAAGAGCAGATTTTAAAGGCTATGCCATCATGCAACTTCAGAGCGATATTCAAAACACAAGTCATGAATTTTAATATGTTTAAACTGAATAATGTTTTTTCTGTTGCTCTACACACTGTTGCAGAGATACTTCATAAAAGGAAAAATGATGCAAGTTAATATATACTTCATGTTTTAGAGTTCTTTGAAATAAAACACATGCCAGATAGATAATCTGTTTGAAACAGCCAAACATTTTAGATTGATTTTTCAATAAACAATATCAAAGAATTTCATAAAGTAATTTCCTAGAATATGAAAGGTGCCAATTTGACACCATTAAACAGAGAGTGGTTTGCAAATGAACAATTTATTCAGGGCCTTGCTGCAGAAAAATTCACAGCCCCCAACGCGCAGAAGAAATTTTTTATGTTGGAAGCTTAGATAAAAAAAAGTTGGAGTATGTTCAGGAAAATGGGGACAGAGTGCAAGCAGATCAAGCCTAACCAGTTTTTAGAGGGATCAGGACCAGAATTAATAAAGGAATAACAATAGAGGGAAGAAGGACAAAGCAGTGAAAGTTGGAGGTAAGACTGACTAGTGGAAATTTTTGGAAATGCAGACACAGTTGCTAGAGTTCAGAGGTTTAGGAGAGCTGAGTTGGAGTCAGAATAGGGGGATAATTAGTTATGGTGGAGCTGGTGATGATAGATTGTAAGGAGTGAGGTTGGTCACATAAAGGCGGCACACTGGAGTATAGGGAAGGTTTCGGTATGGATCCCTGGTGTGGGGTTGAGGAAGCCTGAGAGGCCTTAAGGCTGAACTAAGGAATTACATTCCCTGAAGTGAGTTCCCAGAAATGAACTGCTCATTTATACTGATGGATTCACAGTGTTACTCATGTAGAGGTAGGCCTGCTTCTACAATCAATGACCCTGGTTCTGCTGGGGCCATGTGTGCACATCACTCCTGTAATCTGGCCTCTCCCATTCATGAACTGAACAGAATGAAGACCTGGAGAAAATCAATAAATTCGAGTATCTCACAGCAAGCCCTACAGTTTTTATTTTCATTCAGTTTTATTTTCTATTAAAACAAAACTGCTTTGTATTAAAAGATGCAATGACGTGCAATGCAGTGCTCTTTTATATTCAGTCAAGGGATGGGAGCTTCACAGACAGAGCCAGCATTTATTCTCATCCCTAGTTGCCCTTGAGGAAGTGGTGGTGAGCTAACTCTTTGAACCAATATCCTAGGCACAGTAGCATAGTTGTTAGTGTACCACTTTACAGAAGAGGTGGGTTTCAACTTCTGCCGCTGTCTGTAAGGAGTGTGTACATTTGCCTCATGATTTTGTGGGTTTCCTCCGGCTGCTCCAGTTTCCTCCCACATTTTCCAAAGAGACATATGGGTTAAGGTCAGTAAGTTGTGGGCATGCTATGTCAGTGCTGGCAACATGGCAGTGCTAGAGGCCTGCCCCCAACATGCCTTCAGGCCGTGTTCTTGTTGATGCAAGAAGACATATTTTACTGTAATTTTCAATGTTTCAATATACATGTGGCAAACAAAGCTAATCTTGAAGTCAATGACCTGTGGATATATGAACAATGTTGTTAGGGAGAGGGCAGGATCTTAACCCAGCAACAATAAAGATAGGAGGGGTGATTGATAAGGTTGTGGCCTAAGGTAGAAGGAGTCAATTTTAGAAAACCTAGCACATTTATCTTTCAGCATAGTCCCCTCCTACATTTACACACTTAGTCCAGTGGTCGTGGAGCATACAGATCCCTATTTTGTAGAAGTCAGAGTCTTGGACCTCCAGAAAGTGGTCCACAGCAGGGGTGATTGATAAGTTAGTGGCCTAAGGTAGAAGGAGATGAGTTATTAACTTCAAGCTTTCAGCATAATCACTCAAAGAATTGAACTGCACATGCATGTAACACTCATGGAGAAGGCTTTGGGAAATATCTGGAGCTGGAGTCCCTAAGGCAGTCCTACATTGAGCTCAACGCTGACTGGTAACTCCAGCTGGTACCAAACTGTATCAGTCTCTGCCGTTCTTTTGGGTTCATCAGATGCGTGAAGAGGGGGAGCTTTCTGCATGGGCAACAGCTTGCTCTACATATCGTACTGCCCAGGTATGCGTACCTAGACAGCTAGGGTGCAATATCCATGGTCGACCCTGACCGATGGAGACCTCAACATCTGGTCAATGGCAACCTCCAGAATATTGATAGCCGTGTGGGGGGTGGGGGAAGAGGGTTATCCGTGATGGTAGCACCATTGAATGCCAGCGGCAATAGCTAGATTTTACTTATGGGGCATGAATTTTATTGGCTACCAGTCAGCTCAGGCCTGGATATTGTCTAGATTTTGCAGTATTTGTTTGTGGACTGTGGCATTATCTGAGGAGCCACAAATGGTGTTGAACTGCTTCAGACTCTGGGAACTGAAGTGATAGTGCTGAAGATGAGGTAGCTGGTTTACAAAGAGAAGCAATGTGAAGTGAGTAGAGGTTGTTGATAGGACAAAATTGCAATTAGTGAGATGAGTAGCACTGTAAAAGACAGCCAAATCAAAAAGGGTGAATACAGGACAGAAGGTATTATATTTGAATGCAAACAGTATCCGGAATAACATGTAGCACAATTACAGATTGACGGATATGATATTGTAGGCATCACTGAATCATGGCTGAAAGAAGATTACAGCTGGGAGCTTAATATCCAAGGATACACATTGGATCGAAAGGATAGGCAGGAAGGCAGAGGGAACAGCATCGCACTATTGGTAAAAAATGAAATAAAATCATTAGAAAGAGGTGACATAGGGTCAGAAGGTGAATCATTGTGGATAGAGCTAAGGAACTGCAAGGGTTAAAAGGACCCTGATGGGAGTTATATACAGACAATAGTAAAGAGGTGGTCTACAAATTACAACAGGAGATAGAAATGCATGCCAAAAGGGCAATGTTACAATAGTCATTGGGGATTTCAATATGCGCATTAGATTGGGAAAATCTAAAGGGGGAAGTAGTGCAATGTATGAATTTTTTTTAGAGCAATGACCCCTCCCCCTTAGCACTGCATATTGATCTGCTGTCTGCTATGTGCTGTTGTCTATACCTGCGTATTGTTCCCTCTCTCACTCTCTTTCTCTTGCTGCTACGTGAATACACCAGGTAAAGCCATCTCCCGCATGTGTGCTCTAAATTAATATATGTAGTCGTGCACATGCACAGCAGTAATCTGATCAAATTCACCCTGAAATTTGAGAAGGAGAAGCCAAAGTCAGATGTATCAGTATTACAGTGGAGTGAAGGGAATGACAGAGGTATAAGAGAGGAACTGGCCAGAATTGATTGGGAAAGAATACTTGCAGGGATGATGGCAGAGCAGCAACAGCTGGAACTTCTGGAAACAATCTGAAAGGTGCAGGATATATACATCCCAAAGAGGAAGAAGCATACTAAAAGCAAGGTGACGCAATCGTGGCTAACAAGAGAAGTCAAAGCCAACAAAAAAGCCAAAGAGAGTCCATGCAACAGAGCAAAAATTAGTGGGAAGTTAGAGGATTGGGAAGCTTTTAAAAACCAATAGAAGGCAACTAAAAAGTCATAAACAAGGTAAAGATGGAATATAAAAGTAAGTTAGCCAATAATATTAAAGAGGATACCAAATGTTTCTTCAGATAGATCAACTGTAGAAGAGAGGCGAGAGTGGATAATGGACCACTAGAAAACAATGTTGGAGAGGTAGTAATGGTGGATAAGGAAATGGTGGATGAACTGAAAAAGTATTTTGCATCAGTCTTCACTGTGGAAGACACTGTCAGTATGGTGGAAGTTCCAGGTGTCAGGAGTCATAACGTAATTGAAGTTACCATTATGAGAGAGGAAGTTCTTGGGAAACTGAAAGGTCTGAAGGTATTGTAGGTACGTCACCTGGACCAGATGATGTACACCCCAGGGTTCTGAAAAAGGAGTTTGAAAAGATCATAGAGGCATTAGTAATGATCTTTCAAGAATCACTAGATTCTGGGATTATCCAGTCTTCAGGGATCATTGTAAATGTCACTCCACTCTTCAAGGGAGAGAGACAGAAGAAAGTTAGTCTGAACTCATTTGGCAAGATGTTGGAGTCGATTGTTAAGGATGAGGTCTCATGGTACGTGGAGGCACATGATAAAATAGAGCGTAGTCAGCATGGTTACCTCAGTCTGTTGGAATTCTTTGAAGAAATAACAAGCAAGATAGACAAAGGAGAATCTGATGATGTTGTGTACTTGAAGCTTAAGAAGGCCCTTGACAAGGTTCCACACATGAAGCTGCTTAACAAGCCACAAGCCCATGGTATTACAGGAAGGATTCTAGCATAGAAAAATCAGTAGCTGATTGGCAGGAGGCAAAGAGTGGTAACAAAGTGAGCCTTTTCTGGCTGGCTATTAATGACTAGTGGTGTTCCACAGGGATCTATGTTGAGACCAATTCTTTTCATGTTATATATCAATGATTTAGATGATGAAATTGATAGCTTTATTGCAAAGTTTGCAGATGATATGAAGATAGGCAGAGGGGCAGGTAGTTTTGAGGAAATAGAGAGGCCACACAAGGACCTAGACAGATGAGAAGAATGGGCAAACAAGTGGTAGATGGAATATAAACAGGAAGGGTATAGTCATGCACTTGGTAGAAGAAATGAAAACGTTGATTATTTCCTAAGTGGAGGTAAAATATTTTTAAAAATGAGGTGTAAAGGGACTTGGGAGTCCTTGTGCAGGATTCCTTAAAGGTTAATTTGCAGAATGAGTCTGTGGTGAGGAGGGCAAATGAAATGTTAGCATTCATTTCAAGAGGAAGAGAATATAAAAACACGGATGTAATGTTGAGAGTTAGTAAAGCACTGGTGAAGCCTCATTTGGAGTACTGTAAGCAGTTTGGAGTCCCTACCTTAGAAAGCATGTTCTGATACTGGAGAGCATTCAAAGGATTGAATGGCTTGTCATATGAAGAGTGTTTGATGGCTCTGGGCCTGTATTCACTGGAATTGGGAAGAATGAGGAGTGATGTCATTGAAACCTATCAAATGGTGAAAGGCCTTGATAGAGTAGATATGGACAGGATAGTCCGTATGATAGGAGGGTCTAAGAACAGAGGACATAGTCTCAGAATAGATGGGCATCCTTTTAGAATAGAGATGAAGAGGAATTTTTTTAGTCAGATGGTAGTGAATCTGTGAAATTCTTTGCCACAGGCAGCTGTGGAGGCCATCTTTATGTGTATTTAAGGCAGAAGTTGCTAGAATCTTGATTGGTCAGGGCATGAAAGGGTATGGGGAGAAGGCAGGGGATTGGAGCTGAGAGGAAAATTGGATCAGCCTTGATGAAATGGCAGAGGAGACTCAATGGGCCAAATAGCCTCATTCTGTTCCAATATCTTATGACCTTACAATTGAAGGGAGGAAATTGATGAAACTGCTCAAGAAGGTTGGGCCAAGGTCACTACCCTGAGGTACTCCTACAGAAATGTCTTGCGGCTGAGATGATTGACCTTTATTGTGTTCATTACAAGTCCAACCAGTGGAATGTTTTCCTTGCTGATTCCCATTTAACCAATTTAGCCAGGGTTCTATGATGCCATAATTAGCCAAATATTGTTTGATAAGACAGTTACTCTCCCTTCTTGAGTTCAGCTCTTTTGCCCATGTTTGGACCAAAGCTGTAATGAGCTCAGAACTGAATGCCTTTGTCAGAGCTCAATCTGAGCTGTTGTAAAGTTGTCCTTCCCTTTGCTATTCTGGTATCTTCACCCTTCCTTTCCAGTCCTGAAGAAGGGTCTCAGCCCAAAATATTGACTGCTTGTTCATTTCCATAGCTGCTGCCTGACCTGCTGAGTTCCTCCAGTATTTTCTGTCTGTTGCTTTGGATTTCCAGCATCTGCAGAATACCTTGTGTTTAGGAAGGGAATGAAGCCCACTTCTGCAGGGAATGGAATATCAGGTGGCATTTCTGATAATCTAGTTATTGTTGCCAACTGACTTCCCAAAGAGTATAGCACTTTTGTAACTCAAAGAGAATGTCAATCCCCACCTTCAGACATCCTGTTGCCTCTCCCTGGCATATTTTTAATAACTTTATAGCTGCAGCAACCTATGAAGTTTAGTTCTCCCACTTTATGAAAGCTAGGAAGTAAAAACCACAAAACAGCAAAAGGGGACTCTGATTTACTTCACTCAGAAATGTAGGTTATTAAAGTAGTATTTCTAACTTTCCAGTGCAGTAGGATCAAACACATGAACCAATCAATGACATCATACGTGCAAGTATTCTTTGAGATGGAATTTGAAACCACGAGGTCGCATAGGTTTATAAAATCATTTATGTTCTTCCATAGGATGACTACCAATTTCTTTTTCTCCCCAAAATTTCTCGCTTGAAAATTTATCCAAACTGTGCAAAATCTATTTCTTAATTACTAAGCTCTATTGAAGTAGCCATGATGAACTGGTTTCTCACTGGGTGTATGATTTTGTGTATGAAATCTGTTTAGCATGTTATTACAATTGGAATAACTTTTGTCCCTAAGAGCTACCTCTCAATCCAACACGATATTGGCATTTGACAGTCACAGCAGATTGCCTCATGACAGAAGAGTTTTGCTAGCTGCATCAGTACCTTGTACATGGCATTGACTACAAGGGACTTTAAGCAGTGGCTATACACTACTGCACATTCAAGGAAATAATCTTTTTTTTTAATTAGAGCTTCTGCTTGGAGACTATCAATCCACTTGTACATTCTCCCTCTCCCTCCTTTCAGGGTCACCGATTTCTCAGCAAATCAAATGCCTGAAGCTACTCAAAGAGAAGGATTTCAATTGTGGTGTTGATCATGGCCTCGTCTTGTGACAAGATGAGGCTACCCTCAGGATGAAGTAGCAACATCTTATATTCCATCTGGATACTCTCCAGCCTGATGGCGTGAATATTGATGTCCAGTGAACAAACTCCACCCCCTTCTATTCCCCAATCTGACCTTTTCCTTCTTCTCACCAGCCTATTACTTCCCCATCAGGTCCTCTCCTCCTTCCCTTTCTCCCATTGGCTTCTCTCCCCTCCTATCAGATTCTTCCTTCTCCAGCCCTTCCCCTTTCCCACCCACCTGGTTTCACCTATCACCTTCCAGCTAGACTCTTTCCCCTCCCCCCACCTTTTTATTCAGCCGTTCCCCCCTTCCTTCTCAGTTCTGAAGAAGGGTCTCAGCCTGAAACATCGACTGTTTACTCTTTTCCATAGACGCTGCCTGGCCTGCTTAGGTCTTGAATTCCCCACTTCTTGGGCAGAAGATTTTCAAGATGGTTACAACTTTTTCTGCAGAAGATATCACTAATTATTGCCCTTAAGAGTTACAGTCTCCAGGTAGATTGTTCCTTGGATATGGGATTTCCCCCACCTCTTTCCCCTAAAAGAGTCAGTTTTGAAGAAAATGAAGAAGCCTCCTCCTCAATTCAAAAAAAAAGAAAAATTAATTTCCCTGACTGGCGCAGCTCCACAGTACAGCATAGCACACTTGAGGGATTTCTCAGAAACCTACAAGAAATTGAAAATCACTTTACTCAGCACAGGTATTTCAGGTTTCAGCATTTCACTATTTAGCTCCTAACATTACTTCTTACACACTATGGGTACAAATTAGTGCCTGAGCTGCATATTGGGAATTGTGTATAATTAGTGGTTGTCTTCCTTCACCATGAAATTTGGAATATTTGTTAACTATTAGGTAACCAATATAAGATGACTACATCATTTTGTTCTCAATTATGACACATTTCAATAACAGATTAGTCTTGAAATTAATTTAGAAATAATTGAATATTAAACTGCAATTCACCTCTTAAAGCTATTACTGATGGTGTTTAATATCAGCATGACGATAATTCTTGCCTCTCTGTTAAAAATATACTCTCAATTAAGTTGTGTCTTTTTATTCTTAGGTGCTGATACCTAAGGAAGGTTTATTTATGCTATCACAGTGCCAAATTGTAACCACTGTACAAATGTTACTGATCGTTATATATAAATAACCTCATGCTAATGAGCATATGAAAACAACTTTGACTACATAGTCCAGCAGACCAATCAATGCTAATTAATCCTTTTGAGATTCTCGATCAAGATTTAAAGAGAATACAAATTAAGATCATCTGACATTATGTAAAATGATATTAACATACTAGAATGTGGCTTGTATTAGAGATTAGAGAATCTTATGTTTATTCTTGTCTCAGGAAACTTACAATTTGCAAGATAATAAGTGTTCACTAAGTCTTTGCTCAGATTGAGGAGGGACACTGGATGTATACTGAAATGTGCTGTACAAGATTATTTCATGCTGTTCAGTAAACTGAAGTGCAAAAATCCCAAAGGTGGGTGTTTAGTTGTCTTTCACTGGATCTCCAGCATGACCAGGATTGGGAGGAAAAAGACGAAGGATAACTATCTTGGTACAGGAGGTCAAAAAGACAGGTCTGGAGAAACAACATACATCAAAGTTGCTGGTGAACGCAGCAGGCCAAGCAGCATCTATAGGAAGAGGCGCAGTCGACGTTTCAGGCTGAGACCCTTCGTCAGGGCTAACTGAAGGAAGAGTGAGTAAGGGATTTGAAAGCTGGAGGGGGAGGGGGAGATGCAAAATGATAGGAGAAGACAGGAGGGGGAGGGATAGAGCCGAGAGCTGGACAGGTGATAGGCAAAAGGGGATACGAGAGGATCATGGGACAGGAGGTCCGGGAAGAAAGATGGGGGGGTGGGGGGTGACCCAGAGGATGGGCAAGAGGTATATTCAGAGGGACAGAGGGAGAAAAAGGAGAGTGAGAGAAAGAATGTGTGCATAAAAATGAGTAACAGATGGGGTACGAGGGGGAGGTGGGGCCTTAGCGGAAGTTAGGGAAGTCAATGTTCATGCCATCAGGTTGGAGGCTACCCAGACGGAATATAAGGTGTTGTTCCTCCAACCTGAGTGTGGCTTCATCTTTACAGTAGAGGAGGCCGTGGATAGACATGTCAGAATGGGAATGGGATGTGGAATTAAAATGTGTGGCCACTGGGAGATCCTGCTTTCTCTGGCGGACAGAGCGTAGATGTTCAGCAAAGCGGTCTCCCAGTCTGCGTCGGGTCTCACCAATATATAAAAGGCCACATCGGGAGCACCGGACGCAGTATATCACCCCAGTTGACTCACAGGTGAAGTGATGCCTCACCTGGAAGGACTGTTTGGGGCCCTGAATGGTGGTAAGGGAGGAAGTGTAAGGGCATGTGTAGCACTTGTTCCGCTGACATGGATAAGTGCCAGGAGGGAGATCAGTGGGGAGGGATGGGGGGGACGAATGGACAAGGGAGTTGTGTAGGGAGCGATCCCTGCGGAATGCAGAGAGAGTGGGGGAGGGAAAGATGTGCTTAGTGGTGGGATCCCGTTGGAGGTGGCGGAAGTTACGGAGAATAATATGTTGGACCCGGAGGCTGGTGGGGTGGTAGGTGAGGACCAGGGGAACCCTATTCCTAGTGGGGTGGTGGGAAGATGGAGTGAGAGCAGATGTACGTGAAATGGGGGAGATGCGTTTAAGAGCAGAGTTGATAGTGGAGGAAGGGAAGCCCCTTTCTTTAAAAAATGAAGACATCTCCCTCGTCCTAGAATGAAAAGCCTCATCCTGAGAGCAGATGCGGCGGAGACGGAGGAATTGCGAGAAGAGGATGGCGTTTTTGCAAGAGACAGGGTGAGAAGAGGAATAGTCCAGATAGCTGTGAGAGTCAGTAGGCTTATAGTAGACATCAGTGGATAAGCTGTCTCCAGAGACAGAGACAGAAAGATCTAGAAAGAGGAGGGAGGTGTCGGAAATAGACCAGGTAAACTTGAGGGCAGGGTGAAAGTTGGAGGCAAAGTTAATAAAGTCAACGAGTTCTGCATGCGTGCAGGAAGCAGCGCCAATGCAGTCGTCGATATAGCGAAGGAAAAGTGGGGGACAGATACCAGAATAGGCACGGAACATAGATTGTTCCACAAACCCAACAAAAAGGCAGGCATAGCTAGGACCCATACGGGTGCCCATAGCTACACCTTTAGTTTGGAGGAAATGGGAGGAGCAAAAGGAGAAATTATTAAGAGTAAGGACTAATTCCGCTAGACGGAGCAGAGTGGTGGTAGAGGGGAACTGATTAGGTCTGGAATCCAAAAAGAAGCGTAGAGCTTTGAGACCTTCCTGATGGGGGATGGAAGTATATAAGGACTGGACATCCATGGTGAAAATAAAGCGGTGGGGCCCAGGGAACTTAAAATCATCGAAAAGTTTAAGAGCGTGAGAAGTGTCACGAACATAGGTCGGAAGGGATTGAACAAGGGGTGATAAAACAGTGTCGAGGTATGCAGAAACGAGTTCGGTGGGGCAGGAGCAAGCTGAGACAATAGGTCGGCCAGGACAGGCAGGTTTGTGGATCTTAGGTAGGAGGTAGAAACGGGAAGTGCGGGGTGTGGGAACTATAAGGTTGGTAGCAGTGGATGGGAGATCCCCTGAGCGGATAAAGTCGTTGATAGTGTGGGAGACAATGGCCTGGTGCTCCTTAGTGGGGTCACGATTGAGGTGTAAATAAGAGGAGGTATCCACGAGTTGTCGATGTGCCTCAGCAAGGTAGAGGTCAGTACGCCAGAGTACAACAGCACCCCCCTTTATCAGCGGGTTTAATAATAAGGTTAGGATTAGTGCGGAGGGAGTGGAGAGCAGAGCGTTCCGAAGGAGTGAGGTTGGAATGGGGACAAGGTGCGGTGAAGTCGAGACGGTTGATGTCCCGTCGGCAGTTGGCAATAAAGAGATCCAGAGCAGGCAGAAGACCAGAGCGGGGTGTCCATGAAGAAGAGGAGGGTTGAAGACGGGAGAAGGGGTCATCGGTGGGGGTGGAAGAGTCCTTGCTGAAGACGTAGGCTCAGAGACGGAGACGGCGGAAGAAAAGTTCCGCATCATGGCGAACACGGAACTCACTGAGGTGTGGGCGAAGGAGGACAAAGGTGAGGCCCTTACTGAGAACAGAGCGTTCTGCCTCCGACAGTTGAAGGTCGGAGGGGATGGTAAAGACCCGGCACGGATGAGAGCTGGGATCAGAGGGGGGAGGGGGGAGGGGGGAGGCTGGGTGTGTCAGTGGAGAAGGGAGGTTTGGAGAAAGTTGGTGCAGTTTTGAGCATGGATGTTCCAATTCCATTCTAAGCCATTTTGCAGGAGTCGAGGCTTGCTGGCTGGCTGACAAGGGTTAAAGTACTGGTGGCATGGCAGTGCTACCACCATGGGCTGGCACCTCATTATCACAGCCATGACAACAGCAGTCACACTGAGCTTGCGCGGTAGACGTGGATGCTTCATCTACAACGCTCTGTTATCAGGTATCATCTGCTCCAACCAGCTGAGACCTCAGTCATCAAACCTACCACAAGACTAATAGATCCACAAGAGTGGAAATGCAGCTGACAAATTTCCGCTATACTTCTTGAGATTTCACACAGAATTTCCACCTGGACTGGTGATCTCTTAAAGTGCCTGTTCATTTTATTAAATAGGATTTGAGTATCATAAGATCATAAAACTATAAGACATAGGAACAGAATTAGGCCACCGACTCAACCTGCAAGTTAATCTTTAGGGTGTTCTGCACAAGGACTCCCAAGTCCCTTTGCATCTATGATTTTTGGATTTTCTCCCTGTTTAGAAAATAGTCTGCATACTTATTTCTACTTCCTAGGTGCATGACCATGCATTTTCCAACATTATATTTCATTTGCCACTTTCTTACCCATTCTCCTAATCTGTCTAAGTCCTTCTGCAGCCTACCTGTTTCCTCAACACTATCTGCCCCTCCACCAATCTTGGTTTCATCTGCAAACTTAGTCATAGTCATAGTCATACTTTATTAATCCCGGGGGAAATTGGTTTTCGTTACAGTTGCTCCATAAATAATAAATAGTAATAGAACCATAAATAGTAATATGTAAATTATGCCAGTAAATTATGAAATAAATCCAGGACCAGCCTATTGGCTCAGGATGTCTGCCCCTCCAAGGGAGGAATTGTAAAGTTTGATGGCCACAGGCAGGAATGACTTCCTATGATGCTCAGTGCTACATCTCGGTGGAATGAGTCTCTTGACTACAAAGCCATTTATTCCAACATCTATATCATTGATATATAGCTAAAAAGAAGCGGTCCGAAAACTGACCCTGTGGAACACCACTAGTCACTAGCAGCCAACCAGAAATGGATCCTTTCATTCCAACTAGCTACCTCCGACCAATCAGCCAAAGCTCTAACCAATCCAGTAACTGTCCTGTAGTACCATGGGCTCTTAACTTGCTAAGCAGCTTCATGTGTGATACCTTGTCAAGGGCCTTCTGGGAGTCCAAATATACAACATCCACTGCATCCCCTTCTTGTAATCTATCCTACTTGTAATCCCCTCAAAGAATTCCAAAGGTTTGTCAGGCAAGATTTTCCCTTAAGGAAGCCATGTTGATTTTGCCCCATCTTGTCCTGTGTCACCAAGTACTCCATCGCCTCATCCTTTACAATTGACTTCAGCATCTTCCCAACCACTGAGGTCAGGCTTACTGGCCTATAATTTCCTTTCTGTTGCCTTCCTCCTTTCTTAAAGAGTGGAGTGACATTTGCAATTTTCCAGTCCTCAGGCATCATGCCAGAGTCCAATGAATTTTGAAAGAACCCTAGGGTGCAGTTCATTACTGGATAAGTATTTGGTTCCCCTATATAACTCACAGTTTAAACTACATATATGTCAGCAGATACAACCCTGAGATTCATTTCTTGTGGGCATACTCAATAAATCCGTAACAGAATAATAACCATAATAGAATCAATGAAAGACCACCAACTTGACCATTCACCAGCGTGCAAAAGTCAACAAAATGCAAATACAAAAATAAAGCAGTAATAACAATAAATAATTAAGCAACAAATATCAAGAACATGAGATGAAGAGTCCTTGAAAATGAGTCCATAGGCTGAGGGAACAGTTCAGTGATGGGCAAGTGAAGTTGAGTGAAGTTATCCCCTTTGGTTCAAGAGCCTGATGGTTGATGGTTAATAACTGTTCCTGATCCTGAGGTTCCCGTACCTTCTTTCTGATGGCAGCAGTGAGAAGAGAGCATGACCTGGGTGGTGGTGGGGTGGGTGGTTGGTCATTGAAGCTGGATGCTCTTTCATGGGACAGTGCTCCATGTAGATGTGCTCAATGGTGATGAGAACTTTACCTGTGATGGACTGGGCGGTATCCACTACTTTTTGTAGGATTTTCCATTCAAGGGTATTGGTGTTTACATACCAAGCTATGAAGCAGCCAGTCAGTATAATCTCCTCTACACATCTATAGAAGTTTGTCAAAGCTTTAGATGTCATGCCAAAGCTTTGTAAACTCCTAAGGAAGTAGAGGCACTGCTCTACTTTCTTTATAATTGCATTTATGTGCTGGGCCCGGGACAGGTCCTTTGAAATGATAACACCAAGGAATTTCTATCCTGGCCTCTCTCCACTGGCTACCAGTACGGTTTAGAATTGATTTTAAGCTGCTCCTGTTTGTTTATAAAGCCCTAAATGGGCTGGTTTCCTCCTATAACACAGACCTTCTAACCCGTATTTTAATTCCAGGTCCCTCAGGTCGGCTGACTTGGGGCTCCTCACTATCCCGTGATCTAAATTTAAGTTCAGAGCTGACCATGCCCTTGCTGTTGTAGTCCCTAGATTGTGGAACAGCATTCCCCTCCCTATTAGATCTGCTCCCTCCATTGACTATTAAGTCCAAGCTCAAAACTTACCTTTATTCACTAGCATTTGAATCTTCCCGATATGGCTGATTTTTGGCTTGTGCCTAGGCTCATGTGTTGTTTATTTTGTGCCTATAAACTGTGTGCCTTGTTGTTTATATCTGTGTTTCTTGTATTTGTGATTTTAGCTACCTGTTATGGTTTGTACAGCACTTTAGTCTACATGGGTTGTTTTTAAATGTGCTTTATAGATAAATTTGACTTGACTTAAAATTGTTGACCATCTCCACCTCAAATACCCCAATGAGGACATGAGAACCGGATCACTGGACCTCTGGTTTTCTCCACCTGAAGTCAATAACCAGCTCTTGGTCTTGCTGATTTTGAGTGAGAGGTTGCTGTGGCACCACTCAGCCAGATTTTCAATTTCCCTCTTTTATGCTGATTCGTTACCACCTTTAATTTGTTCTCCGACAGTGACCAGTGAAATTGAACATGGCTTTGGAGCAGTGCTTACCTCACAATCATAAGTGTAAAGCGTGTAGAGCAGCGGGCTAAGCACACAGCTTTATGGTGTACCTGTGCTGATGGGCATTGTGGCAGAGGTATTATTTTTGCCAATCTGAACTGACTGTTGTCTGCAAGTGAGGAATCTGAGGATCCAGTTGCACAGGGAGATATTGAGGCCAAGGTCTTAAAGCTTATTGGTTAATTTTGAGCGGATGTTGGTATTGAATGCCGAGCTGTAGTTGATTAAGAGCATCCTGATGTCCACATGTTCCAGGGTTGAGAGACACGCCAATGAGGTGGCATCTGCAGTGGACCAGTAGGCAAATTCGAGTAGATCCATACCACTTCTCAGGCTGGAGTTGATATGTTTCATCATCAACCTCTCAAAACACTTCAACACTGTGGATGTAAGTGCTACTAGTTGATAGTTACCACAGTCTTTTTAGGAACTGGTACAAGTGAACCCTGCTTGAAACAGGTGGGTACTTCAGACTGCCGAAGTGAGAGGTTAAAGATCTCAGTGTACTCCAGCCAGTTGATCAACTCAGATAATTGTACATGAACTGAAATATTTTTAGAAGGAAGTTAAGATAAATCACATCACTGTGGGTCTGGTAACATACAAATCAATAAGACCATAAGTCATAGGAGTAGAATTAGACCATTCAGCCCATTGATTTTGCTTTGCCATTCCATCATGACTGACCCCAGATCCCACTCAACCTCATACAATTGCTTTCTTCCCATCCCCTTAGAAACGATCAACTTTCACCTTGAATATACGTACAGACTTGGCCTCCACCGCAGACTGTAGCAGAGCATTCCACGGATTTACTACTCTCTGGTTAAAAGAAATTCCTCCTTACTTCTGTTCTAAAGGTCATCCCTCAATTTGGAGGCTGTGCCCTCTGGTTCTGGATACCCTCTCTGTAGGAAACATCCTCTTCACATCCACCCTATCTAGTCCTTTCAACATTCAGTAGGTTTCAATGAGACTCCCATGCATTCTTCTAACTTCCAGTGAGTACAGGCCCAAAGCTGCCAAATGCTCCTCCTGTGTTAACCCCTTCATTCCTGGAATCACCCTCATAAACCTAGCAGATTTCATTTCCCAAAGGATAGTAATAACGAAGAAGCTCTAGCTTTAAAACAATTCAGAAGTTCGTCATCACCATGATTGATGCCTGCTCTTTCATTAAAAAATTAGGGTTTACATTTAATTACTTGAATTTAAGTTCCCTACCTGCTGTGGTCAGATTCAAACTTAAGCATCCAGGTCAATTGTCCCAGTCTATGATTGGGTGTCCAGGAACTTAACTAGCTATGCCACCTCACCCATCAGCCTGTATTTGTATGATGTCCCACCAAAGTCCCCATCATAACAGGTCTTTTCCTGCAGAGATTTGGCAACTAAGCCACCCTACTCCCGGCCCTGACAACTAGTAGCTCATGGCTCAAATGGACCAGTGGCACAGAAAGCAAACTCATAAGTGTTTTCACATTTATTGAGAAAACAAGAAACGTGAAGGAGGCCTAATCTTTGCAAACGTGATCATTTTGGTCAATGTAAGTTGCTTAACTTACATTGCTTGGAGACACAGTACACAACAGAATCAGAATCATGTTTAATGTCATCAGCATATGTCATGAAATTTGTTAACTTAGTTGCAGCAGTACAATGCTATACATAATACGAAAAATAAATAAATGAATTACAGTAAGTAAGTATATTAAATAGTTAAATTAAGAACAGTAGTGCAAAAACAGAAACTTAAGAAGTGAGGTAGTGTTCATGGGTTCCAAGGTCCATTTAAAAATGGGATTGGCAGAGGGGAAGTAGCTGTTCATGAATCACTGAGTGTACACCTTCAGGCTTCTGTACCTCCCTCCTGATGGTAACAATGAGAAGAGGGCATGTCCTGGGTCACAGGGGTCCTTAATAATGGGCGCCACCTTTCAAAGGCACCACTCCTTGAAGATGTCTTGGATACTACAAAGGCAAGTACCCAATATGGGGCTGACTAATTTTATAACTTTCTGTAGCTTCTTTCGATCCTGTGCAGTAGCCCACCCCATACCAGGCAGTGATGCAGCCGGTCAGAATGCTCTCCACGGTACATCTGTGGAGGTTCTCAAGTGTTTTCGGTGAGAAACCAAAAATTTTCAAACTCCTGATGAAATACAGTATATCTGCTGTCTTGCCTTCTTTATAGCTGCATCAATATGTTCAGACTAGCTTAGATCCTCAGAGATATTGACACCCAGGAACTTGAAATTTCTCCTTCTCTCCACTTCTAAGCCCTTTATGAGGATTGGTTCGTGTTCCCTCATTTTATCTTTTCTCAACTACACAATCACCTCTTTGGTCGTAAGGACGTTGAGTACAGGGTTGTTGCTGTAACACCACTCAACTAGCTGTATATCTCACTGCTGTATGCCCTCTCATCTCCATCTGAGGTTCTGCCACCAATGGTTGTATAATCAGCATATTTATAGATGGTATTTGAGCTATGCCTAGCCACAAGGTCATGGGTATAAAGAGAGTAGAGCAGAGGACTAAGTACACATCTTTGAGGTGTGCCAATGTTGATCGTCAGTGAGGAGCAGATGTTAGCAATCTGCACAGAATGTGGTCTTCCAATCAGGAAGTTGAGGATCCAATTGCAATGGTAGGTACAGAGGCCCAGGTTCTGTAGTTTTTTTGATAAGGACTGTATGAACGATGGTGTTGTACACTGAACTTAAAAGAAAAGAAAATGAACAGCATCCGGACATAGGTATTAGCATTGTCCAGCTGATCTAAGATCGGGTGAAAAGACATTGAAATTGTGACGATAGACAAATTGCAGTGAGTCCAGGTCTCTGCTGAGACAGGATTTGATTCTGGCCATGACCAACCTCTTAAAGTACTTCATCACCATAGACGGGAGTGCTACTGGACAAGAGTTGTTAAGGCAGTTCACACCACTCTTCTTGGGCATTAATATAATTGTTGAATCAGGAGCAAAAGACAAACTGCTGGAGCAGCAAAGATTCGGTTTGAAAGGCTGGAATTGACTATCAAAAGGAACGCTAAATTAGGAATTCAGGAATGTAAAGAAACATTTTTCCATCACCTGAACATGATAATCTACTCCAAGGTATTTCATGAGGTAATAAGCAATATTCCAGGTACAATAGACAAGATTCACCTGAAGATGAATCTTCAAATCTGAATGAATACACCACTGTCATCACTGACTTCATCAAGACCTGTGTGGAGGGAGTGTGCATCTTTACGATTATTCCGAACATACCCAAAGCAAAAGCCCTGGATGAACCAGGAGATTTATAGTCTGCTGAGGGCTAGATCTGTGGTGTTCAAGACCAGCGATAGAGAATGCTACAAGAATTCTGGATACAACCTTTGGAAGGCAGATGTGAAAGGGAAAAGGCAATTCTAGCTTGAAGTTAAAGACACAGTTGGATGCATGACAGCTGTGGCAGGGTTTACAAGTCCGTATAAGGTGAAAACTAGTAGCATATATGGCTGTGATGCTTCACTCCCCAATGAGCTCAATGTCTTCTATGCACACTTTAAAAGGGAGAATAAAACTACACCTGTGTGAATCCCTGCAGCACCTGGCAACCCTGTGATCTCTGTCTTGGACGTCAACGTCAGAACATCCTTCAAGAAGACGAACCCTTGCAAGGCATCAGGCCCCAATTGTGTACCTGGCAGGGTACTGTAAACCTGTTCTGATCAACTGTCAAGGATAACTTCAACCTCTCACTGCCGCAGTCAGAGGTTCTCATCTGTTTCAAAAAAAGGCATCAATCATACCAGTGCCCAAGACGACCAGGGCGAGCTGCCTGAATGACAATCACTTTGAGAGGGTGGATATGGTTAGAATTAACTCCTACCTGAGCAAGGATCTGCATTTCTGCAATGTGCCTACCACCGCAACAGCTCTACAGCAGATGCAACTCATGCGCTCTCCACTCAGCTTTGGAGCACCTGGACAACAGCAAGATATATGTCAGGCTGCTGTTTATCAATTACAGCTTAGCATTCAGCACCATCATTCTATCAGGACTAATCAGCACGTTTCAAAACCTGGGCCTCTGTACCTCCCTGTGCAACTGGTTCCTTGACTTCCTCACTGGGAGACCACAGCATGTGCTGAACAGATATAACATCTCCTCTTCACTGACAATCAACACAGGCGCACCTTAAGGATGTCTGCTTAACCCACTGCTCTGTCCCTTCTACACTCATGAAAGTGCGGCTGGACACAACTTAAACACCATCTGTAAATCCACAGATGACACCACTGTTGTTGGCAGGATGTTGACAAAGAGGCATTCTGGAGTGAGGTAGGCTGGCGGCTGAGTGGTACCACTACAACCTTGCACTCAACATCTGCAAGACCAAACCATTGATTGTAGATTTCAGAAAGAAGTAGTTAGTGGACATGCACCAGTCTTCACGGAGGGGGTCAGCGGTGAAAAGGATGTTCACCTTCAAACATCTCAGAGGATCTATCCCAGGACCAACAATTAATGCAAAAATGACATAGGTACACCAGCGGCTATTCTTCATTGGGAATATAAAGCCATACACTTGAGAACCAGTGAACAACACTTCACTATTAGAGTCAGAATTCAGACACTGTAAGGTTCTGTAACTAAACCCCAAGTCTACCCACCATTTTGGCCTTAATAAGTTCAACATTAAAATTCTGTCCTTGTTAGTTTCAAAGAGCGTGACATCTGTAATGTTCGTTTAAGTCTGGTGAACTAAGCTAATTTGGAGGACATGGTGGAAGCAATGCTAACTACCGAGTGGCAGGCTAGACAAACCAGATGGGTTTATCCGCACTTAGTGATTTCTGTTTCGGGGCCTGATTGACATAATATGATGGATTGGTAGTTGATTAATGGCCTGTTGCCAAGGATTTAATTGTGCAGCCTCATGCGCATTTGCAGCAGTGAAATGTGTTCATGAAAGTCAAATTATACTGGTTAACAGATACTAAAATGTAAGGGAATTCTCACAGTTCCAGTCATCATCAATTTCAGCCAGCTTTTAATTTGTAAAACACATATACAACCAATGCAGTCCTGTCCATTATCTCTTGCTATCTCTACAGCCCCAGTAAGATTGGTCTGATAATAGAGCACCTATTAAGGTTTAATATTACATGCACAAAGATTAAAACCAGAACTATTAACACCACTATTTTAATCTGGAGCCCAAAATGCAGAACTGCAATGAAAAATGTTGAACAGTAGTCAGCCAAAGACCAACAAAGTGTGAGGCAAAAATAGAAGAGCAGCTGAAGCACACAAGACTGATATCATTTTCACCGGTTTGTTAACAATTCCTAATAGACTGTTATCTATTGTATGTAGACATTGAAAACTGTCTCTTAAAAAGCAGAGAGTTGGAATAAATGGATCCGATTTCATTTGGAGTACAGCAAGGCCTGGAATTGTTCACTTCTATTAGAGAGAAGTGTTGCTAAATTATTGTTGCACAGTGATGCCACAACAAATTTGCTCATCAAACACCATACAGAAACACTTTCCAAAGTCAATTAGACTCCAGTTGGGACCCATACAGTTCAACCCCTGACTTCTCCCAATAGACCTTGCAGCATCTGCTGTTAAGTATTTTATTCTTCCAGAAGTTATCATCCTTGAAATAGAGAAGCATGGAGAGACTGGAAAAGTAAGATGGGATGGAAGGGCTTTGGTTTTAGGCTGTTTAGCATTTGCATTCTGTAGCTTGGCTTGTGTGTTTGCTTCAATATTTTGTATCTAATTCCGCAGTGCATCATTTCCATATATATTTAATAGATGTACTCACAATCAGTATACAGCAAACCAGAGTAACAGCAGTGCAATGTACCATCGTTATATGTTATTTTCCTAGCAATCATAGCACATCTACTCACTGTATCTCCAAGGAACAGAAATCCATTACAGTATAAACCTTGGCATCCTCAATCAGTTACTAAGAGTCTAACTTCAGTATTATAGTTAAATCTTCATCTGGACAACCAGCAATCTCCTGAGACACAATAGAGTTGCTTTCATGATCATCTCTTCCCTATTTACTTTCTGAACTTCCAGTTGTGACGAGAATACACATAAATTAAGACGTTTGCTGGCCTGAGCTAGCACCAGTGGCATCAGCAGTTTGGTCTGCCACCTGTCCTCAGGAGATGGAGAGATAAGGAACACAATGAAGCAGCATTTGGAGATGTTAATGAAGGAGCCATCAGTCTGGGTATTGTCTAGAGCGGCTCCCCCTTTGAACCCTGAACTGTTTGAAGTGATGGACAAGCGATACCCCAGCAGGGGGATAAAAAGGGACAGGTTCGCTAAGGCAGGACACACACGACACCCAAGGTAACGAGACCCTGGAAGCGGTGCGCCTCTCACAAGTCGGTGGGAAGCTCTTGGACGGCTGATCGCGAGATCAGCCTTAGACGCTCAGGGTGGCAAGGCACGATCAGCGGGAACCTGGTGTGTGTCCACCCTTGCCTGGGTGCCAGGTTCAGTGCAGGGAAACGATCGTATCTGGAAACGGAGGGGTCATGGTCGGTGACCTCAGATGACATCACAAAGGGCTCGCCTGAAAGCCGACTGCGAAGGTCTGTGTGTGGAAGCTGTGTTGAATATTCATTCGTTTTGCTCTCTCTCCTCCCCCCCCCCACTGTCCATCGCCATGGCAACGATTACTGCGAACTGAACTAAATTGAACTGGACTTTGTGTCACTTTGAAACTGGTCATTTACCCCTAGACAACGATAGAGCTTGATTAATCTTGTTATCTTAATTCTGTGTACATGTGTGTTTATCATTGCTGAACTGTTGCATTTATTATCCTTTTTGATTAGAGTACTGTGTTGCTTGTTTCTTTAATAAAACTTTCTTAGTTCTAGTAATCCAGACTCCAACTGAGTGATCCATTTCTGCTGGTTTGGCAACCCAGTTACGGGGTACGTAACACAGTCCAGACTATGGTATAAAATATAAACTTTCATCTCCTGATGTAAATGTCATTTTGCACTCCTTATTCAACCAAGCAGTTCCATCTATCAGGTATATTGACATGCTGTATTTGAAGGAAGTCCCAGAGCAGGACACGAAATCAAAATAAAATTCCTTATATGATGTTGTCCTTCAGAGCTATAACTTTAATTTTCATGTGGTGAATGCAAAATCAGCATTAAATTTATAAGGCTCAGCTCTAACTATTGGATGCTGATGTTGATGTTGTTACTTTAACGATTTTTTTTCTCCATTTCATTTTAACCCAATGCACTTACTGGTGAGCAACAAACAGAAAATAACATTTTAACAAGTTTGATGAAGGAACTAACAAAATAAAGCTCACCTGTCAGTACCTCCAGTTGAACTCTGTATTTTGTGTGTTTTCCCCCTAGCTGTCAGTCTATGGTTCTGTATTGCCATGTGTTCCTGTCCCCACTTTTCTTCTTCTTCTTCTTCTTCTCCTTTTTTGTTTTATGGCGGTTGGCAACCAGTTTTCAGTGCATTACCACCACCTGCTAGACTTGTGGTGTTCCGACCAAATATGTCCTGGAGTTCTGTACTTTAGACAATCTAATTCAGCCTGCAGTTCTCTATTAGCATCACTCTGTAGTTGCGATTTCTCGTGAATGCTTAATGCGCTCATTAGATAATGCCGCAAACTGCTATTCTTCCCTAATTATGTCACGTTTTTGCATAGTTGCATTACCTCAATTACATTGATTTCATCTACATCACTTGTAAGACTAAAATCGTCTTGTTAAAGAATAGTAATTATCGCATGTAATACTTTTAAAATTGCTGTTTTTCCAAGTCTATCTGCTTTTTCAGGTTTTCCTTCTCTTGGATCGTAGCCTGCAGTTGTTTACTGAGACCTCGGAGTTCTTCTTCATTTGCTTCCATGTTTTCATTTTATAATCTGAATGTAGATAATTCACCTTGCAACAAATTCCTTTTCCTTTTGTATCCTTGTAATAATTTCCTCCATTTTCCAATCTCTTTCCAACTCACCGTTGTTCTTGTCGGGTACTTCTATTTATTGTTGGAGTTCTGCACATTTACCCTGGGCTTCAACCATAAAATCTGAGGATTTTCCTTAAATTCTGAAACATTTCTTAAATTCTTGACCATTTGCGATAAATATACTGCCATTAAGATTCCATCTCCCCAGCCTGTGAACTGTTGGATCCTCCATTCAGCATTTCTTTGACTTCTTCCCACCTAATCCCATTAATACCAAGATACTTTTCTGCAGACTTGACTATAATTTTAATTTTCTCAGTTCTCTGGCTTGTTTGCACTGAACAATTAATTGCATCCACCATAAAAAGCACAAACTCCTTTCTACTCATTAATAGTGTATCCTTATTTTTCATATTACAGCTCTCACAATTCACCAGTTTATTATTCCCTGTATTTGTTTGCTTGATAGCCTTTTTTCATCAAATTCTTTCACTGCCTCTGCATAACTGATTCCTTGAGTTACTTTTACATATTGTATCTCAGCCGCCTTCTTGCTATAAATGCACCCTCGATAAGCTGCGCTGTGTTCCTGGCCACAATTGCAGCATTTCAGCCTAGCTCCCGCTTCACATTTCCCATATTCATGTTTTCCAGTGCATCTCCCACATCTTTGTTTTCCTCTGCAGGCTGCCGCAATGTGCTCATATTTCTGACATTTATAGCATCTTAAAGACGATGGTATATATATTCTAACCGCATAACACATATACCCTAAGTAAACGTTAGTCGGCAATCTCTCTTCATCAAAGTTAATTATTACCGATAAACTATCACACTTTTTCCAGTTTCTTGTAACTTTCAAACATTTGGCCTCAATAATTTTTACTCCTTTTATGTTCTGTTTAATCTCATCCATAGTAACTTTTGTTGGTATCCCCGAAATAACTCCTCTGGTCCACTTTCTATTGTTGGGTATTGAGCATTGTACCTCTTTGCCGTTTATTTTACATAATCTTATCACTTTACCTTGCTGAGCACTATCCCGACAAATCACTAATAGCGATCCATTTCGTAAAATTTTTGGTCCTTTAATCTCGCCTATAATTTTGTTGAGCATCTTCGTCAAACGAATCGAGTTCCAATCACCAAGTGACACCCTGTCTTCACTTAGTTTTATAATTGCTTTAATCTCATCTTCTTTCCATTGTTTTGCTGTCCTGCTTTGATTATCCGCTGATTCCTCAGAGTTTGATATCCCGTAGCTCTGCTTTCTTTTCTTCCTCTTTCCATTCCGTTCCTCTTTCCCACCGACCTCCATCTCTAGTTCACTTCCACTCTCGCCAAAAACTTCCTTCAACAGCTTGGCTCTTTCCTTGATGTTCTCTCTCTCCGCCATTTTCCAGTCACAACTCGACTCTCTCCAAACTCAGCCTGCCCTTGCCCTTGCCCTTGCCCTTGCCCTTACCCCTGTCCCCGTTCCTGCTCTACTCTGGCCCTTGTATTACTGAGTACTCCGTCTCTCGCCTGTTTCTCATTATTACCTGTATTGCTGCCACCTGTCTCATTGTGCTCCACCTATCATCTGATTCTCTGTTTATTGCTCAGTGAATTTCAGTCCTGTGCTTTCACTTGTTTGTTGCCGGATTGCGCCAGTCAATTTTCCTGCGCCTTTCCAACATTCGTATCTGTACTCTGTACGACTGAATATCGACTCTGCCTGTTTCCCGATTCTGGTTTTTGGATTTCTCTGGATGTTTTGATCTGTGCTTGAACTTTGACACTGACTTTGTTTGCACCTCAGGATTTGTTACTCGGTTAATATCACTGTGTGCACGATACTGGGTCTGCGATTGGATCCCCGCTCCAGCGTCCTGACACTCACCATAATCTGTAGTTTGGCTTTACATGTTTTATTTCAGAATCAGGTTTAACATTATTGGTATATGTCATAAAATATGTTGTTTTGTGGCGTCAGTACAGTGCAATACATAATAAAAATATCTGCAAAGTACAATAAGATACGTATATAAATTAAATCAAATAAGCAGTAGAGAAAAGAGCAAAAAGAAATAGAGATGTAGTGTAATGGGTTCATTGTCCATTCAGAAATCCGATGGCAATGGGGACGAAGCTGTTCCTGAAGATGCCCTTGGTGCTGGGTTATTTATATTAACAGATAATTAGAAAAGTGTAGCAAAAAAATCAGAGACCAAATGTTTTGCATAGGTAAAAAGAAAATATTATTGAGCGACACAAAAAGAAACTGGCTATGATACTACCTCTCAGGTGGGCACTCAGATAGGGCCTCCTGATCTGTTGTCAACTGCCACCTCACACCTTTGAAGTCCTGTTCAGGCAGAAAACTGATCAGATGTAGTTACTGTCAATGAGGAACATGATCCAGTGTAAACTTGGTGCTCACTCTACATTAACCACATTAAAATTAAAACAGTAATATTGTGATCTACAACACAGAAATAATTTCATTATAATTTAATGTTCTACTCAAATACAGCATGTCAATGCACTTGATAGATGGAACAGCTTGGTTGAAGAAGAAGTAGAAAATTACTTTTGCATCACCAGAAAAAGCTGAAAAGATTCCTGTTGGGACTTCCTTTTAATCGATTGGCTGACAGAGATCTCAAATTAACAATCATTTTACAGTTCTTCTCAAACAACACTTACCAATACAGATACAAATAAAAAATATAAAAACCAAGTTTTAATAACAGACAGCTGAGGGTTGAGATGCCATAATTTATTAGTTCAAATGTTTAATTGCTTCGTTTATCAATTACAAGATTTGAGTGAAAAAAAAATCAATGCTCAAAGTGAAGGTATGAACTTGTGTGGTTTACTGACCTCATCCCAGAGAAGAACTTTCCACTCTCTCACTTTGCTTGTCACTTCTCACCTTTATAGCTTGTTGCAATTTACAATTTCAAAATCAGCTCTGCCACAATGATGAAGGCACTTGCATAAAACTGATTATGAGAAAGCACTTCCTCAGTTGCTCAAACTCTTGTAGATGCGGCTTATATCTGTATATTATTATGCCTAAAAATGTTGAGAAATTCAATTGAAACCAAACGTAGCACTTGCCTAGCCACCTCCACCATCATTTCCAATGTTATTATATTATGTTTCAGTTTTAATTTTAAGAATTTATTTTGCAGAAATTTTATTTGTTAGATCGGTTCACAATGTTTATGATGCTTGCAATGTTAGTGATCTGCAGATTTGCTGACATTGGCAATTTTACAATTTCCTGGTGTACTGAGGACATTTCTAAGGTAACATTAATTTCCATTCGTAAGCCATAACAATTTTTGACACATCAAGTGAATTACTTGAGGCCAGTCTCATACTAATGTACTTAAAGGATTGACGGTGGATATGCAATGGCAAGCATTTAAAGGTTGCATGGATGAACTACAACAATTTTTCATCCCAGTTTGGCAAAAGAATAAATCAAGGAAGGTAGTGCACCCATGGCTGACAAGAGAAATTAGGGATAGTATCAATTCCAAAGAAGAAGCATACAAATTAGCCAGAGAAAGTGGCTCACCTGAGGACTGGGAGAAATTCAGAGTTCAGCAGAGGAGGACAAAGGGCTTAATTAGGAAGGGGAAAAAAGATTATGAGAGAAAACTGGCAGGGAACATAAAAACTGACTGTAAAAGCTTTTATAGATATGTAAAAAGGAAAGGACTGGTAAAGACAAATGTAGGTTCCCTGCAGACAGAAACAGGTGAATTGATTATGGGGAGCAAGGACAGGGCAGACCAATTGAATAATTACTTTGGTTCTGTCTTCACTAGGGAGGACATAAATAATCTTCCAGAAATAGTAGGGGACAGAGGGTCCAGTGAGATGGAGGAACTGAGCGAAATACATGTTAGTAGGGAAGTGGTGTTAGGTAAATTGAAGGGATTGAAGGCAGATAAATCCCCAGGGCCAGATGGTCTGCATCCTAGAGTGCTTAAGGAAGTAGCCCAAGAAATAGAGGATGCATTAGTGATAATTTTTCAAAACTCGTTAGATTCTGGACTAGTTCCTGAGGATTGGAGGGTGGCTAATGTAACCCCACTTTTTAAAAAAGGAGGGAGAGAGAAACCGGGGAATTATAGACCGGTTAGCCTAACGTCGGTGGTGGGGAAACTGCTGGAGTCAGTTATCAAGGATGTGATAACAGCACATTTGGAAAGCGGTGAAATCATCGGACAAAGTCAGCATGGATTTGTGAAAGGAAAATCATGTCTGACGAATCTCATAGAATTTTTTGAGGATGTAACTAGTAAAGTGGATAGGGGAGAACCAGTGGATGTGGTATATTTGGATTTTCAAAAGGCTTTTGACAAGGTCCCACACAGGAGATTAGTGTGCAAACTTAAAGCACACGGTATTGGGGGTAAGGTATTGGTGTGGGTGGAGAATTGGTTAGCAGACAGGAAGCAAAGAGTGGGAATAAACAGGACCTTTTCAGAATGGCAGGTGGTGACTAGTGGGGTACCGCAAGGCTCAGTGCTGGGACCCCAGTTGTTTACAATTTAAATTAATGACTTGGATGAGGGAATTAAATGCAGCATCTCCAAGTTTGCGGATGACACGAAGCTGGGTGGCAGTGTTAGCTGTGAGGAGGATGCTAAGAGGATGCAGGGTGACTTGGATAGGTTGGGTGAGTGGGCAAATTCATGGCAGATGCAATTTAATGTGGATAAATGTGAAGTTATCCACTTTGGTGGCAAAAATAGGAAAACAGATTATTATCTGAATGGTGACTGATTAGGAAAAGGGGAGGTGCAACAAGACCTGGGTGTCATTATACACCAGTCATTGAAAGTGGGCATGTAGGTACAGCAGGTGGTGAAAAAGGCGAATGGTATGCTGGCATTTATAGCGAGAGGATTCGAGTACAGGAGCAGGGAGGTACTACTGCAGTTGTACAAGGCCTTGGTGAGACCACACCTGGAGTATTGTGTGCAGTTTTGGTCCCCTAATCTGAGGAAAGACATCCTTGCCATAGAAGGAGTACAAAGAAGGTTCACCAGATTGATTCCTGGGATGGCAGGACTTTCATATGAAGAAAGACTGGATGAACTGGGCTTGTACTCGTTGGAATTTAGAAGATTGAGGGGGGATCTGATTGAAACGTATAAGATCCTAAAGGCATTGGACAGGCTAGATGCAGGAAGATTGTTCCCAATGTTGGGGAAGTCCAGAACGAGGGGCCACAGTTTGAGGATAGAAGGGAAGCCTTTTAGGACCGAGATTAGGAAAAACTTCTTCACACAGAGAGTGGTGAATCTGTGGAATTCTCTGCCACAGGAAACAGTTGAGGCCAGTTCATTGGCTATATTTAAGAGGGAGTTAGATATGGCCCTTGTGGCTACGGGGGTCAGGGGGTATGGAGGGAAGGCTGGGGCGGGGTTCTGAGTTGGATGATCAGCCATGATCATAACAAATGGCAGTGCAGGCTCGAAGGGCCGAATGGCCTACTCCTGCACCTATTTTCTATGTTTCTATGTTTCTATGTTTCAAAGCAGTTTCTGTTTCAGTGTAATTTCTCTAATGGCAGCCTTTACGGTGCCACACACCCAAAGGATTTTACGTCTTTATCTCTGAATTGGGACTGCTATGAGGTCCAGTACATTTATCACACAGGAACAAAAATTATATTTGCAACTATTGACATGTTCCTGAAAAATAAAAGTCAATTATACTAACAAATTCAAACATCAGGTTCAGTTACTTCATGAAACCTGTCTAAAGGATTTTTTTCACTAGAATCCGATTCTATTCCAATTTGATCATAATACAGTGAAACTAACTACTCTGAATGGAAAACCAGTTTATTCTAAAAACCTTGTTGAAAGAGAAATACCAGGAAGCAATTCAAAGAAAAGTGAAGCTTTGAAGCAGTTATTTGGTTCTTATCTGTGTGTATAAAGTGAAAATTCTGGCCATCTGCATTTTTGAAAAATCCAGTTCTGCCAGTGCTAAATTCCAATTACATCCTATGCTCATTCAATTGTTGTTAGAAATCATGCATAATTCTTTTCCTCTAGACTAATTCTCTATGTCATCCATATATACCAAGATTTTTCTGTTATCTAAAAATCTGTTTTCCATTTTGAATGACTGAGCCTCCTGAGATCTCCAGGGCAGTGAGCTGCAAGTACTTTGTACTTGCTATTGAGTAAAGGAAGTTTTCTAAATTTCAGTCCAAGATGGCCTCTGCCACACTTTAAATCTGAGAGACTCTGGTTCTAGACTCCTCAGACAAAGGAAGTGCCCTCCTTATATCAACATCAAGATGACATGTTTCAGATAGCTGGCATTGGAAAGACCAAAACTGAGCCCTCCTGGATAAGTGTGATTTAAAAAGATCTTGAATGATTTTAATGTTTATTGATGATCTAGTGATCAGAGATGAATGTAGATCCTCGGCAAAGCTTAAGACTCAGAAGTCATGAAAGTGTGCGGCAGCTTACTACAGCTTGTGGACATGTGTAGACATGGGGCATTCATTGCTGTTCCAGTCATCAGCAGCTTCAACTGGAGAAGAAAACAACATGCCAGGAGAGATGGAAGGATGAGGGGGAGAGTGGTCTTGGCCCATCATTTATATCCTACCAGAATATTTTGTCAGTAACCTCCCTTCGACAATATCAGAAGAGACTCCATTTCTCAAAAGTCCTCCCGGAGATCTGCCTCACTCCACAGCCACACCTGTGGCTGCTCAGCAAGATCAGAGCTACCATCAGAGGATCCCAGGTAACAGTAATGATGATTTCCCACATCTCCTGCTTATTCCAGGTAGGTGAAAACACTAGAGGTATGTCACATCCCTTAATGGCCAGACCCCCATTACAGAAGATCATAGAAACTCTCTCTCCAATGAGGGTTGAATCCTTCTCCTTCTCATGTAGCTAGCTACCAGGAGAGTGACACAGTGATTTTCCAGGATGAATGGATTCACCAAAAAAGTATTGCTTTTTGGTTTCTGTGCTAGCATGCAGCAATATTTCAGAACATGGAAGTGTATCTTTCCCTTTTGAGCAAGCATGGTAGAATGACCAGAATCTGGGAAGCTGCCATGAGGCCTTTAGGCACTGTGTAATCTCTCATCTTAATCCTTTTCAGGCATCTTGCAGCTGCCTGGAGAGAGGTAAATCATCTGCCTCTTTCATATCAGTCGAAAATGTGGGATGGGAAGGATTTAGGGTTTGTGATGCAGATAAGTTGTGAGCAGATTTCAACCTTCAGTGGTCACAGTGTTAGTACTGGCCACAGACTGCTTCAACAGTGGAAAGAACTTATTCCCACTCCTCCCCCTGCCCCTCAGCTGTTAATGAGCTTGAGTCAATAATCAACCTGATGCTACATACATCAAAGTTGCTGGTGAACGCAGCAGGCCAAGCAGCATCTGTAGGAAGAGGTGCAGTCGACGTTTCAGGCCGAAACCCTTCGTCAGGACTGATGCTGTTGGCAGCTTTGCGGTGCCTTCTCTTGCTAATACGAGTTCATGCACAGTAGATAGAAGAAATACTCTTGAGGGTGTACAACAGCTGTAAAAAAACTGATGGACACTCTCTGGCTTTTTTCTGGTCTGATGGATCTGGGGTGAAATGCCCACCATATGCAGGCAGTTTTAAATCAATATTTAGCAGTTTTCTGGAATGCATGCGACTTTTGAAACTTTAGCTTGTTCTTGCTGAGCAGCAGTTAACCAGAATGACAAGGTAGAAGCAGTTCAGAAAAATCGGTAAGAAGCAACCTCTTAAATAATAAAGCCAGGACGGCAGAAATGGCACTGGAAGTGCGTTCCCCTTATCTGAAATGCTTAGGGCCAGAAGTGTTTTGGATTTTGAAATATATAATGAGATAGCTTGGAATCACCATCACTTCCGACTCTGAATTTATGTGCTACTGGTAAACATCTTTATCTTACACTTGTTCATCACATATTTGTACTTAACAATAAAAATTATTACATATCATTCATATAATGAAATTATAATATGTACAGGGTGACAACAGCTGCACAGCGGCATCAGGAGAATACCTGAATCAGATGTTGAACAACAACAAACAATGGCAGGCTCTCAGTCTCTGCCTACGATAATGTGTTTTGATGAAATGTTTACAGTACACAGTATTTGTATTTTAGTGAAGCCTCCTCACCGGGCTCGTATAGAAACTTGGCTCATTGCCAGCCTCACTAACAGCTATGGGACTCAGTGGTGAGAAGGCCACCATTCATAAACAATAAACATCTATCGTTGGTATGATTTGGGCTTCAACCAAACAGAAACCTCGATTTGAGCAAATGCTGCGTAAATACTGCCTTTGCACAATTGTCAGTTGGCAAGGAATAAGAAATCGTACACCACATAAAATTATAAAGTAAGTATATTTACAAATTTCAGCTGTATCTAACAGTTAGTAGGAAAAAGAAAAGAAAAAATAAATAAAAGGGCCCATAACAGTTAACCCAGTCCAATTGTGCACATTAAGTCGGAGCTCATCCTGGAGTTGTCTTTAGCTCACACACAGGACCCACAGTCTGCATGAAAGCATACGCCACATTGCGAACTTTCGTTTGAAATCATCTCGAGAAAATGGGCGCTCTCGTTGGGAGTATTGGCCCTTCCTCCTTGTGCAACAGGGACCGTATCCTCAGCCATCTTCCCTCCTGTCCCCTCCACAGCTCCTGTCAAAAAAGACCCCCGAACCAGACTACTATCCTTCAGAAAATTCTTCCCCACAATCCTTATCAGCCAATTCACATTCCTAAGTTGGACAACATGTGTCCTTATCTTAGTCGAAGCCAAAGCATGATTTCCTGCATGGCACACTGTTTCTACAGAAAACTGCTAATAATGAAATACCTACAGAATAGCAATAGGAATCTTAACCAGGGCATTACATTAGCTTTTAAGAAAGGTATAAAAACAATCAGCATTATAGACTTACTTTGGTGTTAGATTTCCATCAACAAAGATCTTGGCAAGTTCATCAATGATTTTCTCTGCTACTTCATGATCAGATGTTTTATCTTTAAAAATTTAAAGTCGTGCCCTTTCTTAAATTCCTGCAACCAACCTGCTGAATATTCACCATTATCTTCAATTTACAGTTCATTATGATAGACCTTTGCTTGTTTCATGATAAGCATACCACTGAACCGCATATGTTCACTCTGACACTGAGAAATCCACTCTTTCAATACACATCGAGATCTTCATTTTCACTTTATGTGGTGTTTTTCTATTTTCCATTAACTTCTGTTCATTATACATGTGAAGTCACTTCTCAGACCTGCCTGTGGTATACAGAGACCTGCACATCACCTGGGAAACTTCCGAGAGCCTTGTGGGATTTTCTATTTCTGACATCATGTCAACACTCAAAAAAATATTGGATTTTGGAGGTTTTCAGATTTTGGATTTTTCAGATTAAGGGTTCTCAGCCTGTATTTGCAATCAAGTGAAATATTTCTTCTTTCCGGTTGGGAAACAGAATTGGAGATGGGACATAGTTATTCATTATATATCACAGCACCATATCAAATTCTCCAGTTGAGAACCCCCACTGTGAGAGCAATGAAAATTCAGAGAACTTGCTTTTCCTTGGGGCCCCATTCACAACTGCTTTAGAGATCCCACATGGTACCCAGTTTTGCTGATTGATTCACTCTTGTATCAAAAGGAATGTCTCCTTTATTCACCGCCTTCTTTAATGAACATGACCCGGTTGGAGGAAAAATTATAAATAAAACACTTTCTTTCCTAAACAATCAACCATCTTACTTATCAGTTAATTGAAATTGCAGAGTTACACTTTTCCTTGGGGTGATTATTTGTCTGAGATTCTTTGACTCATAATCATTTTGGTTATTTTTAATTCAAACATGTTTATTCATGTAAACAATAACAGAAATACTACAGGGATTATAATGGAGCTAATGAGTTAAAATATGATTCAATTACTTCAAAAGTATTTGCAACTGAAACCAGATGCACAGCGCACTTGGAAGGTCAGTAGTTACGTATTAGAATTCAGAGGCTCAATGATCAGGAAGGTCCTGGGATTGATCTTTCTTTTCCTGAATTTTTTGTTATGTCAACAGTGAGAGCAATGAGCAACTGACCGGGCTGTGAGATGAGGAAGAATTACTTGACAGGGTTCCCAGTCTTGGTAGCAATCAATGACCTGTAGATCTGAAACATGGATTAATCTAATCTGTAACGAATGAAATAATTCATTAATTTGTCATCACCTTACTGCTTAAAAAGGCATAGGAGCAAAGATCCATTGTATTGATGGCAGTATTGGACAAGAGGACAAAGAAGAAAAAGTTATCCACAAACATATTAACACCCCATAACTTCTCAGATCAAATTCTCCTTGAGCCAATATTCACTGAAATATAACCAAGGGTGTACCTGTATGTATCATTCTACACCCAATGAATAAGGTTTGAATACTATGAAAGATTTGCAGTTCAAAGTTAAAATCCTATCATTTACGTCTTCCAATTTTAGTTGCATTGTGCAGTGATGGGAGTGTGTAATGATGAGATTGGACACACAAATATTGTGAGGTAACAGCCAAACTGTCATTCAATCCAACAGATGAGGAGAGTTTGATAATGATTACAGGTGCTCTCTCTGTTCTTTTCCTTGTGCAGAGTTATCTATGATTACTGTGACGACCATCTAAAGAGAACATCTTGCTAAAGTATTTCTTGAGCAGGAAAGAAACTGTTTTGCTCATCCAGCAAGCCTCATTCTAATTCCATCTCTGTGGGTGGTACAGCTGGCAGATGGTGTTTTCATATTTCAAACGTTATATTTATTTTTATTCTTTTTATCCCCGTACTATCTTTTGATTATTGTAAAGCAACAGGAGGGGAAGGCAGCAGTCCAGCTGGTGCACGGTGAAGGGTATGCATGTTTATTTTTTCCCCACTGTAATCCAGTTTACTATGCCTTATGTATCTTCTTCTGTTAACCATGATTGCAAGTGTTGCTCCCAGCACCACAATAGTGATTTACAAATGGCATTACTAATATTTTACTTGCAAACCCAGTTTAAAAAATGGAATTTTAGTTTTGCAGAACTTTGTCTCTTCCCACAAATCAAATAATGTTAAGGTGTACGAAAATATACATTTAGTTGTCAGCAAATCTGATATTGAAAAATAAAGTAGGAGAAGTACATATTAAGCATCCTTTCTGATTTATCCATAAATATTATTTCCTTAAAAAAACAAGTAGGCAAAATTGAACAGCATGTTCTGTATGGACTACTTTCAACTCATTGAAACCCTACAGCATAAAGATTATTCTGATGACATTTTAGTGTACCCTTTGCAAAATCACCTGTCAATCAAATTCATGATTTCACTAAAACCCATTCAATACCACAGAATAGGATAATACATTATCCAAGAAATAGTTTCTATGGCAACTTCATGAACTGTAAAGGCTAATGCTAACTGCTCACTATATAAAATAAAAAATATATTAATGCTATCTTGAAAAGATATCATTAAGGATTAGTAATGACATGATTTTCAATTTCACAAATACTTTGCATATACTTATTCTCAAGTTTTCAATAGTAAAAGGCCAAAGTGTTTTTAATTTGAGTCAACAAATTCTGGGAAGGGATTTATGAAAACTAAATTAATTTGCAAATGGAAAAATTACTAGATTTGGCAGTAGTTTAGAAAGCTTTATATTTAAGGCATAGATTCCTCCTTTCTTTAATAGGTTAACAGGATGTTCGAAGTTTCACCCTTCCTACTCATGAGCAGGGATCCAAGTTTCAGGTGGGTGAGAGTCAGGCAGAGAACAGTGGATTGAGAGCTGGTAGAGTAGGATTTCCTCAATTGGCTGAATTCAAGAATATTTGATTCTGAAGATTATGAGTACAAATCCACACCACATAGCTTAATCACAAATGTCTAAGCTGATATTGCAGTACATTACAAGAGAGTAAAAGATGTACGGCGTTCCATGGAAAGCTTTATTTTTATTTAATTGTCCCTTTGATAGGGACTATATGATGAATGCAAGTCCTTCCTTTTCCTAAAGGCTTTTGCTGCATGGAATATTTCCTGGCAAATTACCTGTGGAACTACATGTACTCATGCAAGCAGCAAATCATTCAGATGTACTAGTCAAATGTGTGTGGTTTTACTGGCTAGTAGGAATGATATATTTGACTTCTATAAAGGTTTTGTGGGACTGATCCAAGTATATTATTGAATATGATAGTACTGGCCTACACCTTCCTCAATACCATTACTTAATTAATATGTTGTTTATTTCTGAGGCTATGGCTGAGAAGTATCAGTGTACTTACAGTAGTTGTAGTCGAGGGGTTTATTGATTGAATTTTGGGTTCAGATTTGCTTATCAACAAATAAAACTCAAGTGAAATTTTGCAAATTAAAATCTTAACCCTGATGTTAAAATGTAATTCTCATCATATTCTCCGTTATACCTTTCCATATTGGTTAACTTCTCCTGTAATAAAATTGCATACTTTTATTTTCATTGCTTCAAATCCTGCTTCAATTTTTTTATGCATTCGGCATAAAAATATATAGCCAGCAGCTGCAAATGTTTATAAAGAAAACCTATTCCACTTTACGTTGGCAATGAGCACAACTGACAGGCACTTCCACGATATTTATGATTTGTCAGCATCGGTGCAATGGGAGATTAGATCGTGTAGTATAAATTCCTGTAATATTGTGAAATGTTTGGAAGTAAAGTAGGATATGATTGTCCAAAATATTATGATAAACTGGAGTTAAAATTCATCCCCTGTTTTAATGAATAGTGCATTGAGCTTCACTCCTGAAATTTGGTTCCAGTTAAAGCAACCTAATTCCTTAAAAGGTTCAGAAGATCATTCAGCTTTCAGGCAAGCAATACCAAACTATCCCATGGGAAAATAAAATATGATACCCTTCATCACCTGATAGATCTCATCATGTCCAAGGCACCATTAAAAACTGATCAAGGAATGAGAATAGTTCTAACAAATACTGGAATTCATTCCACCAAGATATAGATAAAACTATAAAGTTGAATGAACTCTGCAGGACTGGTAATGAGAAATTTATTCTATGCGATGTGTCAATATATTGATTTAACTAATTACTACTTATTGGCTCACTTGGGATTCAGTTTTGTTATTCTACCCACTTTAGAAATAGATCAGGTTCATGTACTCCTATTGTTAAAAGAGTGTACTCCCATCTGCAAAACAGAATATATACCTGTGTAAATTTTTGTTGCTTAAATTGAAAATTCTACTTAAGGTGACAGTTTCTATACCCCTCAGATATAGATTTGACTACATTCGCTTGTTTCCAGGAACAAGTCTTCAAAACGTGTGGTTTTAGCAGAATTTGAATGGAAATTTTAGAATCTTTGAGTCATAGAATCACATAAAAGTACAGCACAGAAACAGGTCCTTCAGCTCATCTAGTCCATGCTAAATCCATTTAAGCAGCCTACTCCCATCAACCTGTACATAGCCAGACATGTACCTATCCAAATTTAGCTTAAACATTGAAATCGAGCTGGCATGGACTACCTGCTCTGGCAGCTTGTTCCACACTCTCATGACCCTGTGAGTGAAGAAGTTTGCCCTCATATTCCCTTAAAACTTTTTACCTTTTACCCTTAACCCATAATCTCTGGTTGTAGATCAACCCAACCTCAGTGGAAAATAGCCTACTTGAATTTATCCTATCTGTACCCCTCTTAATTTTGTATACCTCTATCAAATCTTCTCTCCATCTTCTACATTCTAAGGAATCATGTCTTAACACATTCGATCTTTCCATATAACTCGTGTCCTCCAGCTCTGCAATATCCTTGTAAATTTTCTCTGTATTCTTTCAACCTTAATAACATCTTTCCTGTAGATAGGTGACTAAAACTGCACACAATATTCCAAATTAGGCCTCACCAACGTCTTATACAACTTCAACATAATGTCCCATCTCCTGCACTCAATGCTTTGATTTATGAAGACCGACGTTCCAAAAGCTTTTTTATGACCCTGTCAACTTGTGATGCCACTTTCAATTAATTATGGACTTATATTCCCAGATCCCTTTGTCCTACTGCACTTTTCAGTGCCCTATCATTCACTGTATAAGACTTATCCTGGTTGGTCCTTCTAAAGTTCAACACCTCACTCTTGTCAGCAAATTCCATCTGCCATTTTTCAACCCATTTTTCCAGCTGGTTCAGATCCCAATGCAAGCTATGATAGTCTTCCTAGCTGTCCTCTACACCCTCAATCTTGCTGATCCAGTTTTCCACATTATCATCCCGATCATTGATATAGATGATGAACAGCAGACCAAGCACCAGTCCCTGAGGCAGTCCACTAGTCACAGGCCTCCAGTCAAAAAGACAACCACCTACTACCACTCTCTGGTTTCTCCCACAAAGCCAATGTCAAATCCAATTTAATACCTCAACTTGAATGCCAAGTTACTGAACCTTCTTGACCAACCTCCAATGTGGAACCTTGTCAACTACCTTGCTAAAGTCCATGTAGACAACATCCACTACCTTCCCTTCATCAACATTTCTGGTGACTTCCTTGAAAAACTCTTTAAGATTGGTTAGACATAACCTACCACACACAAAGCCAGGTTGAATATCCTTAATCTGTCTATGTCTAACCAAATTTCCAATCCCTTAGAATACCTTCCAATAACTTCCTCACGACTGATGTCAGACTCACCAGCTTATAATTTCCTGGTTTATGTTTACAGCCTTTCTTACACAGTGGAACAACATTGGCTATCCTCCAATCCTCTGGTACCTCACCTGTTGCTATATACAATTCAAATATGTCTGCTAGGACCCCAGCAATTGTCTTCCACAGGGTCCAAGGGATCACCTTATCAGGCCCTGGGGATATACCCAAACTGATTTGCCTCAGGACAGCAAACATCTCCTCCTCTGTATAGGGTCACTGAAGTTGATGCTGCTTTGCCTCACTTCTATAGACTGTGTCCATCGCCTGAACAAATACAGATGCGAAAAATGTATAAAGAGCTCCTCCATTTGTTTTTGGCTCCACACACAGATTACCATTCTGACCTTCCAGAGGACCAATTTTGTCCCTTGTAATCCTTTTGCTCTTAACATATCTGTAGAATCCCTTAGGATTCCCCTTCACCTTGCCAACTAGGGCAACTTCATGCCTTCTTTTAACCCTCCTGATTCATTTCTTGTGTTCTCTTGTATTTCTTATGTTCCATAAGCACCTCATTTGTTCCTACCTGCCTAAACATGCTTTTTTTTCTAAACCAGGTCTTCAATATCTCTTGAAACCCAAGGTTCCCTGCACTTGTTATCTTTACCTTTTATTCTGACTGGCACATACAAGGTTGGTACTCTCAAAATTTTGTTTTTGAAGGCCTCCCACTTACCAAGTACATCTTTGCCAGAGAACAGCCTGTCCCAATCCACACCTTCCAGATCCTTTCTGATACTGTCAAAATTGGACTTTCTCGAACTTAAAATCTCAACCGTGGACCAGACGTATCTTTTTGCATACTTACTTTGGAAATAATGGCATTGATATCTCGAGATAAAAAATGTTCAGATACACAGACCTCTGTCACCTGCCCTGTCTCATTGCCTAATAGCAGATCAAGTATCACACATTCTCTCATTGGGACTTCTATGTTCTGATTAAGGAAACTTCCCTGAACACATTTAAAGTCAGGGAGTCCCAGTCAATATGTGAAAAGTTAAAATCACCTATTATAACAAACATATGTTTCTTGCAACAGTCTGCGATCTCTCTGCAAATGTGCTCCTCTAAATCCCTCAGACTGTCGGGTGGTCTGTAATATAGCCCCATTAACGTGGTCATACCTTTCTTATTTCTCAGTTCCACCCATAACATCTCACTAGTCGAGTTCTCCAGTCTGTCCTAACTGAGCACTGCCATGACATTTTCCCTGACTAGTAACACCACCCCTCCTCCTTTAATCCTTCCCACTCTGTCACATCTAAAACAACTCAACCCTGGAATATTGAGCTGCCAGTCTTTCCCCTCCTGCAACCAAGTCTTACTAATGGCTACAAAATCATAATTCCATGTGTTTATCCATGCCCTGAGCTCATCAGCCTTTCCTACAATAGTTCTTGCATTGAAATATACACAACTCAGAGTACTAGTTGTACCGTGCTCAACCTTTTGATCCCTGTCCAAGGTCTTACCAACATCGGTCTCCACAACTGCTCCGGTATATCTGTTCTAGCCCTCTGGTTCCCATCACCCTGCAAATCTGGGTTAAACCCCTCCATACAGCACTAATAAACAACCTTCCTGTTAGGCTATTAGTCCCCTCCAGTTCAGGTGCAAACCGTCTCTTCTGTACAGGTCTCACTTTCTCTGGAAAAAAACCCAATAATCCGAAAATCACATGCCTTCCCTCCTATACCGACCTCTTAGTCACGTGTTAAACTGTATAATCTTCCTATTTCTGGCCTCACTAGCATGTGACATAGTTAGCAATACTGAGATCACAACCATGGAGGTCCAGCCCTTTAACTTAGCACCTAACTCCATGAGCTCACTTTGCAGAACCTTATCACTCTACCTACCTATGTCATTGGTACCTACATGGACCATGACCTCTGGCTCCTCACCCTCCCACTTAAGAATGCTGGGGACTCGATCCAAGGTGTCCCAGACCCTGGCACCCAGGAGGCAACATACCATCCGGGAATCTTGTTCTCATCCACAGAACCTCCTTTCTGTTCCCCTAACTAATGAATCCCCTATCACCACAGCTCACCTCCTCTCCCCACTTCCCTTCTGAATCACAGAGTCAGACTCAATGCCAGAGGCCTGACCACTGTGACTTTCTTCTGCTAGATCATCCCCAGTTCCCCACCCTCACCCAACAGTATCCAAAATGATAGACCTGTTGTTGAGGGGAATGGCCATAGGGTACTCTACACTGGCTGCCTAACCCCTTTCCTTTTCCTGACTGTCACCAGTTTCCTATGTCCAGCACCTTGGGTGTAATTACCTTTCTATATGTCCTGTCTATCACACACTCAGCATCCTGAATGATCAGGAATGATTTGGAATAGTGTTCATTCATTATGAAAATCAGTGCCAAACTATTATTTAAACTGCATATAGACTTAGTAGCCATTTTGTTAGGTACAGGAGGTGTTTATGATCTTCTGTTGCTGTAGCCCATCCACTTCGAGGTTCGACATGTTGTGCATTCAGAGGTGCTCCACTGCACACCACTGTTGCAAAGCGTGGTTATTTGAAATACTGTCACCTTCCTGTCAGCTTGAACCGGTTTAGCCATTGTCCACACATTAACAAGGTATTTTCGCCCACCAAACTTCCACTCTCTGGATGTTTTTTCCTCTCTGTAAACTCTAGAGACTGTTGTGCATGAAAATCCAAGGAGATCAGCAGTTTCTGAGATACTCAAACCACCCATCAGACACCAACAATCATTCCACAGACAAGTCACTTAGGTCACATTTCTTCCCCATTCTGACGTTTGGTCTGAATAACAACTGAAACCCTTGACCATGTCTGCACGTTTTTGTGCATTGAGCTACTCCCACATGCTTGATATTTGCAGTAATGAGCAGGTGTACAGGTGTACCTAACAAAATGGCCGCTGACTGCATGTAGTCCACTTCATTTTTTTTCCCATTTTTATAATCACCTTGGTAACTTTAATATAAATATAAACATGAAAAACAAACAACTAATGCAAGATCTTAATTCACATAATAATTACCTTTCCCTTGTCTATGAGGCTGTTTTATTAAACTTCCTTAATTTTCTTCTTTATAGTCTGCATTTGAGATTAGTTTGCATAATAATAGTTTGCCCTTTGAGAGCAGGGTCCAACTGATGCTGGAATTAACAGTTTTATTTCTAGTCATCCATGGAAAAGGAAGACATTTATTACCATATCCCATTTACCCTTGAACTTGCTGAATCATCTTAGTGGATGTTTAAGATTCAGCCACTTTGCGGATCTGAAACAACATAAAAGTTATTTTGGTTAAGGACAGTAAACATGCTTCCCCAGGGAACATCCGGAAACCAGATGGGGTTTCATGGTAACCGTTACTGATTGTAGCTATAATAATCCAGAACCTACTTAATTAGTAGAATTTTAACTTCCCAGCTGTCGTGGTGAACTCATATCCCTGGATCTCTAATACTGGCCTCGGATTGCTGGTGCAATAACTTAACCACTACATTGCCATACAGCCTATTTGAAACTCCTAAGGACTAGTTGTGAACATGAAGGAAAATATAGTGGATACTGGAGGCCAGAAATTAAATGAGAAAATTCTAGGAAAATGTTTTTCTGTATCTGAGAGAGACAAACCCATTATCAAATAGTACAGATAAAAAAAATTTAGCTGAAACATTAACTTGTCTTTTCTCTTTCAAATATAAATGCTGCATATTTTCTGATATTTCCTTAAGCAATTAATAAATTCAAATATGAAAATCAGAGAGAAAGATAGTTCAAGGAATCTCTGAAATATGGACAGGTACATTGGCACAAGAAAGTATCAAAAACTGATCCAGATTCTTTCCATTCTGTAATCAGAATGTTTTACGTAGTCGTAAGATTCCTTTTATTGATAAAACCTCTCCTTGATTTGAAAAATAATACAGCTGAGGTCAGTAATTCAGAACCAAAACATCATTCTTCAATAATCAGAAATTCCATATAAATACGTATTACGTATGTACACATGTTCAACAGATAGTAATGGGAGCACTTACTGTATGTGAATCTTAGACAATCTGTTGTAAAATATCACCACTGTTGATGCTTAAAGCTACTAAAATACACACAGAAAATGGTACTAGGACTTAATCAATTTATCTTTTATTAAAATTTATTGACTACTCACAGAAAACTAAACATGTTCACTTTATTATAAATGAAATCTAGTTCAGAACAAGATATGGTGGATAAATGCAGTGATCTGCAAGCAATAAAACATCTGTTATTGAATAGCTGTTTGGTTTGTGAAAGTTTTGTTCAGAGATAATAATGTTCTCTGCAATTATAGGCAAATAAAGAATTTCAGTTGGCAATAACTACAGCTCTAAGGAAATCTAATAAAATTTTCTTTTGAAGGCCATGTTCACAGATGCACTTTTCTGCACTCATGTCATATTGTGAAAGATGTTTACCTACTGTATAGAAACTTTGTTATGCCCTGGTGTATCACGTGCTCAATTAGTTGTTTGAGAATTCCTGCCTCCACTAACCCTTCCGACAATGCAGTCCAGGTTCCAACCACCGTCTGGGTAAAACACTTCCTCTTCAAGTCTCGTCTAACACCCGTTACTCCTTACCCTAATCCAGTACCCTCCAGGTTCTGCTATGGGAAGAAGTTTCTTACCAACTACACTATCAGGTCCCCTTATAATTTTGTATATCTCTATCAAGTCCCACCTCAGCCCTCCCAACTCCATGAAAGACAAACATAAACTATCCATTTTCTCTTCTTAACTGAAATGCTCCATTCCAGGTAAAATCCTGGTGAATTTACTTTTAATCCTCACCTATGCACTCTAATACAATCACATTCTTCCTTTTAGTGTGGTGACCAGAAATGGGCACAGCATTCTGATGTGACACAGCAAACGGTCAAATTCCAAAGCATATTTATTATCAAAGTGCATACGTGTTACTGTATACCACCTTGCAGTCACTTACAAGGAAAAAATAAATATAATCGATTTACAAAAACTATACATAAACAAAGACCTCAAACAACCAGTGTGCAAGACAAATGGTCCAAATAAAAACTACTGAGAATATGAGTTGTAAAGAGTCTGTAGGTCATTTTATAAAGTTGTATCATTATCTGCCTACAAAGGCAATTATCTCTTTCATCACTTTATCTATCTGTGATCGTTCGACTCATACTTTTCCTCTGTTCCTCAATACTCCTTAGAGCCTACCATTCACCGTTTCATCACATCACTTCATACTTATCAGAGTTCAATTCCATCTGCAATTTCTCTGCCCATCTTACAAGCTGATCATTGTCATCTTTTAGCTCATGCCTCTCATCCTTACTATCAATGACACCACTCGTATTTCGTCATTTGCAAACAAACTAAACATATCTCCAACATTTATATCCAAATCCCTCTTGTATAAAGCAAATATTAAGGGTCCTAGCACTGTTGTTCTGTGGAACTTTAATAAGTTGTTCCTCTTAAGTTTAATTTAGTAAAAACAAACTTAGAATAAAAACATACAGTTATATAGATCTAAACCAATAGATTCATTATGATCTTTAAAAGGTCAAGGAAAGACATATGCTGTATTACATGGAAATGTCTTACAGGAATAGGGTAGCCATTGGACAGAGTCAGGACTTTGTCCATAATGACATCAAGTATGATTGACACAATAACATTCACAAAGCTAAGTTATTGTAATTGAAATAACATTGCCTTCAAAAGAAAATCTACTGAAATACTTCAATAAAAACAGAAAGTGATGGAAACACTCAGCAGGTCAAGCAGTATCTGCGAAAAGAGAAAATTCCAACACTTTGGGTCTATGACACTTCTGATCCTCCTGAAGTCTTGCCAGGCCCCATCGTGATTCGCCAGGTGGAAGAAATATTAGGTAGGGTAATCAAAGAGATAGAGCTTAAAGATAAGGATCAAGAATGGTGTGGTGAGATGTTTAGGGACTGAGTTTCAGAGTTTGCTGCCTTAATAACTGAGGCTGTTTCATCGGTAAAGGAGGGAATAGAGTGAAGGTACATATATAGGAAGCCATGGTTTCTTGGAACACAAAGATTTGTGGGATTCAGGAGTGGATTTGGATGGAAATGGGTGATGGAATTAGGGAAAGCAGAACTATGAAGAGGCTTGCATACAAGAATGGAAGCTGACTACTGGATTTGAGATATCTAATTTTTGCTTGCATGATATTGAGGGTAGTGGTTTGATTGAATAGACATTGGGTTATCTCAAGAACAAAATTATCATTTTATACACTGAAACATGCATTGTTTCTGAATTTATTAAAGGATTTCAGTGATATTCTGCATACATAAGTGGCAGTAAATTAATAGAATCAATGTAAAAGCCCCCACAAAATAAAGTGAAAGCAAACTTGCATGTATGCAGGTACTATGGAAACAACCCATCATCACTTATATAATCATATTCATCCCGACCTTTCCATAGCCAAATTTATATTCAAAGATGAAAAGTAAAATTACCTATTAGAAGAGTGTGTTATTATAATTCTATTCTTACACAATGAACCAAGGGTGCGCACCTTTCCATAAAGACAAGAACATTATATCATAAGACATTCAAAAATAGTGTTTCCAATTTAGGCACAAATTGCATGCTGATCTGAGTAATGTTGAAGTTCCATTTTCTATTGTCAGTGTTTCATACTGTATGTACTTTGATAATAAATTTATTTTGAACTTTAAACTTTGAACCTTGGGATCCTGTACTGGAGCTGATTAGGAGTGTTAGTTTAATGTTTGAACTGAAGGATTTGGTAGATGGTACTTTTATCAGTGCTCACAGCCATTTATATGCAGAACTGGCCAGTTGTTCTTCAGCCAATTTCTTGCACAATTATTGCAATAATGGAACCTCGACGTGTCTTAAATTTGAAATTCCTTGTTTTCTTTCCCCCTGCTACTTTGGCTGAAGTTGGGCATATTAGTGTAAAAGCAGTCAGTGTTATCCAACAGAAACATTATACCATGATATTTTTTGTAACAATTCATATCAAAGTTACATTTATTGTCATAATTACATGTATGCCCAGGTGAAATGAAAAACTTACTTGCAGCAGCAGCACAGGTACATAATATCACATTCACAATGAAAATATAAACAGAAGTTACACAGCAATTTTACAAGAACTTAATTAGAATAAAAAAAGACTATTTTATTGCAAAGTTATCAAAGTGGCTATAGTTTTGCTAAACTGTAGTGGTTAGGGTTTTGCCAATCAGTTCAAGAACCAAATGGTGGCATAGAAGTAGCTGTTCTTGGACCTGATAGTGGTGTTAATGTAGTATCATGGCATTGCTCAGTGTCAATGCTATTAAGAGCTTAGTATTATACAATATTTGCTCATCTAGGTGTAGTAATGAGGAAACTGATCAATATACTGAAGTTGACCTAATGATATAGTTAATAGACTATGGCATTTGAATATGTAGTTGTTTTCCTTGAACACAACTATGAGTCTTTTCTACTCTTGCATTGATCCATATTCTCAGAACTTGACTCTTGCCACTGACCTCCAAGACTACCTGTTCCCATAAGCTTGATCTCATGTCTGGTAGGTCTCCTCCTGCCTCTCTATCCTATGGATACTCAGTAAAACTTTTACAATTATATTTAGATTGTATCCCATTCCATTACTACAGTGGCAAAGTCCAAGAATGTAAATAGAAACCAAATTCCCTACAATGACACAGTTCGAGAAGTCTCTCAAATTAAGCTACGACTCAATGGTGACCAATTATTCCAGGCACAAAGCACATTCCCTCTAAAAAATTTGATTGGTGTTAAGTAATGTAATCTATCCTTAATTCATTACAGGCATTCAAAATATTGGTCTTCTGCTGTTGTGTCCATCCAATTGACAACGCACTTATTGCCGGATGAACGTTTAAATAATTATAAAGAGCTATGAGCTTTAAAAACATAGAATGTTGCCCAAAAAGTAATATACAAATATAACCCTTGGGTTTGGCCAGTGGTCTTAGTCCAGGGAAGACAATCTCTAGCCCCACCAAACGTGTGAAATCTGAGGTGCAAAACTTCTTGTTTGTGTGGATGCTGCGTGCGAGATGTGTTACCCTGTTACAAATCAGCACCATGAAATATCAGACAGCACACCATATGCAATTAAACAGTTTAGCTTTATAATTCTTAATTTGACTAAAGGGTTAGTAAAGAAAAGCAAACAGAAAAGGGCCCATTTTAATGAAACAGTCTAATGTGCACATTGCAGCTCGTGGTTTCCCGTCCGTTAGTCCTCCATCGATTCCCCCCGGGCGTCGTCGACTCCCGGCCCCTCACTCCAAGTCCACTCTGTCCTGTGGTCTACGACCTCTCCTGTCTTGCGTCATTTCTCTTCATCTCTTGCCGAACAAAAGACCTAGAACACCTTGCTGTCGGACACACAACAAGAAAAAAACATTCCCTTCATTGTATGGTGCACATTCCAAAGCCCCCATTATCTCTAGTCATAACCCAAACACTGCTGCTGGAGAAAAACGATTATATTAGCAGTGAAACCTTCCCCAGGGTGTTACACAGGAGCATCCTACAGCACATGAACAGGCCCTCTGGCCCACCTAGTTCATGCTGAAGTATTAATCTGCCTAGTCCCATCGACCTGCACTCGGACCATAACGCTCCATACCCCTCCCATCCATGTACCCACCCAAATTTCTCCTAAATGTTGAAATCAAACCCAAATCCATTACTTCCACTGGCAGCACATTCCATATTCCCACCACCCTCTGAGTAAAAGAGTTCCCCATTTTCCCCTTAAACATTTTATTATTCACCCTTAACCCTTAACCCCTAGTTCTAGTTTCACTCAACCACAGTGGAAAAAACCTCTTGCATTTACCTGATCTATACCCCTCACAACATTACATTCCTCAATTAAATCTCCCCTCATTCTCCTACACTCCAGGGAATAAAGTTCTAGCCTATTCAACCTTTCCATATAACTCAGGTCCTCAAGTCCTGGAAACATCCTTGTAAATTTTCTCTGTACTCTTTTAATCTTATTGCCATTTTTCCTGTAGGTGTGATCAGAACTGCACACAATATTCCAAATTAGGCCTCAGCAATATCTTATACAACTTCAACATAATAACTCAGCTCCTGTACTCCTGCAAGTTTGTTGATCCAGTTTACTACATTATCACCCAGATTGATGATATAGATGACAAACAACAACAAACCCAGCACCAGTCCTTGCAGCACACTACTAGTCACAGGCTTCCAGTCAGAGAAGCAACCACCTACTATCACTCTCTAGTTTCTCTCACAAAGCCACTATCTAGAGATGGTATATATAATTTTCTGGATAGACAGGGTCTGATTAGGAACAGTCAACATGGATTTGTGCATGGAAGGTCATGTTTGACAAATCTTACTGAATTTTTTGATGAGGTTACTAAGAAAGTTGATGAGGGTAAAACGGTGTATGTTGTCTATATGGACTTCAGTAAGGCCTTTGACAAGGTTCCACACAGAAGGTTAGTTAGGAAGGTTCAATCGTTAGGCATTAATATGGAAGTAGTAAAATGGATTCAGCAGCGGCTAGATGGGAGACACCAGAGAGTAGTGGTGGATAACTGTGTCAGATTGGTGGACGGTGTGTAGCGGTGTGCCTCAAGGATCAGTACTGGGTCCAATGTTGTTTGTAATATATATTAATGATCTAGATGATGGGGTGGTAAATTGAATTAGTAAGTATGCAGATGATACTAAGATAGGTGGTGTTGTGGATGATGAGGTAGGTTTTCAAAACTTGCAGAGAGATTAAGGACAGTTAGAAGAGTGGGCTGAAAGATGGCAGATGGAGTTCAATGCTGAAAAATGTGAGGTGCTACATTTTGGTAGAACTAATCAAAATAGGACATACATGGTAAATGGTAGGGCATTAAAGAATGCTTTAGAACAGAGGGATCTAGGAATAATGGTGCATAGTTCCCTGAAGATGGAATCTCATGTGGATAGGGTGGTGAAGAAAGCTTTTGGTTTGCTGGCCTTTATAAATCAGAGCATTGAGTATAGGAGTTGGGATGTAATGTTGAAATTGTATAAGGCATTGGTAAGGCCAAATCTGGAGTATTGTGCACAGTTCTGGTCACCGAATTATAGGAAGGATGTCAATAAAATTGAGAGAGTACAGAGGAGGTTTACTAAAATTTTGCCTGGGTTTCATCTCCTAAGTTACAGAGAAAGGTTGAACAAGTTAGGTCTTTATTCTTTGGAGCGTAGAAGGTTGAAGGGAGACTTGATAGAGGTGTTTAAAATTATGAGGGGGATTGATAGAGTTGACATGGTTAGACTTTTTCCATTGAGAGTGGGGAAGATTCAAACAAGAGGGCATGGGTTGAGAATTAGAGGACAAGAGTTTAGGGGTAACATGAGGGGGAACTTCTTTACACAGAGAGTGGTAGCTGTGTGGAACGAGCTTCCAGCAGAAGTGGTTGAGGCAGGTTCTATGTTGTCATTTAAAGTTAAATTGGATAGATATATGGACAGGAAAGGAATGGAGGGTTATGGGCTGAGTGCAGGTCGGTGGGAATAGGATAGGGTAAGAGTTTGGCACAGACTAGAAGGGCCGAGATGACCTGTTTCCGTGCTGTAATTGTTATATGGTTATATGGTTATCTAATCCTATTTACTGCCTCATCCTGAATGCCAAGTGACTGAACCTTTTTGACCAACCTCCCATGCAGAACTTTATCAAAGGCCTTGCCTGTTGACAACGTCTACTGCCTTGCCTTCATCAATTTTCCTGGTAATGTCCTTGAAAGACTTTATTAAGTTTGGTTAGACATGACCTACCATGTACAAAGCAACGGTGACTATCCATAAGCAGTTCCTGTCTATCTAAACACAGTGTTTATATATCTGATCCTTACAACTCCATCCAATTATTTACCCACTATTGATGTCAGGCTCACTGGAACAACAAAATAACATTAGCTATCCTCCAATCCTCCAGCATCTCACCCGTTGATAAGGACATTTTAACTACCTCTGCTAAGGTCCCTGCAATTTCTGCACTAGCCTCCCATAAGGTCCGAGGGAACACCTTATCGTGCCCTAGTGATTCATCCACCCCAATTTACCTCAAGACAGCAAACATCTCCTCTACTGTAATCTGCATATGGTCCATAACCTCACTGCTTCCTTCTTTAGACTCTGTGTCTGTCTCCTGAGTAAATACAGAGGCAAAAGATCCATTGAAGATCTCCCCCACCTCTTTCAGCTATACTCTGTGACCACTCTGAACTTTAAGAGGACCAATTTTGTCCCCTGCTCTTTTACTCTTAATATAAGTGTAGAAGCCCTTGGGACTCTCCTTCATCTTACCTGTGATACTTGTGCATCTCAATCTCAATACTTATAATGCAATAAAATTTAGGTCCCCGGGCATCCACTTCTCTAACTAGCTAAGACAACATGTTTGACATAAGTGCCTGGATTTTGCAGTTGTATTATAGTGATAATAACCATAATCAATAAATGCTGATGTCAATGCAAATACTAATGTCCACGAGTACAAATAAATAAACACACAATTCCCTACATTCACACATTGGACATGTTACCATTTTTCCATTAATGGTCATTCCACTCTCTCTTCCTGCTAAGGTCATGAGAGGGAAAAACAAACAAGCCAACATGTTTAATACTCTAAAACATCCCATAATATCAAATCCATATTGTTCAGCTGGTACGAATGTACACTGCTTCTTTAATGGGATTTCCCCATCATGGTTGCAACCAAACTGGTGGATGAATGACCCTTGCAGGTGGCCATGAAAGGTTATTGTTGGCAGCTCTGGGCCCAGGTATCTGCACAGTAACATTAGTCTGGGCGAGCAGGCATAACTGAAATGGTATGAGAACAGCATTCCTCCATCCTGTAGTGGTATCCTTTCTTTGTACGCTGCGGATTCATTGACATTACCCATCTTGAGCTTGCAATCTGCTGGGGTCCACAATGCAGAAACACTATTACAATCTCAACTGGCCAATCTCATTCTCCATAATCTCCTTTTCCCTCCCCCCACCTCATTGCAGATGCTTCACCCAAGTAGTGTACTAATATCAGACCAGACGTAAGAGGAACTAGGGCTGGAAAAATAAAGTATTTTGGGGAGGAGGGGAAAGAAAGCAAGAATCTCTCTGTAGAAAGAGAGATGTTGTTTGTTCCAGTTGTTTGGAAAGGAGACATATGTGGAGGCAATTGCTGGGAATAGAGAAATGTAAGGTCAGTCAGCTTGGGGCACAGCAGTGGAGGAAATTAAGAGTATTGTTCAAATGACTGGTGTAAGCTTAACTTTGGCATTGGTCATTGGGAAAAATTTGGAATAATAATTCAATAGTTTTGCCAGGGAGATGATTGAGGATATCAGCTGGGAGCTGTGGTGATAATCAGTTAAAGTGAAAACTATTGAAGAACCTAGTAGGACACCACAGACTCCCCAGGCCGGGTCTTCCCTTTCAAGTAATGACCTCCAGCTCCGACTCATGTTGAACAGCATTGTGTGAGGTCCATGTCATTTATGGGTTTCACATGTGATTTAGAATTTCATTCATTCTACAAATGATTTCTTTTAAATTTATTACACAGTCAATAAAACTGTTATGTGATATAATTTCTAGTCCCATGAGTTTTATTTAATTTTTGAAATCCCCATCAAGGTAAAAGAACCCTTAGGGACAAGTAATCATAACATTATTGAATTCACCCTGAAACTTGAGAAGGAGAAGCTAAAGTCAGATGTATTAGTATTACAGTGGAGCAAGGGGATTTACAGGAGGCATGAGAGAGGAGCTGGCCAGAATTGATTGGAAAAGAACACTGGCAGGGATGACAACAGAACAGCAATGGCCGGAAGCAATATGAAAGGCACAGGATATATACATCCCAAAGAGGAAGAAGTATTCTAAAGGAAAGATGACACAACTGTAGCCAACAAGAGAATTCAAAACCAACATAAAAGTCAAAGAGAGGGCATATAATAGACCAAAAATTAGTGGGAAATAAGAGGAATGGGAAGCTTTTAAAAACCAGCAGAAGGCAACTAAAAAAGTCATATAGAAGGTAAAGAAGAAATACCTAGGTAAGCTAGACAATAATATTAAAGAGGATGCCAAAAGTTTCATCAGATACGTAAAGTGTAAAAGACAGGCAAGAGTGGATATCAAACCACTGGAAAATGATGCAGGAGAAGTAGTAATGGGGGACAAGGAAATGGTGGACAAACTGATCAAGTATTTTGCATCGATCTTCACTAGCAGTGTGGTGGAAGTTCCAGGTGTCAGAGGTCATGAAGTGTGTAAAGTTATTATTATTAGTGAGAAGGTTCTTGGGAAACTGAAAGGTCTGAAGGTAGATAAGTCAACTAGACCAGATGACGTACACCCCAAGGTTCTGAAAGAGGTGGCTGAAGAGATTGTGGAGGCACTAGTAATGATCTTTCAAGAATCACTAGATTCTGTAATGGTTCCGGAAGACAAGAAAATTGCAAATGTCACTCCATTCTTCAAGAAAGGAAAGAGGCAGAAGAAAGGAAACAATAGGCTAGTTGGTCTGACGTCAGTGATTAGGAAGATGTTGGAGACGATTATCAAGGATGAGGTCTCAGGGTACTTGGAGGCACATGATAAAATAGGCCAAAGACAGTATGGTTTCCTCAAGAGACAAATCTGACAAACCTGTTGGAATTCTTTGAAGAAACAAGGAGCAGACAAAGGAGAATCAGTTGATGTTGTGTACTTGGATTTTCAGAAGGCCTTTGACAAGGTGCTACACATAAGGGTGCCTGACAAGCTACGAGCCCATGGCGTTACTGGAAAGATTCCAGCCTGAATAACGCAGTGGCTGATTGGCAGGAGGCAAAGAATGAGAATAAAGGGAGCCTCATCTGGTTGGCTATCAGTGACCACTGGTGTTCCATAGGCGTCTGTACTGGGACCAATTCTTTTTATAAGTCAATGATTTGGATAATGGAATTGAAGGCTTTGTTGCATATTTTGCAGATGATATGAAGATAGGTGGATGTGAAGGTAGTTTTGAGAAAGTAGAGAGGCTACAGAAGGACTTAGGCAAATTAGAAGAAGGCGCAAAGTAATGACAGATGGAATACAGTGTCAATAAGTATATGGCCATGCACTTCAGTAGTAGAAACGAAAAGGTTGACTATTTTCTAAATGGAGAGAAAATACGAAAAACTGGGGCACTAAAGGTCTTGGGAGTCCTCATACAAGATTCCCGACGCAGATTGGGGGATCGCTTCGTCGAGCACCTCTGCTCCGTCTGCCACAACAGACAGGATCTCCCAGTAGCCACCCACTTCAACTCTGCTTCCCATTCCCATTCAGATATGTCCATTCATGGCCTCCTCTACTGCCATGATGAGGCTCTCAGGTTGGAGGAGCAACACCTCATATACCATCTAGGTAGTCTCCAGCCCCTTGGTATGAACATAGAATTCTCCAACTTCTGGTAATTCCCTCCCCCTCCCTTCCTCTATCCCTATGTCACTCTGCCCCCTCCCTCAGCTGCCTATCACCTCCCTCATGGTTCCACCTCCTTCTACTACCCATTGTGTTTTCCCCGTTCCTTCTTCACCTTTCCTGCCTATCACCTCCCTGCTTCCCCTCCCCCACTCCTTTATCTTTCCCCTTACTGGTTTTTCACCTGGAACCTACCAGCCTTCTCCTTCCCACCCTCCCGCTACCTTCTTTATAGGGCCTCCGCTCCTTCCCCCTACAGTCCTGATGAAGGGTTCCGGCCCAAAATGTCGACTCATCGTTTCCACGGACGCTGCCCGACCTGCTGAGTTCCTCCAGCGTGTTGTGAGTGTTGCTTTGACCCCAGCATCTGCAGAGTATTTTGTGTTCCCTAAAGGTTAATTTGCAGTTGGAGTCTGTGGTAGGAAAGGCAAAAGAGATTTTAACATCCATTTCAAGAGTACTAGAATATAAAAGCGAGGCTTTAATGTTGAGACTTTATAAAGCACTGGTGAGACCTCACTTGGTGTATTTTGCGCAGTTTTGGGTCCCTATCTTAGAAAGCACTTGCTGAAACTGGAGAGGGTTCAAAGGAAGTTCACAAAAATGATTCCAGGAATGAGTGGCTTGTCATATGAAAAGTGTTTGATGGCTCTGGGACTGTATTCACTAGAATTCAGAAGAATGAGGGGTGACTTCATTGAAACCTATTGAATGGTGGAAAGCCTTGATAGAGTGGATGTGGAGAGGATATTTCCTATGATGGGAGAATCTGAAACCAGAGGATACAGCCTCAGGATAGAGGGGTGTCCCTTTAGAACAGAGATGAGGAGGAATTTCTTTAGCCAGGGAGTGGTGAATCTGTGGAATTCTTTGCCACAGGCAGCTGTGGAGGCCAAGTCTTTATATATATATTTAAGTCAGAGGTTGATAGATTTTTAATTGGTCAGGACATGAAGGGATACGGGGAGAATGCAGGTGATTGGGGCTGAGAGGAAAATTGGATCAGCCATGATGAAATGACGGAGCAGACTCGATGAGCCAGATGGCCTAATACTGCTCCTATGTCTTATGTTTTTACTAACCTCAGCATGTGACAAGATGATTTGTTCACATAGCTTTATTCCCTCACCCCTCCTCTGAGGACTTTAATCAAACTAACAGTTTCTTTGAGATATTTCCAACAACTTTGCTATAAATGCAATTTGGTTCTCTGGACCTTTTCTAATTATAGTTTCCAATATCCCAAGTTTGCATGTATAGCTCTGTTTGCAGATATTAATTGCAGATGTTCAATACACATTCACATTGTATTAGGTTCCCGTATTATGATGTTGAATTATTTCCCAAATAAACCCAGGGCTTTTATTTCCAGACCTCCATCCAAGAGATAATTAGAGATGCAGAGCATCCTTATTAGTGCTATAAATCGAATTTAACAACACATATATCCATGCCTGATTTTGGAATAATCAAATGAACTTGTGAACATACAAATATATCAAAGCTTAATCTCATTTTTGTTTAACAATGGAAAACATAGTTAGAGGAAATAAATATAAATATATGCAGATTAATAATAAAATATTTTGGATGAAACATGAATTGTTTGATTGGAGAATAAAGGTAAGCTGAATGGAAGTTGTTCTCAACCCAATCAATTAGCAAAGGTGAGGCATATTCATTGCAGAGATAAAGTGGTTAACTTCTGATTATTGACATTAAGAAATGCAAACTTGGACAAAAGTAAAAGTCAATAACAAGAATGTACATGAAGCTGGGAGGTAAGTAGAGGAAGTATCACTATAATGGGAAAGAAGGCCCTTAGTATCAGAGAGATGAAGTCAGGAGAAAGGATCTAACGTGAATTAGATTAGATTAGATTAGATTATGAGGACCCGCAGTCCTCTTTTATTGTCATTTAGTAATGCATGCATTAAGAAATGATACAATATTCCTCCAGAGTGATATCACAGAAACACAGGACAGACGAAGACTGAAAAACTGACAAAAACCACATAATTATAACATATAGTTACAACAGTGCAAGCAATACCATAACTTGATGAATAACAGGCCGTGAGTACGGTAAAAAAGTTCAAAGTCTCTCGAAAGTCCCACATCTCACGCAGACGGGAGAAGGAAGAGAACTCTCCCTGCCATACCCGACCACAGTCCAACTCTGAGTCGTCCAAAAACTTCAAGCTCCGACCAGCCCTCTAACACCAAGCACCGAGCACCATCTCTGCCAAACACTTCGACCCCAGCCCCAGTCACCAGCAGCAGGCAAAGCTGAGGATTTTGGGGCCTTCCCTCTGGAGATTCTCGATCGCACAGTAGCAGCGGCAGCAAACCGGGCATTGCAGAAGTTACTCCAGATGTTCCTTCGTGCTCTCACGGCTGTCTCCATCAAATCAGAATTGTGCACGGCCCCTATTTAACAAATACAATATCATTTCACTGGAGAGGCTACACGCGCTGCGTCGCGTTGCCATCTTCTCCTCCCTCCTATGGTATAATGTTCTGGAATCTGAAAGCCAACCTTCATGTTGCTTTTATTTCGAAAATAACTTGCTCAGTTTTGAGTCAGGGTAGTCTGTTAAAAATGGAAATTTCAATTACTTTTCCGGATTGTGATTATTTATTTATTTAGCAATACAGCACGGAGTAGGCCCTACAGGCCCTTCAAGCCAGGCCACTACACCCCAGCAAACCCCGATTAAATGTAACCTAATCACAGGACAACTTACAATGACCGATTATCCTACCCAGTACATTTTTGGACTGTGGGAGGAAACCAGAGCACTCGGGGAAAACCCACACATTCAATGGAGAGGACGTACAGAGAATCCTTACAGACGGTGCTGGAATTGAACTCCAAACTCCTATGCCCTGAGCTCTGATAGCATCACATTAACTGCTACGCTATCGTGGCACCAACATTCTCTGAATGAAAAGCCCCTGCATTGTAAAGGAGCAAGTAACCTAGGTATAACTAATGTGGATTATACTTGGAGAAGGGCTGCTGCAACATTTAGATGTAATTGGCGAATTTGCTGCCAACAACAATGTTTCATAATTTCTGTGTTTATCTATTTATAGCTTAAAATACCTCTACACAATAGGAATAAAAAAACTTATTCTTTTCTTTTCTCCTTAAGGTTCTTGGTGTCAGCTGTAGCTATGGCAACAGGATGCTGTTGAGTCTAAAGATTGACCAAAAATGGGTGTCCTTTTCTTGCACTGCAGAATGCTGTCTCAATTTAATTTGCTTACAACTTATAATCTTGATCTCTCTGACTTTATTGCAATTTCTCAGCAGTGGATTGGCTCCAGATCACTTCCACCCACAGGATAGGGCCATTGGGCTCATGCAATTAGATATTTTGCCAACTACACACTGATATCTGCCAATGCAGCATCACATGCGATAAGTTCTGACATGATGAGTCCATGAACTGCATTTTCCTACTTGTTTTTCATGGGAATGTGAACGATAAATGTATCAGCAGGCACTGCAGCTTTCATTTAATTATAGTTGACTGTTAATCCATCTAATGTCCACATATAATGACAACTTTGTTCCCAACCTATGAGATTCGGGTATTTCTTAATTCAGTTGCAACTACAGTTCCCATTGCGAGTGAATTAACTTGAGTTTTACTCTTATAATAAGTGGGAAAGTATCCCCAACTCACTGCAGTCTGTTTGAAATATCATTATACTTTTACTGGAGAAACTTCCCATAGTTTCAGTCGACAGAATGTTATGCTTCATTGAATTATTTGCTATAGAATCTATGGACTGCTGTGTGTTTTAAATAGAATCGATTTGCTGGCAAAATAGATACTTTTTTGACTGAAAGTAGTTGTTATGTTCTGAGAAGGAGGAGGAAACCGGTCCATAAGATAGTCCTCATCGAGGGATCAGAGGTGTCGAGGTCCAGCGATTTTAAGTTCCTCAGTATTATCATTTCAGGGGACCTGTCTTGGGCCCAGCACATAAGCATAATGATGAAGAAACCACAGCAGCATCTCTACTTCCTTAGAAATTTCTGATATTTAGCATGACATCTAAAACATTGACAGACTTCTATAGATATGTGATGGAGAGTATATTGGTTGGCTGCACCATGCCCTGGGTATGAGAACACCAATGCTCTTGAACAGAAAATTCTACTAAAGCTCATGGATATGGGTCAGTCCATCACAGGTAAAGACCTCCCCTCCATTGACCACATCTACACAGAGCGTATTCTCAGGAAAGCAGTATCCATCATCAGGAACCCCCACCACCCAGGTCAAGCTCTCATCTCACTGATACCATCAGGAAGAAGGTACAGAAGCCTCAGGACTCACACTACCAGGTTTAGAAACAGTTACTTAATGTAATATTTACCCTTCTTGTTTTTTTTTCACTGTTTTTAATGGAGGTCGGGATTGAGGACGTGATTTTAAGTTTAACTCTGTTTGGTTTCAAGTTAGCCCATTGCTTTGCCTTGCTTTTAGTTAGTTGCACGGTGGGGTTTTTTTTGGGGGTTTTTTTTTTCTTTTTTTCCATTGATATATATAAAATTTAGTATACTATTATGTTATCTTGGTTTCTTATGTTTAAATTACATTGTTTGTAGTATTTTTTTTGGTATTGATACCTTTTGGAATTTTATTATACTTTAACATTGTATTAATGTTTATATGGCTTACCTTTTTTGTATACTTACTCAATAAAAAGATTTAAAAAGAAAGAAAGAATAGAAACAGTTACTACCCTTCAACCATCAGGTTCTTGAACCAAATGGGATAACATCCTCAATTTCACTTGCCCCATCATTGAAATGTTCCCACAACCTATGGACTCAATTTAAAGGATTCTTCATCTCTTGTTCTCCATACTTATTGCTTATTTATTTACTATTGTTATTAATTTCTTTTTGTATTTGCACAGTTTGTTGTCTTTTTGCGCACTGTTTGTCCATCCTGTTGGTGTGGTCTTTCATTAATTCTATTATAATTAGTGGATTTATTGAGTGTATCCACAGGAAAATGAATCTCAGGGTTGTGTATGGTGACATATATGCACTTTGATAATAAATTCACTTTAATCTTTGAGTTTTGCCATAGGTTTCATCGCATCTTCAAGTCCTTGAATGTTACAGAGAAACTCTTGATTAGCCCACAAAAGCCATTATTTTCATGAGTTATATTTAAGCGACAGTTGAAAGTAGCAGAGGGACCTAACACTTTTTAGACCTGGCAGGAAGTGCAGGTCAGAACAGTACGCACTGGTGAGATCATTGTTTTTTTAACATAAGTTTTCAACAACTGTTTAGGGGGAAAAAACTGGCAAAAGTCATCCAAGTTATATTAGTATTGTACATGGCAGCTTAATTAAATGAGACAAAGGAGGAAGGACAGGCTGATATTGGTAGCTACAGGTGAAGCAGCTCACATGAATCAAAAAATCTAGAATAAGCAATGGGAGTATCAAAAGAAATATAAGCATTATTTTGAATCAAAAGTCTAACAGTTCAGAAGAAAATAAGAGGAAAAGATTTTAAAAGTGAAATCTGAATTATAGTGGGAAAATAAAGATGAGCTGAGAGTAAATTACAGTTGATCAAACTATGACACGTGCTTTTCTGTTACTAATTACTACTGTTTACTCTGTAAGCTTCATGCAAGCAGGGAATTCCATTGCATCCGGGTAAATATTCCACAATAAACTAATCTGAATCTACCCCTTCGACTAAAACACTTGCTGTCTCATACAAGTCCGTTAAATTTCGCACTACTGTTAAAAATCCAGAAAGAGTTTTATAAATTTCATGGCCATCTGTGGAGTAATAGGATTGTTCATGGTATCTGTAACCAGAGTAACATGAAAAATCAGCCACTTTTCCCCTTCCTAAATGGTATGCAAAGATGTTAGTTGGAAAGTGCGCACATATGGCTGTAGAGCAAAGAGAGATAAAGCACTATTGATAAAAGCCTGCGAGGTATTTCTGTCTGAGCTCCTACATAAAGAAAACACATTGCGATAGCATATTGGAGAGAGAATAATCCTCAAGGAAGTACACAAGGAAATATCACTTTTGACAAAAAGCGAAATAAAAATGATTGTAAGGTATTTCAAATCCTTAACACTGCAGTGTGAGGATTTATAGACCCTCAGACAGTGCCTCAAGACAAGTCCATGGCTTATTTTACAAGCTGAGAAAGAACAGGATTTTGCCACCACAGAGGAAGGAAGCCAAAATAATCTGCTTGTACATTCTCTTCCATCTGAGTTCAGCTGGGCTTCTTATGTGTTTGTTTATCTAACGTTACTTAAATGAACACACTTACCTGAAACAAAATAATGCTGTCATCTTTGCAGTTTCTCTCTCACCTCAAAAATGCAAAAGAGAAGGCTCCATAACAAATAATTTTAGAAATACTTTAAATCTATGTCTCTTGGTTATTAAGCTCTCTGCTTGGGAAAATTACTCCAGCATGGTACCCTAGGAGATGAAGGGCCTTGATAAAGGGAACAGATGAAGGGTCTCAACCTGAAATATCAATGTCCGTTTCCCTCCGAGGTGTTGCCTGGTCTGCTGAGTTCCTCCAACAGCTCTTCTATTTGCTCCAGATTCCAATATCTGCTGTCTCTTATGTCTTCTAGGCTGTTTATTACACCATTCACCTCAATTATATACCCCCTAAACCTCTTCTATTGCTAAGAAAAAAAACAAATAACCTGAGTCTATGTAAATCCTTCAATATTGGCAGCATCATTTATATCCTTTATATTCCTAAGACTGGAATGTGGTAATCAAAATTATATACACTACCCTAGCTGTGATCTAATTAGTATTTTACATCTGCCTTCTCCTTTGATGTACAGAGGGATCTTGGGGTCCAAGTATGTAGCTTTTTGAAAATGGCTGCATAAGTTGATAGGTATTGAGCACAAGTCAGGTATTGAGTTCAAGAATTTGGAAGTTATGTTTCAGCGTTTTAAAACTGACAAGTTTTTAAAACTGAGGCCACATCTGGAGCAATGTATTCAATTCTAGACACCCCAAGGAGGAAGGATGTGGAAGCTTTGGAGAAGATGCAGAAGAGGTTTACATGTGTAAGGGATTTCTTTTATGTTACTGCTAGGGCTAATAAAATGGCTTCTTTGTTATGTTAAAAATTAAAATGGCTTCTTTGTTATGATAACTGCTGAGAAAGTGCTTCTCTCTCGCAGCTTGTTTGGGTTATAATTACTGATAAGAGAATTGTATTCATTTGCTAACCAATTGGGATAGATGTTATCCTTTCTTGTGTGTCTGTAAGCTATTGTTTTCGCGGGCGTTGGGGCAGAAGGCACGATGGGGACAGAGAGAGGAGACGCGATTCTGTAAACTGGCCGATGGAATGGACCCTGAGCGGGAGTCTGAGACCCAGGGTCTTTGGTGAGGAAAGGAGACGAAGACAGACTCATGCGGAGCGTCTGGTCGACCACTGTGGTTGGTCCCATGTAGCCGGTCGAGGAGGTCGGAGGGGATCGAATGGTGGAAAGAAGACTCCGTTAATTGAGCTCCAACTGTTGTGCATGAAGTGGTTGAACTTTGATAAGTTTGGCACCTTTTACTTTTCCTTTTATATTTTATGTCTATTAATTACATAGTTCCAGAAAGATCTATAAAGTGTGATAATTTAATCGCGTATAGTGTATTGTCTGATATTTGGCGGGGTGGGGTACATCACACAGCATCCACACAAACTTGATTACCCAATTTGGTGGGGCCGAAGGCTGCTCCCCATAGTCGGAAGCGAGCTGAGCGAGCCTGAGGCTTACCAGGGGGCTACACAAGGAATATGCCTGGATTAGAAGACGTGTGCTATAATGAGAGGTTGGAAAAACTTGGGTTAATTTCTCTGGAGCAGCAGATGCAGTGGCGAGACCTGGTGGAGGTTTATATGATTATTAAAGGCATAGATAGAGTAGACAGCTGGTATCTTTTTCCCAGGGGTGTAATATCTAATACTAGAGGATTTGGTATATAATGGTAAACATTTTCTAAGTTGCAAAGCACTATCTTGAAAAAACAACTTATGCTTCACATCTTCACTCAGTGCATTCTGTTCACCCATTGCAGGAGAAGTCAACCTTTGTGTATGGTGGTCACTAGTTCACTGTCCATTTTATGGACTTGCATCACTTCCCAGCTGCCAATGCAAATTTTATTTAGTTTTTATTAGAGATATAGCGGAGGACTGGCCTTTCCAGGCCAATGAGCTGCACTACCCAGCAAACCACCAATTTAACTCTAGCCCTATCACAGAACAATTTACAATGACCAATTAACCTATTTATCACTAAGTCTTTTGACAATGGGAAGAAACCAGAGCTTCTGGAGGAAATCCATATGGTCACAGGGAGAACATACAAACATGCGAAGTCCAAAACTCCCCAAGCCGAAATAGCCTTCACAGTAACGGTACTGTGGCACCCCTTAGACTTTTATGAATTAATCTCTTTAAGAATTTCTTTTCATGTTCAGCACATCGTTTTCATTTTAAAATAACTGATTGATCTTATTTAGATCTGTTCATCCATCCACATCAGAGTCAGTCAGGGAGACTCAGTTTTCCCGAAATAGCTGAATCCCTGTGTTTGTCTCCCAAGAGATGTCAAGAGGCCTCTGGCTTCCAATCATTGCCTCGGCTCACTTTTAAAATAGGTAACACAATCAGACTTTGTATCTAATTGCTTGGGCATTTGTTACATCCTGTTAGGAAACCCTGCCTTTCATTTCACTGAAATAACTTTAGAAATACATTTTCCTTTAAATTCAGAGGACAATGATCTTCAAAGTCTGGTGTGAGCCAGCACCATTCTGAGTCATATGGATTGCTACCTTAGCATGTAATTCACGTTCATCTTCTAGAAGCAGGCTGCAGAAACGTCAGGGAAATAGGGCATGAATCACTTCTGTCATTACTTACCCCAACCTACTTTTCTATTATTTAATTTCTGTCACTCTGGAGACCCTCGACATTTGACTCCACCATCTTCCACCAAAATCAGGCAGTTATAAATCTGAGCAAATGAAATTATAACTGAATTGCTATAGAAGCAACTATATTTTATTAATGTCTGTCAGAACACAGAATCTACTTCCCCAGCCTGGTCTGGTCTGATTCAGTCCCACACTGTGCTTTGTTCTCTCTGATACGGCCTGCAAAGCAGCCAGTATTTCATCTCTTCTACTCGTATTTATCATATTATTTGTTAAATTTTCTTATAAAACTGATGGAAGCCATTCAGTCTGTCAAGTAAATGCTGAATCTCAGAGTATTCCCATCACTGCTATTCCCTCTTACATGCCCATCATCTCACCTCTCATTCTGCACCTACACTGGATGCCATTTGCACTGCAGCCAAGTAACCTACCACCACATCTTTGGGATCAGAACACTATCAGACACCCATGCAATCGTGGGAAGAAAATTCAGACTCTACACAGAAGCATCCAAGCTCAGGAGTGAACCTAGCATGCTGGAGCCATGTGCCAACAGGACCAACTCACCTGCAGCCATGCCACCATGCTTCCCTTGTAACTGAATCACAGACAGGCACACTCTGGCAGCTTTGAAAGTTCCAATGGAAATGTGGTGTGCACTGTAAAACGTAGCCTCACCAAATCACCTGTATAGAAACTGCAAAAATGTTGAAAAAAAACTTTGTCAGGCAGAAAGTAGGTCAACAATTCACAACCTCAACTCTTGAGTCCCACATGCCAGAGGACCTCTGAGATTACCTAATTGTGACCACCTTCAAGAGAAGACAGTTATCCAGTTGTATCTGCAGAGAAATCTGCCTCCCCTCACTAAAAACTTTGACTCTGTCAAGCAAGGGATAGTTTATCCTGCCTTCTCATCCTTGTATCCAGCCTTTGTCTGCTTCATGGAGGCCCCAATGTCTGCAAGTCCACTGGAGGACTGGAGGCTACCTGTCCTGGGTCTGGAGGCCTATCTGTATGTGTCAGTGGGTCAGTAGGTGGGAGGATGGGAAAGGGGCCTGTTTTGTTGTTGTTGTTTTGTTCTGTTCCTGTTACTGCTTGTGTTTTTCTGCTGAACATTGTGGGCGTGCTATATTGACACCGGAACATGTGGCAATACTTGTGGGCTACTCCCAGAACATGCATTGGTTGTCAACTCAAATGCACTTTACTATGTGTTTTGATGCACGTGTGATAAATAATTTAATCTCAAAGATTCTAAGTACATTTATTTTCAAAGTACGTATGCAGTATACAACCCTGAGATTCATCTTCCCACAGACAGCCACGAAACAAAAAAAAACCCTGGGAACCCAGTCAAAGAAAAACATCAAACCATTCCCTCCTACCCATGCGTTAAAAAAAAAACAAATCGTGCAAACGGCAAAACAGTTAGTGAAAAACATGGAATATAAAACACAGAATCAAAGAGTCTAGGCATATTCAGTTCAGCTCAGATCTACTTCAACCTAGCACTGTGTCATTTGTTATCTGCAGACCTGGGACTCCAGCTCCATCTTCCAACAGCATCGAAGGCAAGAGAGGCCATTTGAATGCAGGGACTTTTTTCTGGGAGGAGCGAGCAAGAGGCTGGAAAACGGCACTAAACACCCACTCACCTTCACAAACAAGAGAACATTTGCAGACACTCGAAATCCAAGCAACACACATAAAATGCTGGAGGAACTCAGCAGGCCAGTTTCATCTATGGACAAAAGTACAGTCAACGTTTCGGGCCAAGAAAGGACTGGAGAAAAAGGCTGGGGAGTAGATTGAAAAGGTGAAGAGAGGGGTGAGAGAAGTACAAGGTGATAGGTGAAACCCAGAGAGGGATGTGGTAAAGAGCTGGGAAGTTGATTAGTGAAAGAGACAGAAGGCCATGGAAGAAAGAAAAGTGGGGGGGGGGGTGGGAAGAGCACCAGAAGGAGTTAATGGGTGGGCAAAGGGCTAAGGAGAGAGAGGGAAAAGGGGATGGGTAATGGTGAAGGGAGGGAGGGCCATTACCAGAAGTTTGAGAAATCGATGTTCATGCCATCAGATTGGAGGCTACCCAAAAGGAATATAAGGTGTTGTTCCTCCAACCTAAGTGTGGCCTTATCATGACTGTAGAGGAGGTGAGTGGTGATGAAGGCACACTTAGGTTGGAGGAACAACCCCTTATATACCTTTTGGGTAGTCTCCAACCTGATGGCATGAACACCAATTTCTCAAACCCAGTAATGCCTCCAGACCCCCCCCCCCTTCACTCTTCCCATTCCCTTTTCCCTCTCCCTCTTTATTCCTTTGCCTGCCCATCACCTCCTCTGGTGCTCTTCCCACCCCCCCCCCACTTTTCTTTCTTCCATGGCCTTCTGTCTCTTTCACTAATCAACTTCCCAGCTCTTTACTTCATCCCTCCCCTCTTCAGGTTTCACCTATCACCTGGTGTTTCTCTCTCCCCTCCCCGCACTTTTCAAATCTAGTCATCAGCTTTTTTCTCCAGTTCTGCCGAAGGGTTTCGGCCCGAAATGTCAACTGTATTCTTTTCCATAGATGCTGCCTGGCTTGCTGAGTTCCTCCAGTATTTTGTGTGTGTTACCCACTCACCTTGTGCTCAAGCCTCAATGATTTTAATCTATCTCGATGCTTTACTCGATGAGATCAGAGAGAAATGATATCGACCATGGGCTCGTGCCCCATCTCCATGCTGCTAGGACTCAAGGCTACGCACCTCCCAGAACACCCTCAGAGACAACAAACCCCCAGATCCCTCAATCGGCCCAAAAACACACCACTAAAATGTCCATCACAGGTTCCAAAAGTAGAAGAACCACATTTGAAAGCAAACGGAAGTTGTAAAAGAAGTCAAAAAAGTGGTTTTGTGAACCATCTGGAGGATGTTGCCCAAGGTTGTGTTGTTCACTTTCACCATCTTCTTCCGAATATGAATCTGATTTTGAACTTTATGTTCAAAGTAATGTGTGCACTTAATGATTGCAAGGAGCTTTTCCTGGCCCTGGGTCTCTTTCTGCTTACATTTTAATGGTTATGTGCCACATCATTGAAGGCTTATTTTCTGCTTGTTAAATCATAATTAAATGAGATGGTAATGAGAAACATGACAATTTGCTCAAGATTTACTTTCTTCACACTGTGCATTAATTTCCTTCAAATAAAATTAGGCTGGGTAGACCATAGAGAGCAGGATGATGCCAGGGAACAAGCAGAGCTGTACGAAAGTAAGGAGAAGTTCCACAGTGAACATAGCAGTCTGGGAGATAGCTGAGATTTATCACTGCCTTCTATTGCAGAAAGAGGAAGAGAATAATATTTCCTTAAGCCCCTCACTGGCTCATCTGTACATCGTTCTTCTATTTCTCTGATTTGTTGTTTGTTTAATCTTTTTTTATGTTACAGAGGTGCTTAGTGTGATCTCTTAATGACAATTCCAGTGATACCTCCTCACTGTGTTTTTGTACCCTCCTTTCTTTCCTCTATTTCTGTACTTTGTCATCTCCCATTTTCTGTTGAGCTGAACACATTGTTTCCTTCACAGATGTTGACCAAGCAACTTCCACTCCTTTTTTGAAGTTTCTAATAATTGCAGTGTTGGCACGTGACCAAATGGTTAAGGCGTTGGTCTAGTGATCTGAAGGTCACTAGTTCGAGCCTCAGCTGAGGCAGTGTGTTGTGTTTTTGAGCAAGGCACTTAACCACACATTGCTCTGCGACGACACCGGTGCCAAGCTGTATGAGTCCTAATTCCCTTCCCTTGGACAACATCGGTGGCATGGAGAGGGGAGACTTGCAGCATGGGCAACTGCCGGTCTTCCATACAACCTTGCCCAGGCCAAGGCACTTAAACACACATTGCTCTGCAATGACACTGCTGCCAAACTGTATCAGCCCTAGTGCCCTTCCCTTGAACAACATTGGTGGCGTGGAGAGGGGAGATTTGCAGCATGGACAACTGCCAGTCTTCCATACAACCTTGCCCAGGCCTGCACCCTGGAAACCTTCCAAGGCGCAAATCCATCATCCCATGAGACTAACGGATGCCTATATATAAAATAATTGCAGGATTTACCTCACAAGAGGGTACAACTTCAGGATTGAAGGACATCCTTTTAGAACTGAGACGCGGAGAAATTACTTTAGTCCGAGGGTGGAAAGTCTATGGAATTTGTTGCCATGAGTGGTTGTGGAGGCCAAGTCATTGGGTGCATTTAAGGCAAAGATGGATAGGTTCTTAATTAGCCAGGGCATCAAAAGCAGGGGAGAGGGGATGACTGGAAGAATTGGATTAGCCCATGATTGAATGGATGGGCCAAATGGCCTACTTCTGCTCCTATATCTTATGGTCTTATGGTCTAAGATCCAGATTAGATTCCTGTTTTAACAGCAAGTTGCAAAGTGCGAAAGAAGTGTTTTCCCACCTCATCCAGCCCTATCACAATCCAGTGTCCATTTAGTGTGTCTAATGCATGGAATTCAGTCCAAATTCCCTATCATAGATCCAAAGGAATCCATGCTCTGAGCAATGGTAGTTTCTTTCAAAGATCCAGTTTGCCTGAGCCACAAAGCAACAAGACCCTATGCAAATGGATTACTTTATGATGACATCCCTAATGTCCCCTCAGGATACAAGGAAACATGAAGTAAAGGAATACTCAACTGCATGCCTCAATAAGAGCTTCTTACCTTCAGACTTCAAGAAAGAGTAGCATAGAGAACAGCAGGTAGTGCTGCTTAAAGTTCAAAGTAAATTTTATTATCAGAGTACAGACAAGGGGTGATTGATAAGTTCATGGCCTAAGGTAGAAGGAGTCAATTTTAGAGAACCTAGTACATTTATTTTTCAACATAGTATTCTCCTACATTTACACATTTAGTCCAGCAGTCGTGGAGCATACGGATCTTGGACCTCTAGAAAGTGCCCACAGCAGGGGTGATTGATAAGTTTGTGGCCTAAGGTAGAAGGAGATGAGTTATACAGCTTTCGTTACATGCACATGCAGTTCAACTCTTTGAGTGATTATGCAGAAAGTTTGAAGCTAATAACTCATCTCCTTCTACCTTAGGCCACAAACTTATCAATCACGCCTGATGAGTTATTACTGATAAGTTATTAACTTCAAACTTTCTGCATAATCACTCAAAGAGTTGAACTGCCTGTGCATGTAATGGGAGCCGTATAACTCATCTCCTTCTACCTAAGGCCACGAACTTATCAATCACCCCTGCTGTGGGCACTTTCTGGAGGTCTAAGATCCGTATGCTCCACGACCGCTGGACTAAGTGTGTAAATGTAGGAGGGGACTAGGTGTGTAAATGTGGGAGACAGCTAAGTGTGTAAATGTAGGAGGGGACTATGTTGAAAAATAAATGTGCTAGGGTTTTCTAAAATTGACTCCTTCTACATTAAGCCACAAACATATCAATCACCCCTCGTATATGTCACCACATACAACCCTGAGGTTCTTTTCCTGTGGGCATACTCAGCAAATCTATAGAAATATAACTATAAACAGATTGAATGAAGAGATGAAATAGAGTGCAGAAGACAACAAACTGTGCAAATGCAGATATAAATAAATAGCAATAAATAAACATGAAATGACAAGACAAAGAGTCCTTAACCTTAGATCATTGGTTGTAGGAACAACTCAATACATGGGCAGGTGAGAGCAGTTATCCCCTGATGGTTCTCTGTTCTAGCAGCCTCGTCTGATCCTGCCCTCTGGTGCTGTTTGTGTGCATTTTGCACACTCTTCATGTCATTGTGTGGGATCCCCCTGCGGGTTGGTAGATTGCTTGGCCAATCTCAATTGCCCCTAGTGTAAATGGCTGAGAACAGAATTCCAGGGAGAATTTTGGAGCATGAGAAAGAGAATAATTTACAGGGAAATAAATAGGGGAAGCGAATTGATGGGAATGCTTTAAGAGACCTTCATAGACCTGATGGGCAGAATGGCCTCTTGCTACATTATGAATAGATATGAACTATGAGTAAGATGTAACACCAGCTCTGAGTGTCAATGCTGTTACAATCAGACAGGCAGTTATTTGACTTGGGTAAGCAATTAACCTTACATCCGAAATTGGAGGCAGTGTTCTGAAACTCAGCATGGTACACTGGCTGGAATTTCTGGAAGCAATTCAGAAGGCACAAGATATATATATCCGAAATAGGAACCAGTATTCTAAAGGAAAGATGACACAACTGTGGCTAACAAGAGAAGTCAAAACCAATATAAAAGCCAAAGAGAGAGCATATAATCGAGCAAAAATTAATGGGAAGTTAGAGGATTGGGAAGCTTTTAAAAACCAACAGAAGGCTTTTAAGAACAATTAAAAAGGTAAAAGGAATACGAAAACAAGCTAATCAATAATATTAAAGAGGATACCAAAAGATTCTTCACATACTTAAGTATAAAAGAGAGGCGAGAGTGGATATCAGACCTCTGGAAAACGATGCTGGAGAGGCAGCAATGGGGAACAACAAAATGGGGGATGAACTGAATAAGTATCTTGCATCAGTCTTCACAGTGGAACACACTAGCAGTATGGTGGAAGTTCCAGGTGTCAGGGCTCATGAAACGTGTGAAGTTATCATTATCAGAGAGAAAGTTCTTGGAAAACTGAAAGATCTAGAGGTACTGTGGATAAGTCAGCTGGACCAGATGGTGTACACCCCAGGGTTCTGAAAGAGGTGTCTGAAGAGATCATGAAAGCATTAGCAATGATCTTTCAAGAATCACAAGATTCTGGAATGGTTCCAGAAGACCGGAAAATTGCAAATATCATTCCACTCTTCAAGAAGGGAGAGAGCCAGAAGAAATGAAACTGTAAGCCAGTTAGTCTGACCTCAGTATTGGGAAGATGGTGGAGTTGATTGTTAAGGATGAAGTCTCAGGGTACTTGGAGGCACATGATAAAATAGGCTGTAGTCAGCATGGTTTCCTTATGGGAAAACCTTGCCTGACAGAACTGCTGGAATTCTTTTAAGAGATAACAAGTAGGATAGACAAAGGAGAATGTCTTGAAGTTGTATACTTGAATTTTCAGATGGCTTTTAACAAAGTGCCACATATGAAGCTGCTTAACAAGCTAGGAGCCCATGGCATTACGTGAAAGATCCTAGCATGGATAAAACAGTGACTGGCTGTCAGGATGCAAAGAGTGGGAATAAAGGGAGCCTTTTCTGGCAGGTTGCTGGTGACTAGTGGTGTTTCACAGGGGTCTGAATTGGAACCAATTCATTTTATGCTATATGTCAATGATTTGGATGATGGAATTGATGGCTTTGTTGCAAAGTTTGAAGACAGGTAGTTTTGTGGAAGTAGAGGTGTTACAAAAGGACTTAGACAGATTAGGAAAATGGGCAAGGAAATGGTAGATGAAATACTGTGTTGGTAAGTGTATGGTCATGCGCTTTGGTAGAAGAAATGTGAGGGTTGACTATTTTCTAAATGGAGAGAAAATACCAAAATCTGAAGGCAAAGAGACTTTGGAGTCCTTGTTCAGTATTCACTTAGGGTTAATTTGCAGGTTGAGGCTGTGGTGAGGAAGGCAAATGCAATGTTCACATTCATTTGAAGGGGGCTGAATATAAAAGAAAAGGATGTAATATTGAGACTTTATAAAGCACTGGTGAGGCCTCATTTGGAGTATTGTGAACAGTTTTGGGCCCATTATCTTAGAAAGGATGTGCTGAAACTGAAGAGGGTTCAAAGGAGGTTCACAAAAATGATTCCAAGTTTGAATGGCTTGTCAAATGAAGACTGTTTGACGGCTCTGGGCCTATATTCACTAGAATTCAGAAGAATGGGAAGTGACCTAACTGAAACCTATCGAATGGCGAAAGGTCTTGATAGAGTGGAGATGGAGAGGATGATTCCCATGGTGGGAGAGTCTAACAGCCTCAGAATAGACGGGTGTCCTTTTAGAATGGAGATGAGGAGGAGCTTCTTTAGCCAGAGAGTGGTGAATCTGTGGAATTCTTTGCCACAGGCAGCTGTGGAGGCCAAGTCTTTATGTATATTTGTCAGAAATTGATAGATTCTTGATTGGTCAGAGCATGAAGGGATAAGGTGAGAAGGCAGGAGACTGGGGCTGAAACTAAAATTGGATCAACCATGATGAAATGGTGGAACAGCCTTAATAGGCAAAATGGCTTAATTTTGCTCCTATATCTTATGGCCTTATGGTACACAAGAATTGGTCTTACACATGCCCTGCTGCTGAGTGACCCTACCAGAAATGTAAGGCCACTCTCTTTGATTCTTCCTGTTTCGAAGATCAACCATCTCGTCATTCCTCCTGACGGACTTTAAATTGATCACACCTAATGAAAGTTGTGTTTTCAAAATTTAAAACAAAATCTGCACCTATAATTTTTATCAGTGAAACCAATCAAATATTCAGTCTAAAGTAGAAGGATCTTTCTAAATCTGGTGAGATGTAATGTATTTTCTTGTTAAACTTAACAACAGCCAGCTGATGTCACTAGAAAACAGTTACTTTAGTAACAAACCAAATAGGTGAATTATACCCAGGTGTAATAGTCTATTTTCTCAGGTAACATTGTTTCCTAAAAGTGTTCAAATTATATGCACTAGCAAGAACAATACCCAACTGTCTTCCCTCTATGCTGGTCTCTCAAGCAATTTAGTAATTACAGTGGCAAAGAAAATTAAGCTACACTTCTAGTTTCCAACATCTCATTGAATTCAAACGCTCTCGCTCTCTTCTTCATGTCACGTCAGCCATAATTTGATTGCCATAATAATAGTAGGTGTTCTCATAAGCAAAAACCAAGGGAAACAGATGGACAGAAGATAGTGGGTGTGAGGACAAAATTTTATGCAGAATCGTTAGGATCTGGAACTTAACACCTGAAGGACTAGTGGAAACATACTTCATAAGAGCTTTCAAAAAGAAATTGTGTCGCAGCTAAGGGAAAGTATATCGTAGGGAAGGACAGTTCTGAAGAAAGTGGAAGAGCGGAAATTAATCTTTGCCGCTTCTTCGTGGAGAGGTCTAATGGATGAACTGGTCTTATGTGCTGTAACGATCCTACACTCTGTATATTTTATTATAAATTATTAGCATAAATAAAGCTACTAATTATAGTTTCACTAACAGAGTAACTTATTTTAAAATCGCCTCCATAGATGAGACTCATGGAAGGCACAGGCTCCACACATTAACAGAACATAATGACTAACACATCATAGCTAACAAATTCCTCACTCACTTCTTTTAATATCCTGTGGTAGGAGTCATTGGAATCTGGAGTTCGTCAATCTTTACTCATTTTAGTCCTTCATTTTAATTCAGTTTTACTTAATTAGTCCTCCCCTTGTTGAGTTTGTGGTTCTCTTCATATCTCCGGTACCTTGTCTGACCATATTGAAGTACAGTATGCTTAATTAAATTCTAAATCTCAATTTTGGCTCATTTTTAGCTCTAATACTTAAATTAGAAGTTTGGGGGTTGAACAGAGAATTGAGCACAAAAATGTAATACTTCATTGAGGTTCTGAGGAATCACTGGTAATGTCATCTTTCAGTTGATATGTTAAACAGATGACCCATTACTCTCTCATGAGAGACCTTATGACATTATGAAAAGAAGCGGGAGAGATATCACTTCTCTACAACCTGATATCCATCCCTCAGTCCAGATTGCTAACCTGCACACAAATTGACTGTATTGTCCCTGTATTAAAACATTCACTTCATTTCCAAAGGACTTGGTTAGAAATAGTTTTGAGACATTCTGGAAAAGATGTGAAAGACTCTTTATGTCCTGCCTTCTTTTCTTAAATATACAGTACATAAAATCGTTGAGGTTGACCTTGATATCTCTCTGATGTATTATCTCATATTGTCTGTTTGCAGCTCTTAGCTACTCTTTCTTGCTTCCCTTTCCTGGACTATTCCAGTCCATAAATTCTCTACCAATCTTTGCCTTCATGGAAGCCATTTCATTTAGTTTTACACTATTTCACTTTCTCTGTTTAATTATGCACTGAAGAAATTACAGTCTTCTAACAGAACACCATATTCTTAGTATGAGATCTTTTGGCCAATTCTCACAGAAGCAAAGTGTGGAAATTGTTATTTAAAATGTGACAAAATCTAATAGATTCTCAAGTAGGTGGACTAAATTAATAATCAATTAAATGGCAATTAACCACTTCTAAAGTTATTTCCTGTGAATAATAGAAGAAATTCTATTTCCTTTGAGTAACCCATTGTGGTTGATTTCTTTGATTACCTACATGGCTGGTAGAATCTCAGGTGGTGATGAGAGGGCATACAGGAGTGAGATATGTCAACTAGTGGAGTGGTGCCACAGCAACAACCTGGCACTCAACGTCAGTAAGACGAGAGAGCTGATTGTGAACTTCAGGAAGGGTAAGTCAAGGGAACATATTCCAATCCTCAAAGAGGCCTCAGAAGTGGAGAAAGTGAGCAGCTTCTAAGTTCCTGGAAGTCAAGATCTCTGAGGATCAAACCTGGTCCCAAAATATCAATGTAGTTATAAAGAAAGCAAGACAGCAGCTATACATACTTTATTAGGAGTTTGAAGAGATTTGGCATGTCGACAAACACATTCAAAATCTTCTATAGTTGTACCGTGGAGAGCATTCTGGCAGGCTGCATCACCGTCTGGTATGGAGGGGCTACTCCACAGGACTGAAAGAAGCTACAGAAGGTTGTAAATCTAGTCAGCTTCACCTTGGATACTAGCCTACGAAGCACCCAGGACATCTTCAGGGAGTGGTGTCTCAGAAAGGCAGCGTCCATTATTAAGGACCTCCAGCACCCAGGGCATGCCCTTTTCTCACTGTTACCATCAAGTAGGAGATATAGAAGTCTGAAGGCACACACTCAGCAATTCAGGAACAGCTTCTTCCCCTCTGCCATCTGATTCCTAAATGGACATTGAATCTTTGGGCACTACCTCACTTTTTTTTAATATACGGTATTTCTGTTTCTGCACATTTATTAAAATCTATTCAATATATGTAATTGATTTACTTATTTTTTTTAATTTATTTTTTTTCTCTCTGCTAGATTATGTATTGCATTGAACTGCTGCTGCTAAGTTAACAAATTTCATGTCACATGCCGATGATAATAAACCTGATTTTGATTCTGGGGATGGTAATATTTTTAGGGAGACACATTGATGTCACATTGGCCATCCAATTAAAAAAATAGATACTTTACAAGCAGTAAAGGAGCACAGACTTTAGGAAGAATGAGCGCTGGATAGTCTGAATTAAAATCAGTGTAGCAATAAAATGGCCAAAATGTCTATTCTTTTTACATAACAAAACAAAAACAGATTGTATTGATGAAAATGTGTGAAAGCAATTTTTATTTCTTTTCTGTGTTTAACTTTGAATTGATTTTATTACTTACATCCTTCATATGCATGAGGAGTAAAAATCTTCGTAACGTCTGTCTAAATGTGCAATATGCAATTTATAGTAATTTATAATAAATAATATGTACAACAGGACAGTCAATATAACATAGAAATATAGTTGTGTCAGCAGTCTGATGGCCTGGTGGAAGAGGCTGTCCCGGAGCCTGTTGGTCCTGGCTTTTATGCTGCAGTACCATTTCCCGGATGGTAGCAGCTGGAACAGTTTGTGGCTGGGGTAATTTGGGTCTCCAATGATCCTTCGGGCCTTTTTTACACACCTGTCGATGCAAATGTCCTGAATAGTGGGAAGTTCGCACCTACAGATGAGCTGGGCTGTCCACACCATTTTCTGCAGAGCCCTGCGATTGGCGGAAGTACAGTTCCCATACCAGGCAGTGATGCAGCCAGTCAGGATGTTCTCAATTGTACCCGATAGAAAGTACTTAGGATCCGAGGACACATACTGAACTTCTTCAACTTGATACAAGTTAACTAGGTTAATGATCAACATCAAGCCTTGACCTGCCAATATTATCTAGCCTGTTACCAAATGCATTCTGTGTATGTGCGCAAAAGACCTAATGTATGCAAAGGATACCAGAAGACAGAGATGATATCAGTTACTTTCACCTGCCTTTGCTGTTTACAGGTAGCATGAAACAAGCCATCATCCCCCACCCCAGTAAGAAATTTATTGCTTCAGGAAGTAACAAATCGTGATAAAGATGAGAAGGCTGATCCAAGTTTGTGCCATTTGGTATTTCCTCTGCTCTCATTTTCCTTTTGAAATTGTGTCTGAATTTTGGTGGCTTGTTGGGGAATACTAGGTCTCAGAAATGTTCTCATTATGACTTCAGTGGTCAAGCTTGAAGCACCTTGGGATTCAAAGAATTAAAAGAAAACATTATCACATTGATTTCCAGGGCATTGCTCAGACTGATAAATTAATGCAGCATGAAGGTTAGAATGCCAGTAATGCTCAAGTTCATAATCTACATATAGCAATTCTATTTTTTTAATTCTAAAGTGTGAAGGAAATGGTAAATCATTCTACAATTCCAATTATTTTCCCCAGGCAAAATTATTAAGAAATGTCATGTGGATGTTTCTAGATAAGCAGAACAGAAAGCAATGTTAAGTAGTCTCTACCCCAAGGATTCAATTTCTGCTCTGTTGGATATGGAGGTGCTTTCATAATGTACAAATGGCTTTGAAGAATCAGTCTACTACATTCTAAAATAATAATTCATGCATATTCACAATTATGAATTAAAATTGATCATGAGGCTATTACATTTACTCTAATGATCAAAAGTATGTGCTTTCCAAGAACAATTGTCTCATTTATTTTAAATATCTAATGGCTTTCAAGAAGATCATAGTGTGCATTGTACATCTATTCTTTTACAATATTTTCAAGTCTCTATTATAATTTAATCATTAAAAATACTATCAAATACTGTTTCACTTTTAAGGGATCCCATGGTTTCAATATCTAATACCATCACTTAAATTCAAAGTACCTGTGTAGGTAACATAATTGGTAGAAACATACATAATTAACATTGAGTTAGGGTTCACTTTAAGAGGCTGGTCTGAAATGATGGCATAATTACACAAAGGACTTCTATCATGCTTTGTGTTCAGTTTTTTGGAGTTCAATAAATGAGTTGTTTCATTTTTTTTCTTAAACATAGAATGCCATATCTCATTTTTTGCAAGAGTTATTGAACATACTGGCCAAGGCAGTTACTTTGAAGCTGCCAGAGTTTTGGAAGCAAAATGTCATTGTTTGGTTTGTACAAGCCAAGGCCCAATGCACTGCGAGAAATCACCGCTGACAACACCGAATTTTACCACGTAGCAGCGTTGCTGAGAAACTCCAGACTGTCAGGGTGGTGAGTCTACTAGAACACCCGCCTAAACATGATAAATCTCAATCGCTGAAAACTCACCTTTCGGACTATCAGAGTCTGAGCATGCCAAACAGTTGCTCTTCTTGCCCAGCCTCAGCGATGTTAGGCCTTCGGAGCTAAAGGACCACACGATGTCTCTCTTGGGAGATACCATCCTTGTTTAATTTTTAAATATTTCTTCACGCAGCAAATGCCTGATCAAGTTTGCAAAGTCCTTGCTAGTGCACCCGTGAAGGACTATAAAGATCTTGGTAAAATGGCTGATAGTCGATACTTAGGCTGGCTGTGGTGCATAATTCTTCCTCTTTTCCCTGCCTCAGTAGGCCCAGTCATTCAAGCCTTCAACATAAGCACGAGAAACAATACGAACTAATGCTGTGAAACAGACTACACCGGGTCTATGTTTTCACCACGTTCACTTTGGTACGAAGTGTACTAGGAAGTGCCAACCACGTTGCAGCTTTAACAGTACCAGTGCACTGGGACATCAGAAATCTGAGAACACCATAGGTTCTATCTGCCAGGGTCATCTACTGATCATTACAGACACCCTTTCAGGGCAACGCTTCCTGTGTGACATGGGTGCTCAAGTGAGTGTACTGCCAGCAGTGTCTATTGTTGCAAAGGCAAAGAGCAATGAAACCTTACTGGAGGCTGCCAACAGCAGCAAGATCCAGACTTATGGTCACAACAGGAGGTGCTCTGCTTCAGTGGACAATGTTACAGATGGGACTTCATTCTGGCTAAGGTGGCTACACCCCTACACAGTACAGCTTTCTAGTGTGCCCGAGAACTGTTAGTTGATCTCAAAAACTGCCGGCTTGTGGAGGTCAAAGACTTTGGGTCATTACCCTGCTCCCCCAGTTAGTACCCCACAATGACTTTACCAATCACATGCACCTCCACATGTTGAGTGCTGGGCGAATTCCTGAACCTCACCAAGCCAACGTTCTCCACCACAGTCACAAAACATGGGATCAAGCACCACATTCCCACAAATGGACCGCCAGTCAATGCTGGCATGTGCAGAGTGGACCCAGAGAAGCTGGCAACCACGTAGTGTGAGTTTGCCAACATGGAAAGACCTGGGATTGTACACCAGTTGAATAGCCCCTGGGTTTTGCCCCTCCATATGGTCCCTAAATCTGATGGTGGTTGCCGCCCATGTATCGATTACCAATGCCTCCACGAGGCCACCACTGTCGATCATTACCCGGTCCCACACATCCTAGACTTTTTGGTATGTTTAGCCGGAAAGTTAATTTTTTCCAAAGTCGATCTAGTTAGAGGCTACCACCAGGGTTCTGTGTGATCAGAAGGCATTCCCTAACTGGCTGTAATATCACTGTTTGGCTTCTTTGAGTTCCTCTGCATGTCATTTGGGCTAAAAAAATGTAGCACAGACTTTCCAACGGCTGATGGACTCTATATTAAAAGACGTAGATCTTCTTTTTGTTTGCCTGGATGACATACTTGTCCCCAGTGCATCCAAATCCAAACACGCATCTCATCACCACACACTTTTCAAGCACTTAAAGGAACATTAACCCTGCTAAATACCAGTTTGGGTTGTCAACCATTGACTTTCTCAACTATTGCCTCCCCGCAGAAGGTGCAAAACCTTCAAAGGTAGTCGCTATTATGGATTTCTCACCACCCTGCACTACTAAAAAACTATTGGAGTTTTTAGGTATGGTTCATTTCGATCACCGCTTCATTCCACAAGTTGCTGAACTTATGCTCCCCCTGTATTCTGAGCATAAAGGCAATACCCCTAATCAAGTGCTTGACTGGTCAACAGACATGACCAGGGCATTTGGTGATACCATACAAGTTCTTTCCAATGAGACCCTACTGGCGCACCCACTCCCCAAAGCACTCATGGCCATTACTACTGATGCTTTAGACTATGCTGTGGGTGCTGGGCACGAACAGATGGTCAAAGTCGAGTGGCAGCCGTTCGCCTTCCTCAACCAGCAGCTCCGCCTCCCCATGAAAGGAAGGAAGGACAGCACATTTGACCATGAGCTTCTCTGTCTCTATCTGGCTGTGGGTCATTTTTGTTTCCTTCTGGATGGTCGCCATTTTACAGTGCTCATTGACCACAAACCCCTTGTGCACGCAATGCCCAAAATATCAGGGGCTTGGTCTGCATGGCAGCAACATCACCTGACCTACGTATCAGAGTTCACAACTGATATTCGACATATCAAGGGGAAAAATAATGCCACGGTTGATTGCTCTTACGGCCAGTTGTTGAGGCCACACACATAGTGGTAGCCTATGCCAGCATGTCTACTGACCCAGAGGACCAGGCTTGGCAAACAGTAGTCATAGGCCTGTGGTTGGTCGATATTAAGTTTGGGAAAGCTGGGATTTCTCTCCTGTGCGATGTCTCAGCGTTTTTAACTCCAGAAGGCCTCACAGAAACTGGTTGCGCTAAAGTTGGTGTAGCACGGCCTTAGAAAGGACGTGCCTGATTGGAGTGCAGACTTTGGGATTGCCAGCAGCCAAAAATTAGCCATCATATCTAGGCACCACTGGCATCTTTTGAAGTCCCTGAGCGATGGTTTGACCATGTTAATATGGATCTTGCTGGTCCTGTCTCCTTCCTCCCCCCAACATTTTCACGCACCTCCTTATCATGATGGACCGTACCACCAAGTGGCTAGAGGTCGTCCTTCTAGCATCAACAATAGCTGCATACATGGCTCGGGTGTTCATCAGTACCTGGCTTGCTCGGTTTGTCACCTCATCTGATATTTTCGCTGACCGTGATCCCCATTTCAAATCAGACCTCTAGGCCGCGATGGCCCAGACCCTTGACGTTAGGCTACATCACACCATGGTGTATAACTCACAGTCCAATGGCCTATGCAAGCTGTTTCACCACTCCTTAAAAGCTCCTCTGAGGGTTTCCTAGGCAGATGAGTGTTGGCATGATCATCTCCCGTGGGTCCTGCTCGGGCTCAGAAAAGTTCCAACAGAGGGCCTGCAGTAATCCACGGCTGAGCTGGTATACGGGCAGCAATTACAAGTGCCAGGTGATTTTATTCCTGACTCCACGACTACTTGGTCGATCTCTCAACAGCATTCCACCCTCCTCAGTAAATTCAATTTCTTTGCACCAGTTCCTGCCTCCCATCATGGCGTACAGCACTCTTGGGTTCCTGTTGACCTTCGTTCCGCCTCGTTTGTTTTCATCCACTATGATCCACAGCAAGATCCCCGTAGGCCCCCTTACAATGGCCTGCTCCACGTTTTGGAATGGAGAGAAAAGATTGTTATCATTAATAAAAGGGGTAAACCTTTATGTGTTTTGGTAGACCATCTTAAACCAGCCCACCAAGATTGAGAGCATTCCACTACCATGCCCCTGCCGCCACGACATGACCATGAGCACGTCAACACGCCTCTGGAGGAGACAGGGGTCCCTGATGTTCCTCCACCCATGGAAAACAGGACCCAAATCCGGCAGCTCATCCAAGCTCCAGACAGGCTCACAATGCCAGTTTTAGCGAATTCTGGTTGTGCCTGCGTAAGGTAATTTAATTGGTGGAAACCTACGTAATTCACAACCACCGACATTGAGTTGGAGTTTCACTTTAAGAAGCTGGCCTGACGTGATGATGCAATGAAGTAAATTACCACATTTTGTGGCCAGATTTTTGGACCTCTCATTCCAGCACCATAGCCCAACTCACTCTCTCTGTCCTCTCCACATGCTGACGGTTCGTTGCTCTGGTGGATTCTGGCACAGCAGGCAGCTTTCTGAACCGGACTCTATGTGTGCGTTTGGCCTCCAGACTGAATCTGTTACTTACCCCTTCTGCATCACAGCTATTGACAGATGTCCCTTGGGGTCTGGGATGGTCAGAGTATGCACATGAGTATCAGCGAGCATGAATCCATCCAATTCCTCCTTATTGACTCACCCAACACTCCTCTCATCTTGGGTTACCCCTGTCTCTATACTAAAGCCCCTCACTTCAGCTGGGCATCTGGTTCACTGCTGAATTGGGGACCCTCCTGATGCAACCTCAGCTGACTTCATCTTCACCCCATAAATCTGTGGAGACAGGAAACCCTCAACATCACCGAATTCCACAGGAATACCACAACTTAGCCATCACCTTCAGTAGAAGGGATTTCAGCAACCTGCCGCCTCACACGACCGTGCGACTGACCTCCTCACAGGCACCACCCCTCCCCACCTGAGAGCCAAGCCATGAATGACTACATTGCCAAAGCATGGCTTCATTCAACCATCCCAGTCCTCTGCCGGTGCAGTATTCTCCTTTGTCAAAAAGAAAGATAAGAGTCCTCATCCTTGCATCAGCTATCATGCACTGAACAAAATTACCATTAAGAAGAGCTACCCTCATTTACATCGCTATTGGCCCGTAGGAGAATTTTGCTGGTTTGGAAATCTGCCACTCCCCCAACTGCTGCTGCTTGTTTAGAAGATGTAATGTTTTTTCTGAAATTAGAAAAGATTAAATTCACTTTGAGGGGGTTTGTGAAAAAGTTCTATTCAAAATGGGGACCTTTCTTATCATATTTTGGGAGTCTTAAGGAATTACCTACTAGTTGAGGGCATTTGATTGTACTTGGGAAGTTGCCTTCCATTTAACATGCTTATAATTTACCTCACAGGGTGGTTGATGAATTGTAAATATGAATGTATTCTGGATCATCTGACATGTTGCAGATGTGTGTGAGCCATCGTCTTGAAGTAGTGTGGGGGTATGGTTGTGAAATGTCCATACTTGTATTTGTGAATTGTTATGTTGTAAATATATTAGCAGCCATGATATGTTCGGGGAGGGCGGGTGGGGGGAGGTTTGTTTTGGGGGTACGATATTAAAGCAAAATGGAGGAAAATGTAATCCGTTATATATTCTGTATTGTGTCATTCCTTCAATAAAAAATATAAAAAAAAGAGCTACCCTCTCCCCTTGATGGACAGCACATTCAAAATACCCCACGGGGCCCAGATCTTCACCAAACTGGTTCTATGGAACACGTACAAGCTAATCCATATCCGCCAGGGAGATGAGTGGAAGACTGGCCACTATGAATACTTGGTGATATCTTGCGGACTTGCCAACAGTCCGGCCATTTTACAAGTCTTCCTCAACGAAATACTCTGAGGCATGCTACACAGGTCATCTACCTTGACACCATCCCCATCTTCTCCAAGGACTCCCAAGACCATATCAGTCACGTCCGTTCAGTCCTTCAGCATTTCCTCGTAAACCAGCTGTCCGGCAAGTTTGAGGAATGCCAGCTCCACACGCCAGTCATATGCTTTCTGGATTATGTCCATACACCCCCAGAGAAGAAACATTGGCCCAGAGGAAGTGCATACTGTTGTTAAATGGTCCCGACCTCACTCTCTCAAACAGCTGCAGTGTTCTTGGCCTTCTCCAACTTCTACCGCAGTTTCACCAGAAATAACTGACAAACTGACACTACTCTCACTTCCCTCACCCAATCACCTCCTGTACCTCACAGATAACCTCGTCTACCACGCTTTCAAGGAGTTCAAGAGACACTTCACCATTGCTTTCATTCCCTGCCATTCAAATCCCTCCGGACATTTTGTGGCAGAGGTGGATGTACCTTCTGTGGGTGTTGGAGCCATCTTCTCCCAGTGAGGACTAAGGTTCGTCCATCGTCATCGATGAAGACCTCGACACCATTAGTACTTTTTACGAGGTCGAGTTGCTAGCTCGACACTCAATCCACCACAGATGGAAAGCGTGCCCGGGAGTGGCTCAACTGGATTCGAACTGGGGAACCTTCACTCCGAAGTCCGGCGCTGATGTCACTGCACCACCAGCCGGCTTGATGGTGTCGAGACTAGCACTTGATTTGTATTTAAGTGAGGGAGAGTTGTGCAGCATCAGCCTCACTCTCTCTTCCCAATTCCCATCTGGATCCAGTGGCAAGACAGAGTTGAGACGGCTGGAGATGGGACTAGGAGCAGTGGATGACCAGGACATCTTCTGTGTCTTGTCCTGCTCTATGCGCTCCACGACGCTTGCAGAGACCGCCTTCTTGACCGTTGGACCTACCATTGGTCTCATCCACTCAATCAGCTGGAGTCTGTTTTCACATGCTGGGATAGACAACTCCCTATCTCACCGAGGGTTTGAAACCCATCGGCTACCCTCACCTGGTTTAGCCAGCTTGTTGAAACCGTTGCCCGGGGTGTGGCCGCTGTTGCTTGCAAACAGCTACAGGGAGCCACAGGTGACAGCTGAGTGCCAGGTGGGGACCAGAGGTGGACAAACCGCCCTGAAAAGGATGCGACATGTTCCCCCACCAGAGGTGCTACCCCTCCCTGACACCCCATACACCCCCAGTCAGTCTACATAGACAGTATGCATAGCACCATTATGGAATAGGAGACAGGAAGCTACTTGCCATTAAATGGACCTTGGAGGAATGGAGACATTGGCTGATGGAGAACACTGAGCCCTTTCTGATCTGGACTGACCACTGGACCCTCATATCCATTCAGCAGTCCTGCCAACTCAACCCATGTCAGGCTCACAGGGCCCTCTCCTTTGAGCAAATCAACTTTACCATCTCCTACTGATCCAGCTCCAAGACTCTAAGGCGGGAGTCCTGTCACAACAGTTCAACTCTGCCACAGGTATCACTCTTTTTGAAGTACTTCATGGCTACCACCTCCTGTGGTTTCCCATGGAGGATCCAACAGTGGAGATCCCGTCCATCACGACCCTAGTTCACAGCTACCAGAATGCTTGAAGAGGGACAAGGAGATCCATCCCAGCTGCTAATCATGCCTACTGTCGCCATGTCTGGCTGTCCATTCAAGATCTATCCCTGTGCGCCGACCCCTGCAAACTCTCACCCTGGTCCATTGGTCCTTTTAAGATTACTCATTGCATCATCCTTGTTGCTTACTGTCATTGTCCCTCGGGATCAGACCTATCCTTCACATGTCCTGCCTCAAGCCCATAGTCCATGGACCAGTCAACTCACATGAGTTTTCACCTCCGGAACCAAGGCTGGTGGAGGTGGCCGAGGGTACACGGATTAATAGTTGATGGATTCATGTTGTCGTGGACAGGGTGTACAGTACCTGGTTGACTGGGAAGGTTATGGCCTGGAGGAGGGATCATGGGTGCAGTCCAGTTACATCTGAATCCATTGCACATCGAGGAGTTCCACTGGACCCATCCAGATCATCCTGGATCATTAGTGACTGGCCGTAGAGGGAGGGGTTTCTGTCAGACCTGCACAAACAGGTACCTCCTATTCTCAACCCAACTAACAGGAGTCAGTTGCCATTCACTTCTAACTCATCACCTGCAACTCTGATCCACAGTCCTTATTCTCCCATCATCCAGCCTCAATCAGTTGCTCCTAGCCTTCTGTTACCTTGTTGTCTTATTGTGGTTTATATCTGTTCTCTCTCATTTTGTGGCCCCTCATGTCGTTTATTCTGCAGATTATTATTAAAGTTATCACTCACCGCTAAATCATCTCTGCTGCTCTACATTTGGGTCGGGTCTGCTCTATAGTTCCTGACCTGGGGGGGGGGGCGGGGGGGGTAGTTTAAAGTCAACATGAGGGACAGTAATTTTTTTTTTAACAGAGAGAGTAGTAGTTGCCTGGAATGGGATACCAGAGGTAGTCATGGAAACAGTTTGGTGGAGTTTAAGAGACTTTTAGAGAGACACATTAAAATGAAGGGAATAGAGAGATATGGATGAAATACTGGAGGAGAATATTTAGTATAATTTGGCAGCAAGATTGGCACAACCTCACAAGCCAAACTGCCTGAGCAGTGCTGTACTCTTCTATGATCTAGCCAAGTATTTTAAAGGGATGGAATCTGTATTTACAATCACTAGACGATAATCTGTTTTCCACGACCATCCCAAAATGCAGCACTTAACGCAATGATAAATATTTGCAATTTGAGAATTACAGTGGCATACTGTCATTAAAGTATCTGATACTAGATAGTATTAACATGGTTTTACTGAAATTGGCTGAAAATGTATTGATTCAAATGAAGGTAAAAACAGCTGTTTGGCTTGACTTCTGTGTAACTGGTTTTCTGAGCGCTTGACGATTAGTATTGAGCAAAAATGTATTACTCTTCAAACTCTTTTTCCAATGTTGAAAAATAACACCAAGGTACAATGATGACATGAACATAGGTTTGACCCATCATTTGTTCATGTGTGATGCTTGGAGGCTGAAAGGCTTGCCTTCTGGAGGTATACCGTGTAAGGGTCATGAAGAGTGCAGATCCTTTCAAAGACGGAATTATGGCTATGCTAAGCAGACTTTAAACCATCTGTTTCTTCAGCAGACATCTGTTAATGCCTATTCCACTGAACTTGGTTCATTAGTAATTAAGAAAATTAGCATTTTTCCATTACCACACCCAATGAGAAAAAGTGTTAAGATAGGCTGTATTTTCCCCTTCTGCAACATGACCAATGATACGAATTTTCAATCTTATCTACATTCTCTTGTGTAATTTGTTCAGCGACATAAGATTCTTGTATATCCTCATTCCACATCTGTAAATCATGAATTTACCATGATTGCTCAATATCTAGTTTATGCCAGGACGATTTGGGGATTGAACAATGAAATTGCATAAATTGCTTAGTCATTACCATAAACTCAGATGATTCCATGAGTGCTATTCAAGCCATTTAAAAAGATTAATTCATGAGATGCAGTTGGTTGAAAATCATACTGCAGATTTGTTCTGCTCATCATAATGGAAATTATAATCGATCTGGAAGGAAATTGACTGCCACCTATGTTCTATGGGCATATAATAGCATAAAGATTAAGTGACTGGACTAGGATCTAGCAACATCTTCCACTGATGCAGTGGAATTGGTTTGAATTCTATGGCCAGAAAGACCACAGGCAGTCGATATTGACTCTAACTCCATCACGCGCAGAGTAATGTTGTGTAACTCCAAAACATAAAACTAATCAAAATAAAAACACGAAGAGTCTTAGCTTCATTTTTGTCTTTAGCAAAGCATTCACATATGATGTGGTAGTGTGATGACAAATGCCATTCACATACTTTTATATAACTCGTAATGAATTATTTAAATGGAATGCTTAAACAAACAATACATTTACAATATTACTCAAATATTACTGAAGTATTAAATACACCACACTGAGCACGGGCACTCCCCAGGGCAGTTTGCTCAGCCTTCTATTGCTCATGCTACCAATGCATTACTGCATTGCTAGATTCAGTTTAAACTGAATTATCGTTCGCTGATGACCCAACAGTGGTTGGCCCCGTCACCAATGACGACAAGACAGCATTCAGAGAGAAGGCCAGTAGAATGGTGCAAGCACAACAACCTGAGTTTCAGCCTGAACAAGATGAAAGAGATGATTGTGGACATTAGGAAGGTTCAGGTTAAGCACTCCTCACTGCACATACAAGGATCCTCCATGAAGAGAGTGGGGAGCAGCAAGTTTCTGAGGGTGTACATAACAGACAATCTCACATGGTCCCTCAACACCACCTCATTGGCCAAGAAAGTACTACAGCTGTAGTGTATTCAATATTTCAGTAATATTGTAAATATATTGTTTGAGTAACCATTCTTTGTTTGTTTACATAATTCATTCTGACTTCTGTATAAGAAGTACGTAAATTGCATATACCATTACTCTCCAACATCATACTTGAGCACCTCACTAAAATAAAACTAAGTAGACACATTTCTTGGCTCCCATGTTTTACTTTTGGATAGTTTCTGGAACTACAAAACATAACAGTGGTGATGAGTAAGTTTAAAATGAACCAGAAACAACTACCTACCTGTTGAAGTACTGCACATTTTTCTTTAGAAGGGGAGAGAGAAGTTAAAAAGTCAGAAAACATACAAAATCTATGGGTTCATAAATAGTGAGTACTGGGTGATAACAATAATATTTTTTAAAAGCAGAAATGGCTGGCTATATTGGAAAGGTAGATGTGTTCAATTGCATAATAGATAACTGAATGATGTATACTGAACAACTGAGCAAAATTTTGGAGCAAATGAAATAGCTAATCATAAACGAGTGCCAGTGTTGCTGATTGCAATTGGTGAAAAAGCATACATTTTGCTTAGAAGTTTGACTGCTCCAAACAAACCAGCCAAAATGAGCTTTGCTGATATCATGAACATAATGCAGGAATATTTAGAACGAAAATCATTGATGATTGCAGAACACATTAGGTTTCATAAGCGGAATCAAAAGGAAAGGAAGTGTATTTCAGCTTACATGGTGTGACGACAAACCAAGTTATCAGAAGATTGATGCTGATGAGAGAGATAAGGGAGACAATGGAGAAACATTCAAAATGTTAATAAGAGAGAAGAGAGATTAACGAGAAAGAAACACATCTCAGATATTGACAGACCGATTGCTTTGAACCTGAACTGTTTGAAGTTTGATGGACGGGCGATACCCCAGCAGGAGGATAAAAAGAGCAGGTTCGCTAAGGCACGACACACACCACGAGATCACGAGATAACGAGACCCTGGAAGAGCAGTGTGCCCCCACAAGTTGGTAGGAGTTTGGAGGTCTGGTCGCGGGAACCGACCATAGACACACAGGGTGAAAAGGTACGATCGGCGGGAACCTGGTGTGTGTGTCCACCCTTGCCTGGGTGCCAGGTTCACCGTGGAAGAACGGTCGTATCCGGAACGAAGGGGTCACAGTCGGTGACCACAGAAGATATAAAAGGGTTCGCCTGAAAGCTAACTGTGAAGAACATCAAAGGTCTGTTTGAATCAAAATTTGCATTCTCTCTCTCTCTCTAATGGCACAACAGCGATTACTGCGAACTGCACTAAGCTGAACTGAACTCTGCGTCACTTGAGACTGATCATTTTACCCCTAGACTGCGATAGAGCTTGGTTGATTCCTATTACCCTAGTTCTGTGTACATGTGTGTTTTATCATTGCTAACCTGTTGCATTTATATCCTTACGATTAGAGTACTGTGTTACTTATTTCTTTAATAAAACTTTATTAGCTTCTGTTAAACCAGACTCCAACTAAGTGGTCCATTTCTGCTGGTTTGGCAACCCAGTTACGGGGTACGTAACAATGGCTGTATTGAAGATATTGTCCGAGCATCATCAGTTCATTGATGGGTTTAATGATGCACTGAGATATCATTTGGTTTATGGAATCTTACAAGAAAGCATTCGAAAGCGGCTCCTAACTTAAGCGCAACTCACATTTAAAACAGCAGTTGAAATTGTTGTATCAGTGAACTTGAGCATCCAGAGATACAATTGAGTTGCAGTCAAGAATGAAAGTGAGCATGAACAAAATTATAATATCTAAACAGAAACCTGCCTGGCCAGACTAATTTTGTTACTGTTCTGACAGGGGTTCACATGCACCAGATCCATGCATGTTTAAAGATCAAAATTGCAGAAAATCCAACAAAGTAGGGCACATACGAAGAGCACATCGAACAGACAAACATGAATGGACTGCACAGTGAAGAGAAAAAGATAGAGTCAAGCTGCATTTTCAAAAAGAGCACTAATCTGCGTGCTGTTGATGAAGAGTCTAATAAGAATGATAGTGACACAGGATGAGGTTGACTTGAGATTTGCTATGTAAAAACTGACAAGAGACAAGCTAACACAAGAATTGGGTGGCAAATTAATTAAAATGGAACTGGACACAGGCTCAGCTATTTCAGACATTCTACAAAATGAGCTTGTACAGTATTCTAAAGATACTGAACTGAAGCCTGCAGATAACAAACTAAGAACATATACTGGAGAAAAGATAAGTCCTGTGCGAATGACATTCATAACTGTAAAATACAACCAACAAGCCATGTTAGGCTTGCATGTACTGAAAACAGGAGGGCCAGCATTGTGGGAACATAAGTGGCTGAGATAATACAATTTGATTGGAGACCATCACCATTTGCATGCCCCATCCCCAGTAACAGAGTCAACTAAAAGCAAATTAAGAAAGATACTGGATGATGTCACAGTAGTGTTCAAGGATGGCACTGGAAAACTCAAACATCAATAGGAAAATAGTGTTAGCTGAAAATGGCACACACAAGTTTTACAAAGCCCATCCAGTTCCTTATACCATCTGTGATAAAGTAGCCAGAGCGGTCAATCGCATTGGGGCTGAAGGAACTCTTTCCAAGTTTGACTGGAGCCCATAGGCAATGCCAGTGGTCCTAGTAGCCAAGAAGAATGGGTGTGTCAGGCTCTGCGGTGATTTAAAGGTAACCATCAACCCAGCACTCAAAGTAGTTCAGTACTTTCTGCCCAGAATAGAGGCTATTTTTGCAAACTGCTCTGGAGGAAAACACTTCAACAAAGCTGAGGCCTACCTACAGATGGAAATGGAAGAGTCCAAAGTGCTTCTCACAATAAACACTGAAAATGGCTTTCTTACTATAATAGGCTTACTCTTGGGAGTAGCATCTACACCTGCAAACTGGCAGAAAGCTATGGATCAGTTGATGCAAGGCTGTCCAGGCATTCAGTGTCTCCAGTGTTACCATCATTGTTACCAGTAAGGATGACAAGGAACATCTCAAAAATCTCAAGAGAGTGTTAAAAATATTAGAAGAATATGGGCTCAGAGCACAACGCAACATGTGAGAATTCTTCAAAACAAGCATCACTTACTATGGTCACACCACTGATGCACAAGGATTACCATAACACCATAAGATATAGAAGCAGAAGTAGGCCATTCGGCCCATCAAATCTGCTCCGCCATTCAATCATGGGCTGATCCAATTCTTCCAGTCATCCCCACGCCCCTGCCTTCACCCCACACCCTTTGATGCCCTGGCTAATCAAGAACCTATCCATCTCTGCCTTAAATGCACCCAATGACTTGGCGTCCACAGCTGCTCGTGGCAACAAATTCCACAGATTTACCACCCTCTGACTAAAGTAATTTCTCTGCATCTCTGTTCTAAATGGACATCCTTCAATCATGAAGTTGTGCCCTCTTGACCTGAACTACCCTACCACAGGAAATAACTTTGTCATATCTAATCTGTTGAGGCCTTTTAACATTCATATTGTTTCTATGAGACTCCCCCTCATTCTCCTGAACTCTGGGGAGTACAGCCCAAGAGCTACCAGACATTCCTTATACAGTAACCCTTTCATTCCTGAAATCATTCTCGTGAATCTTCTGTGAACTCTCTCCAATGTCAGTATATCCTTTCCAAAATAAGGAGCCCAAAACTGCACACAGTATTCTGTCTGGTCGCACAAGTGCCTTATAGAGCCTCAACATCACAGCCCTGCTCTTATATTCTATACCTCTAGAAATGAATGCCAACATTGCATTCACCTTCTTCACAACCGACTCAACCTGGAGGATAACCTTTTGGGTATCTTGCACAAGCACTCCCAAGTCCCTTTGCATCTCTGCATTTTGAATTCTCTCTCCATTTAATTAATAGTCTGCCCGTTTATTTCTTCCACCAAAGTGCATGACCATACACTTTCCAACATCGTATTTCATTTGCCACTGCCTTGCCCATTCCCCTAAACTATCTAAGTCTCTCTGCAGGCTCTCCGTTTCCTCAACACTACCCGCTCCTCCATCTATCTCTGTATCATCAGCAAATTTAGCCACAAATCCATTAATCCCATAGTACAAATCATTGACATACATCGTAAAAAGCAACGGTCCCAACACTGACCCCTGTGGAACTCCACTGCTAACTGGCAGCCAACCAGAATAGGAGCCCTTTATTCTCACTCTGTTTTCTAGTTTGCTAGTAACTTCCCTGTAATTCCATGGGATCTTATCTTGCTAAGCGGTCTCATGCACTGCACCTTGTCAAAGGCCTTCTGAAAATTCAAGTACACCACGTCTACTGCCTCTCCTTTGTCTACCCTGCTTGTAAGTTCTTCAAAAATTTGTAGTAGGTTAGTCAGGCAGGATTTTCCTTTCAGGAAACCATGCTGGCTTTGGCCTATCTTGTTCATGTGTCTCCAGGTACTATGTAATCTCATCCCGAGCAATCAATTCCAACAAATTCCCAGTCACTGATGTCAGGCTAACAGGTCTACAGCTTTTCTGCTGCTTCCCACCCTTCTTAAATAGCAGAGTAACATTTGCAATTTTCCAGTCATCCGGTACAATCCTAGAATCTATCGATTCTTGAAAAGTCATTGTTAATGCCTGTACAATCTCTCCAGTTACTTCTTTCAGAACCCAGGGCTGCATTCTATCAGGTCCAGGAGACTTATCCACCCTCAGACCATTAAGCTTCCTGAGCACCTTCTCAGTCGTAATTTTCACTGCACATATTTCACTTCCCTGACACTCTTAAGTGTCCGATATACTGCAGATGACTTCCATTGTGAAGACTGATGGAAAATACGCATTCAGTTCCTTTGCCATCTCTGCATCTCTCATTACAATATCTCCAGCATCATTTTCCATTGGTCCTATATCTACTCTCGACTCTCTTTTACCATTTATATACTTTAAAAAACTTTTAGTATCTTCTTTGATATTAGTCACCAGCTTCCTTTCATAATTCATCTTTTCCTTCCTAATGACCTTTTTAGTTTCCTTCTGCAAGTTTTATAAGCTTCCCAATCTTCCCACTGGCTCTGGCTTCCTTGTATGCCCTCTCTTTTGCTTTTACTTTGGCTCTGACTTCACTTGTCTGTCATGGTAGTGTGCTTCTTCCATTTGAAAATTTCTTCTTATTTGGAATATATCTGTCTTGCACTTCCCGCATTTTTCGCAGTAACTCCAGCCATTGCTGCTCTGCTGTCCTTCCTGCTAGTGTCTCTTTCCAGTCAACCTTGGCCAGTTCCCCTCTCATGCCATTGTAATTTCCTTTATTCCACTGAAGTACCAACACATTGGAATTTAGTTTCTCCTTCTCAAATTTCAAAGTGAACTCGATCATATTGTGATCACTGTTCCCTCAGGGTTCCTTAACCTTAAGCTCTCGTATCATCTCCAGTTCATTGCACAACATCCAATCCAGCATAGCTGATTCCTTAGAAGTCTCACCAACAAGCTGTTCTAAACAGCCATCCCTTAGACATTCTACAAACTCTCTCTCTTGAGGTTTTCCCAATCCACTCTCATGTTAAAATCCCCAAAGATTATCATGACATTGCCCTTCTGACACACCTTTTCTATCGCCTGCTGTAATTTGTGATCCACATCCCAGATGCTGTTTGGAGGACCACATACAACTGCCATTAGGGTCCTTTTACCCTTGCTATTTCTTAACTCAACCCAAAAGTGTAACCTGTCCTTTCTGTACAGGTCGGTCGTACCTCCCCCAGAAGAGGCCCCAGTGATCCAGGAACCCGAAGCCACACCCCCTTCACCAGGTTCTAGGCCACTCATTAATATGCTTGATCATGCTATTCTTGCGCTCGTTAGCATATGGCATGGGCAGTAATCCTGAGATTACTACCCTGGAGGTTCTGCTTTTCAGCTTCCTACCCAACTCCCTGAATTCTCTCTTCAGGACCTCTTCCCTTTTCCTACCTATGTCATTAGTACCAACATGTACCAAGACGTCTGGCAATTCACCCTTTCCCTTTAGACAGAGTGGTTTTGAGTCTGGTTAGGGGTGAAAAATATTTCAATCAGTACTTGTATGGGAAAGAGTTTACCCTGATTACTGATCATCAACCACTAGTGTCCATTTTCAGTCCACAGAAGTGTGTTCCACTGATAGCTACAGCACGAATGCAGAGATGAGCTCTGTTTCTTGGAGGACACAATTACAAGATTGAATTCAAGAGAACAACTAATTATAGAAATGCCATCTGATTGTCCCATTTACCTTTGGAAAAGGAAATATCTGAAAAAGTTACAAATGAGGACACTCCTCCCTAACGTCTCCCTATTACACCAGAGATGATCCAAAGGGTAAGCAGAAATGACCCCACACTGTCTCAGGTGTACATGGCAACTCAAAATGGCAGCAGGACTTCCAATTCCCCCATCGTTACCAGTGCCAGAATGACCTTGCATTTGACAGGGGTTGCCTTACGTGGGGATTGAGCTGGCCCAAAACTTTGTCTGGTGTCCTGGGATAGATGAGCAGCTCGCCATGCTCTGTTCAGTATGCCAACACATCCAGAAGATTAAGGAGAAGAATATTGAATTATGCAAGATAAGGGAAACAGGTAGGGAAGTTATGGAAACTATGATGATTAAAGAAGAGGAAGTACTGGAGCTTTTAAGGTATATAAAAGTGGATAGGTCTCCAGGTCCTGACAGGATATTCCCTAGGACCTTGAGGGAAGTTAGTGTGGAAATAGCAGGGGCTCTGACAGAAATATTTCAAATGTCATTGGAAACAGGGATGGTGCCGGAGAATTGGTGTATTGCTCATTTTGTTCCATTGTTTAAAAAGGGTTCTAGGAGTAAACCTAGCAATTATCGGCCTGTGAGTATGACGTCAGTGGTGGGTAAATTGATGGAAAGTATTCTTAGAGATGGTGTATATAATTATCTGGATAGACAGGGCCTGATTAGGAACAGTTAACATGGATTTGTGCGTGGAAGGTCATGTTTGACAGATCTTATTGAATTTTTTGAAGAGGTTACTAGGAATGTTGACGAGGGTAAAGCGGTGGATGTTGTCTATATGGACTTCAGTAAGGCCTTTGACAAGGTCCCACACGGTAGGTTGGTTAGGAAGGTTCAATCGTTAGGTATTAATATTGAAGTAGTAAAATGGATTCAGCAGTGGCTGGATGGGAGACACCAGAGAGTGGTGGTGGATAACTGTGTGTCAGATTGGAGGACAGTGTGTAGCGGTGTGCCTCAGGGATCTGTACTGGGTCCAATGTTATTTGTCATATACGTTAATGATCTGGATGATGGGGTGGTTAATTGGACAAGTATGTACGCAGATGATACTAAGATAGGTGGAGTTGTGGATAATAAAGTAGGTTTTCAAAGCTTGAACAGAGATTTAGGCTAGTTAGAAGAGTGGGCTGAAAGATGGCAGATGGAGTTTAATGCTGATAAATGTGAGGTGCTACACTTTGGTAGGACTAATCAAAGTAGGACATACATGGTAAATGGTAGGGCATTGAAGAATGCAGTAGAACAGAGGGATCTAGGAAAAATGGTGCATAGTTCCCTGAAGGTGGAATCTCATGTGGATAGGGTGGTGAAGAAAGCTTTTGGTATGCTGGCCTTTATAAATCAGAGCATTGAGTATAGGAGTTGGGATGTAATGTTGAAATTGTACAAGGCATTGGTGAGGCCAAATTTGGAGTATTGTGTCACCGAATTATAGGAAAGGTGTTAACAAAATAGAGAGAGTACGGAGAAGATTCACTAGAATGTTACCTGGGTCTCATCACCTAAGTTACAGAGAAAGGTTGAACAAGTTGGGTCTTTATTCTTTGGAACGTAGAAGGTTGAGGGGGGACTTGATAGAAGTATTTAAAATTATGAGGGAGATAGATAGAGTTGATGTGAATAGGCTTTTTCCATTGTGAGTGGGGGAGATTCAAACAAGAGGACATGAGTTGAGAGTTAAAGGGCAAAAGTTTAGGGGTAACATGAGGGGGAACTTCTTTACTCAGAGAGTGGTGGCTGTGTGGAACGAGCTTCCAGCAGAAGTGGTTGAGGCAGGTTCGATGTTGTCGTTCAAAGTTAAATTGGATAGCTACATGGACAGGAAAGGAATGGAGGGTTATGGGCTGAGTGCAGGTCGGTGGGACTAGCTGAGAGTAAGAGTTCGGCACGGACTAGAAGGGCCAAGATGGCCTGTTTCCATGCTGTAATTGTTATATGGTTATATAAGATGCGAAGAGCAGCATCTCTCCATCCCTGTGAATGGCCTGAATTGCCCTGGTGGAGGATTCATGTAGGTTTTCCCAGACCATTCATGGGCACAAATTTCTTGATAGGAGTGGATGCAGCTACAAAGTGGCCAGAAGTGTTCTGAATGGCTTTCACTACAGCCTTGCACACTGTTGAGGTACTGAGAACCCTTTTCTCAAGGAATGATGTTCCAGAACACTTAGTCAGTGACAATGAACCACAGTTTGTTGCAGAACAGTTCAGTAATTCTGAAAATAAAAGCAATAAGATATATTACATCTGCACCATACCAAACGGCTTGGCAGAATGGCTTGTCCAGTGTTGGCAAAACACACTGCAATCAGTGTCAGCAAAACACACTGCACTGACACTGCACCAGAAGCTTGCCGATTTCCTCCTTGCACATCACAATGCAGCACACTCCACAACAAACAACTCACCAGCTATGCTGTTTCTGGGTCATCACTTGTGCTCATGTTTGGATCTTCTCAAACCGATTCTCAGAAGGAGTATGCAGGACAAATAGCTGAGATAAATTGAAGACTCCTCAAATAAGGAGGTTCGATGGTTCACTGCTGGACAAGTAATGTTGGTGAGGGGCTCCAGAGGTGGTCAAAAGTGTGTTCTTGGAAAGATTAAAGGCAGAACTGGACCATTCTCCTACACAGTGGAGATTGCATCTGATGACATCCAGAGATGACATATCGATGAGTTGAACAGAGTTAATTGTTAGAGAAGAAAGGTATCCAGAGCTGTGAGATATATATACTGTGTGCAATTTGTATGTATATGGTATATAGTGTGTGTGTGTGTGTGTGTGTGTGTGTGTGTGTGTGTGTGTGTGTACATGTGTGGTGTATATTATATAAAGATGACTAGAAAGCAATATACTACATATTTGCATTGGGATGCATTCTATATTGATTTGGAGTTTATCGCTAAGCAGGGAGGAATGTAGTGTATTCAATATTTCAGTAATATGGTAAATATGTTGTTTGTTTACATAATTCATTAAGCGTTATATGTATGAAGTATGAGAATGGCATCTGTCATTACGCCACCACCACATCATATGTGACCGCCTTACTAAAGAAAAACTGAAATACTGAGGACCCATTTCCTGATTCCCATGTTTTTCTTTCAATTAGTCTCTGGAGTTACAAAACATAACAACAGTGTCTCCACTTCTTGAGGACACTGAGGTGAGTTCCCCCACCCACCAATTTAACCAATTTTTCAAGGAGCACCATCAAGAGTGACCTGACCAGCTGCATCACCGTCTGGTACAGGAATTGCAGGATATCTGACCGCAATCTCTATAAAGGATTGCAGGGGACTGGTGAGAAGATCATTGGGGTCTCTCTTCCACCTATCAGAGATTTTTATCAGAAGCGCTGTGTACACAGTACCCTTAACATTGTCAAAGATCCCTGCCATCTGTACAACAATCTCTTTGGCCCCTACCATCAGGCAGAGGTACCATAGCATGAGGAGAAGAAGGGGAAGCAGCTTCTTTCCCCCAGAATGCAAGACAACTGATTTCCCTGACACCACCCAGGTCTCATCACATGTGAAACAGCAGTAGCATTATACTGTTACTTTTCAAGTTACGTCATATATGCTCCTTATTATTTGTTAATTTATTTGTGCTAATATTACTTGATGTGTTATGTGTGTGTGTTATGTGCGCTGTGTTGTGGACCTTGGTCCAAAGAAATGTTGTTTTGTTTGGCAGTATATATGTGTACAGTTTAATGACAATAAACTGAACTCGAACTTGAACTAGAAACTCCACATGGCAGCTGAGGTACTTAAATATGAATATTTAAATCTGGAATAAAAAGCTTGTGTAGTAAAGCTGACCATGAATCAACTGGACTGTCACAAAAAAACCCACAAGACTTAATAAAATCCTTCAGGGAAAGAAGGCTTACAGTCCCTATCCAGCCTAGCCTACACACATTTAAGTCCAACCAATTTAATTGAGTCCTGATGCCCTTACGGAACAACCATGAATGGATAATAAATTTGGCCTTGCCAGTGGCAATCATGAGAAAATAAAAAAACATTCCCTTCTTTGTATGCAATCATCTGAATAATAAGTCTGCAACATATATTGTTTCAATTCCGCACAATGAATAGCTTTCTATAATATTTCCAATTTAAATTTTTACCCTAAATCTGAATAGATCTTTGATTTTCAATAACTGAAACATTACCATGTGTTATTCTGGCCTTAATTCCCTGTCTAAATGAATGGTTAGTGGATTGACCTCTGCCTTCTTCCCTCTCATGAGATATGTGTGTGTGAAGCTGCATAAATCACCCACTCAAAGGTTCCCTGATAACTTATCTCTGTTGTACTAAAATGAAAAGGCATCGGCCAACACTATTAAGTGTAAATGGCGAACAGATTTATTACATTATCTGTGTGTTCACCTTTCTTGGTTCTAAATTATATCTTCTTGCATTGCTGCTCAGAGAGTGTGCCAATATGTCAGAAAAAAATTGCAAATCAATAACATTTTTAATATATAAAAATGAATTCTTTCCATGACAATATGACAGTTTTTTCAGAAATCCTCAAAAATGAGAAAGAAGATTTGCAAAGCTTCAAAACCTTCATTTTCTTGTTATTTTCTTACATAGATGACAAATCAAAGTCTAGTGTGCATATTTTCCCAATTTATCCTCATCTGACACACACAGGAGGACTGAAGCACCAAACCCTGACTTGCTAAAGGACAAGATGTACACTTATCCTTCTGCACATCCACCACTTTTTGCCTTCCTGGTCCCACATTATGGAAACAACTGTGTATTCCATCTTTTCATTACAATCCATTGCTTTGACCATCTTCTCCAGGGCTCAGCTTTCCATTTTAAATCTTACGTCCTTGTGATACTTCCAGAGATATTTTCCTACTGACCACTTAAATGCCATCAAGCTAAAACAACAGCTAGTTGTAAAACGTGAGTCACTGGAAGGACAATCAAATAATTTCTGAATATTCCCAACTCTGAGGCCCTGGTAACCCTCAGATGGCCCCATTGGACATGCCATGTCATTCACATACTCAACATCAACCTGTGAAAACAGATTTTCCATTCCAAGTTCTTTCCTTGCCATCACAGGCAACGTTTCTTCCTGCAACCCCCAGCACACTGTGGTTGTAGTGTGTGCCATCCAGAGAAATTATTGTGGCAACTTTTCAGTGGTTCAAACCTTCCAAACAGTGACCTCTACCTCTGTTATGCCAGGGCTTTATAAGGCATTGTGAGCAATGTTCAAAGTTCAAAGTAAATTTATTATCAAAGTGCATATATATCACCATATACAAGCCTGAGATTCATTTTCTTGCAAACAGTCGCAGTTAATACAAGAAACACAAAAGAATCAATGAAGCCTGCATTCAATAGACAAACAACCAATGTGTGAAAAAAAAACAGAAATAATAATAAATAAATACACTGGGCCTCTCATCTAGGAAAGGATGAGCTGGCATTGGAGATGGTCCAGAGGAGGTTCACAAGAATGATCTTGGGAACAAAAGGGTTAATGTATGAGGAACATTTGATGGCTCTGGGCCTGTACTCACTGGGGTTTATTAAAATGAGGAGTGACCTCATTGAAACCTATCAAATATTGAAAGACTTAGGGTAGATGTGGAGAGGGTGTTTCAGTAGAGGGAGGTGTCTAGAACCAGAGGCTACAGCCTCAGATTAGAAAGATGTTCCTTTAGAACATTGGTAAGAAGGAATTTCATGAGCAAGAGGGTGGTGAATTTGAGTTATTCATTGCCATAAGCAGCTGTGGAAGGCAAGTAATTTGGTATATTTACAGCAGAGGTTGATAGGTTCTTGATTAGCAAGGAAACCATAGGTTATGACCATCAGGCAGGAAATTGGGGTTGAGAAGCAAGGCAGACTCACTGGGATAAATGGCCTACTCCTGCTCCTATGTCTTATGATCCTAAGGTGGACAGAGGAAAGGAATCAAGGATATGTGACATCCCCACTGACTCCTGGGAAACCTGCCTCATTACTTAAAGTAGAGAAGAGGCATTCAGGATGGTGCTTACAGTCCATGCATTGGAAGCACACACAAGCATTGTATGAACAGTAGGAAGGTACCAGCTCACAAATTACCTACCCCATCAGAGACCCCCTTTGAAATCTACCACAGAGTCTGCTCTTCCCACATTGTCCTCATTAACCACACCAGATCCCAAAAGAGTGGAAATAAATCATCCACAGTGCAGATGGGCTGCCTAAGAGAAAAAATTGGAATGTTAATATATCTCTAACATTAAGACATCATTACACTGGGATCTTAACTCAAAAGATAAAAACTGGAGGGCACTTTTATTCAGTTCTTGGGCAAATTGTTGATGGAAAATCATAGTCGCAACAGAGATGCCCCTGAAAGATGCCTCAGGAAGGCAGCGTCCATCATCAAGGACCCCAGCAGCCAGGTCATGACCTCTTCTCATTGTTCCCATCGGGAAGGAGGTACAGGAGCCTTAAGGCACACTCTCTGCATTTCAGCAACAGCTTCTTCCCCTCGGCCATCCGATTTCTAAATGCAATAAACCCATGAACACTACCTCACTACTTTTTAAATTTAATTTCTGGTTTTACACTACTTATTTTAACTATACACATATATATACTTCCTGTAATTCAGTTTTTTTTATAATTATCATGTATTGCATTGTACTGCTGCCACATAGTTAACAAATTTCACAACATAGGCCAGTGATAGTAATCCCGATTCTGATTCTGAAATCTTCAACCAACTAACTTAAAACAATTTTCAGCATGTGTACGTACTAGTAATGGTGAAGCATAAATCATACTGCCAAAAATAAACTGGCGGTGGGTAAAGATGACTTCTTTTAATTCATTCGAAAGGTGTGGGTTTAGCAAGGCTGAGCCAGCAGTTAATTGTCCATCCCTATCCGACCTTAGTGGTGAACTACTTCTTGAACCACTCCAGTCCTTGAGGTGTAGGTTCAGTACTAGGATTCTGACCCAGTGAAAGAATGGTGATGTATTTCCATCAGACAAACAAATGACTGACTTCTTCCCACCCAACATGGAAGCCCTGATAACCCACGGTTGGTTCCATTGTGAAAACAGACCCTTCATTCTGAGCTCTGTCATGGAAAGAGATTAGTGGCAGACAGAGGAAAAGATTAAAGGATAAACTGAAAGCCTCCTTGAAATAAGAGCACCATCCCCACTGACTGGATGGCATGTGACATGGAGGGCAACTTCCAGCTGCTGTTGATCCCTTGTTCTTGCTGCCCTTACCCCTCGAGCTGGTGGAAGTCATGTAGTTGGAAAATGCTGTCTGGGTAATCTTGCTGATTTGCTGTGGTGCACCCTATAGATGGCACAAAATGCGCTACTGTGTGTAGGTGGCGGAATGAGGGATTGGTTGTGGATGGGAGCGCCTATCATTCAGACTGTGTCCTGTACGGAGTCGAGTTTCGTGAAGCTGCACCTTTTCAGACAACAGGGGATCTTTCCATCCCCGCTCCTGGCTTGAACCTTGTAGCTGCCGGGCAGGCTTTGGGAAGTGAGAAGGTGAGTTACCCACCACAGGGTTCCTAGCTCTGTGCTGCTGTCATAGCCAAGCTGTGTATATGGCTAGTCCAGATCAGCTTCTGGTCAAGATATTGATAGTGGACGATTCAGGGATGATAATGCCATTGAATATCAGGCGGTGATAGCTGGATTTTCTCTTGTTGTGTAGCATCATTGTCCAGCACTTCTGTGGCATTAATATTACTTGCCCAAGCCTGCCTTTTCTCAGTACTGAATCTCAAAAGTCAGAAGTGGAGAAGTAGCCTTTTTTTTATAAACCCAGCTGGAGTTGAAAAGCAATTCAGTTAAAACCTCATACTGTCTACATGTACACTATTGAATATGGCTAGGATCCTGGGTACATCGCAGTCAGCTTCCTCTCAGTTGTAGGTAATGCAGATCCTGAAGGAAGCTTTGCTCCTTTGTGTTCAGGGATGTCAAATTTACATATTTTAATAAGTATTTTGCTGCTTTGTTTAATTTGCATACAGGTAAGACCAGCTCTCCTAGAGTCGAAAGGAATGTTACTATTACAGAATGTTACGGCCTTAGGCAAGGGGAAATAACTCAATCTTTGACATTCAGAATTAGATTGTTTTATTCAATCCCTCTCCATCCAAAACAAAAACACTGCCTGACAACAGGCGGCAGTAAATTTCCTGTCAAAAATAAATCTACTTCATGTTGTTACTGACCAGCATAATTATTGTCATTTACCTCCTACTAAGAATAGATTTTTTTTCTCACATTTGACTCCACAAAATAAAGATGTCAGTCTACTTTCCTAGCTCGGAAAAAAATACTGGTTTACAGGTCTCCTATTTAAATAAGAAGACTTCAGTGACTGTACTCTGGCTGCAACACATCAGAATGATATAAAGCTATGCAATTCATATAGTTTTTTCTTGCTTACCAAATCTTGCAGGTTGATTTAAAAGAGAAAAAAATACAGAATCATGTTATCTATGCAAAGGATTATGTCCGAGTATGACTGAGAGACTAAACACAGCCTCAGGGCAATGCCCAATAAAAACAATGAGTTGAGGTTTCTGCGTAAGGAGCTGTTAAATCATGAAGTATTCCAGCTAAACAATGGCCTGCCCGTTTCTGCAAGCTTTCAATCAGTCATTATCCTAAACTGAGACCTAGTCCTTGAACAATGATTTAACCAATTCAGAAAGACTGTACAAGAAATTGAATCCAAGCAACTTTTACTAATAGCCTTAGATGTATTTCAATGATTATGACTATACAGCTGATTAATTTCACATTAGAGCTGAACTAACTCCAATCTTCCCCTCCCCCACATCAACTGGATTTGAACTCATGCTGGAATTCTGACAAGAACCACTCCAACAAGTTAATGAACCGCCTGCCAGACATGCTTTAATATCTAGGTCTCTATTAAATACTATTTGTCCATTTCCTATCTGGAAAGCAAAAGCAATAATCCAACTATAAAAAACACAATTCTGAGAAATTGATACACTCAATGATAAGACTGATTATATCCTAAAAGAAGAAAGAACTGCGGAAAATTTTTTTCTCAGTCCCAGAGAGGTTGGATAGTCTATAATAATGTCACTTTCATCCAGTTCAGGAAAAAAATTCGAACTGTAAAACTATAATTATGCGTATAAAACGATGAGAGGCATGGATCGTGTGGCTACTCAGAGGCTTTTTCCCAGGGCTGAAATGGCTAACACAAGAGGGCTCAGTTTTAAAGTGCTTGGAAGTAGGTACAGAGGAGATGTCAGGAGTAAGTTTTTTTATGCAGACAGTGGTGAGTGCATGGAATGGGCTGCTGGCGACAGTGGTGGAGGCGGATACAACAGGGCCTTTTAAGAAACTCTTGGATAGGTACATGGAGCTTAGAAAAATAGAGGGCTACGGGTAACCCTAGGTAATTTCTAAAGTAAGTACATGTTTGGCACAGCATTTTGGGCCGAAGGGTCTGTATTGTGCTGTAGGTTTTCTATGTTTCTATAATTTAAATTGAATCAGATCTAATACAAAAATGCATTGTAATCAAAATTAATTGCAAATCCATTTTTAAAATGTTTGCGGTTTAAACTGTCAATGTTATAAAATAGTTATTTGAAAGGGAATCCTACATAAAATATTACACTCATCAGCCACTTTATTAGGGACCTCCTGTACCTAATAAAGTGGCCACTTAATTTAAGTTTATGGTCATCTGCTGCTGTAGCTCACCCACTTCAAAGTCCGATGTGTTGCGCCTTCAGAGACACTCATCTGTTGTAACACATGATTATTTGAGTTACTGTCACCTTCTAGTCAGCCTGATCTAGTCTGGCCATTCTTCTCTGACCTCTGTCATTAACAAGGCATTTTCAACCGCATAACTGCCACCCACTGGGTGATTTTTTGCACCATTCTCTGTATTCTCTAGAGAGGCTGTTGTGGGTGAAAATCCCAGGAGATCAGCATTTTCTGAGATACTCAAACCACCCTGTCATTGTACAGTGAAAGTCACTTAGAACACATTTTGTCCCCATCCAAATGTCTGAGCTGAACAACAACTGAACCTCTTGACCATGCTTGCATGCTTTTATGCTGCCACATGATTGGCTGATTAGATACTGCATGAACATGCAGATGTACCTAATAAAGTGGCCACTTTATCCATTTATTGAGTAGAAAACCATCTATCATTTAATCTTGAGGTGCAAGGTGGATACTTGCCCTGTGAAATAGTTAGTAGATTTAATATATCAAGAGATAATTGTTAATACCTTGATGTAAGGAGTTGGGGAATCAAACAAGGGCTTGATCAAGACTGCCAGTAAATAATAGCCAAACACAATACAGTGTACAACAAATTTCCCCACACCAAACAGCAGAGGACAAAAATGAATATCAATTAGTGGTGAGAACTCCACTCAATTTTGTCATCCTGATTTGAATGACATGCATCATATTCATTATGATTTTAAATCACTGCAAACCAGAAAATAACTCCAGACATTCCTTGTCTTTATGATTGGATGCAATTCTCTAGAGCGTTTTCCACCCACCATTATCAAAGATTATTAAAGAGTTGTTTTCAAAGAAAAGTAAGGTAATAATGTGACAGAAGAGTAATATCCTTTTAATAAAAAGACCCCAAAACTGCATGTTAGCATTTCTATTGAAAGCACCATGTTGAAATGAATTAATCACATCATGTGTGAGGGATAAAGCCTCGTTCACACACTAGAAAAATAATAGCAACATTAAAGATGATTTGATAATATTCTATCAAGTGACAATTTAAAGTAATTGGGACTGAAAAATGTGCTTTAGATATCACTGTGGATGAGATCAATCTTCCACTGTTGGGAAATGATGCTGGGAAAACAAATTCCAACAACTAATCACATTGTCCAGTTCACCAATGACACAACAGGGGTGGGGATCATCACCAACAACAATGAGGCGGCTTATAGAGAGAAGGCAGAAGAGCTCAAAGCCTAGTGCCAGGCAAGTAACCTCTTCCTAAATACCAACAAGACAAAGGAGTTGGTTATTGGCTTCTGAAGAAATCACGCCACTGACACTCATCTTTATATAGGCCTTCCTTCTGCCACTGTGCAGGATTAGGGCTCTCATTAACATGTTAGGATTCTCTCTACTGCATGTCTGTAGAAGGATGTGAGTATGGATGTGCATCAGTGACACAGCAGAGGAAAATGCGAGCAGTTTCAAACTCCTGGGAGTGCACATCTCACACAACCTCTCATGGTCTCAGAACACATTACAGAACCATAGAACACTACAGCACAGAAAACAGGCCATTCGGCCCTTCTAATCTGAGTGAAACTTTATTCCGCTAGTCCCACTGACCTGCATCCAGTCCATAACCCTCCAGACCTCTCCCATCCATGTACCTATCCAATTTATTCTTAAAACTTAAGAGTGAGCCTACATTTACCACATCAGATGGCAGCTCGCTCCACACTCCCACCACTCTCTGAGTGATGCTTGAATTTCCAGCATCTGCAGAATTCCTCGTGTTTACTCTCCGAGTGAAGAAGTTTCCCCCAATGTTCCCCCTAAACCTTTCCCCTTTCACCCTAAAGCCATGTCCTCTCATATTTATCTCTCCTAATCTAAGTGGAAAGAGCCTACACGCATTTACTCGATCTATACCCCTCATAATTTTGTAAACCTCTATCAAATCTCCCCTCATTCTTCTACACTCCAAGGAATAAAATCCTAACAGTCTTCCCCTGTAACTCAACTCCTGAAGACCCAGCAACATCCTAGTAAATCTTCTCTGCACTCTTTCAATCTTACCGATATCCTTCCTATAGTTAGGTGACCAGAACTGCACACAATACTCCAAATTTGGTCTCACCAATGTCTTATACAACCTCACCATATCAACCCAACTCCTATACTCAATTCTTTGATTTATGAATGCCAAGCTGCCAAAAGCCTTCTTTACAACCCTGTCTACCTGTGACGCCACTTTCAGGGAATTATGTATCTGAACTCCCAGATCCCTTTGTTCCTCCGCACTCCTCAGTGCCCTACCATTTACTGTGTATGTCCTACCTTGATTTGTCCTTCCAAAATGCAACACCTCACACTTGTCAGCATTAAGTTCCATCTGCCATTTTCTGGCCCATTTTTCCAGTTGGTCCACATACCTCTACAAGCTTTGAAAGCCTTCTATATAATCAGAGATGCTCACCAACACCTCTACTTTCTGAGGATGCTGAAGAGAGCTGGGCTATGTACATCTATACTCACAACCTTCTACAGATGCACTGTAGAGAGTGCCCTAACATGTTGCAACACCACACGTTATGGAAACTGCACTGTAGTGGACAGGAAGTGTCAAGCAGTTTTCTTTTTGGTCTTTGAACATGTGCATCTTCCCCACTTGAAAGGGATTGAATGTGTCTACCTGAAGGTTTTTAACTGGATTCTACTCAATGACCAAACAACTTTTCCTTTTTCCTCCTTTTATTTTTCACAAGTGCGGTAGCTTGATAGTTCCGTAAGTTCCATCAACCATTTGCCATTAGACATTAGACTTTAGTCACTAGTTATTAGACATTATTCATTAGTTATTAGACATTAGTCACTAGTCATTAGACATTAGTCACTGGACACTAGTCGCTTAGACACTAGTCATAAGTCATAACACAAGTCATTAGATGAAGAAACTGGCTACCTCTGCAGACTTTGTAGACAGATTCCGACCTACACCTCTCCACTCCCTCATAGACCATTATATTTTCAAACCGGGCGTCCCTTCCCGAAGGTTCCCGAGCTCTTCTTAAATCTCGCGCCATTTCCCAGAAGCCCCTGCGCGCGATGATTCCCGTGACGTGAAGCTAGCGCTAACTCAAAACGCAGTGACAGCAGTGCTCTTTCTTTTCATGAAACAGTCTCTAAAGTTATTTAAAGTTCAGCATCTTACCGCAGATTCTAACGCTGCTCCGGGACTGCCACTGTGATGCTGCCGGGTCCTCCCGATGTTCCGGGCAGAAGCAGCACTCAGGCAGCAGGTTCCATCCGGTCTATCCGTAGATCCTTGCTATTACTTTTAAATTTTATTTTCTTTTGCCTCTAGGTCCCGATACTTTCTAGAAACTCTAGTTTGACTTGACACCTCCCACTCGATCTTCCCATGGAAGCACTGGGGAGATCGCCAGCTTCAAAGGAAAACTTGGTGGTCCCAGTTCGGTGTTCTTGCGATGTATTGTTGACTTGATTTTCCATCTGTTCCTCAGCAGGTAGTTAGACAACCAGCCGCCTGATGTCCCTGTGAAGGATGGTGGCTTGGATCCTGCCTTTTTTCCCATCAGAGATCGAATGTGTTGTTGTTACTCTCAGAGCTTTTGTCACAGGAACACTGTAGCTTGGGAAGATCCTGACGTTGACGTCCCTCATGATGCCTTTGCTATTTGGGTTAGTATTGACGACCCTGCCAAGCTTGAAATGTCCTCTTGGTGCATTTTGGTCGCTTAACCAGACGATGACCCCAACAGTGATGTTTCTCTGTGCGGTATGCCACTTGCTCCTGACAAACAAATTAGGACCAGCGAGTTGGTTCCAGCACCTCCAGAACTTGGTCACCTCTGACTGCATTGCTCGGAGTCTATTGTAGGGGTAGCTGGAAAAGTCAAAGGTTTTGAAATTCCCACTTTGAGATGCTCAACCAAGTAGAAGAGTGTTGGGTGTGACATACTGAATACAGTCTTCCCAGCTTTGTACCCTGGCGTCAATTGGGCACTCATTGGCAAGGTTGGCTGCTATGTGAAGAGTTGTCTGGAACTCACTGTAACTGAGCCCAGACTCCTTCCCAAGACTCTGGAGTGCTCCTTTACAATGTGTACAGCGGCTTCTGCAGCACCATTCCTGTGTGGAGAATCAGGCGGATAGATTTTCCACATCCACTCCATTCCATTTTTTGCCACGGTCTCCTGAAGGGCTGCTCCGTTCAGGCCATCCAAGAATCTGTACAGCTCCTCCAAGACTGGTTTTGCTGCAATGAAATTGGTGCCTGGATCTGACCAGTTCTTTTTTGGATGTCCCCTGATTGCTGTGAACCTTTGATAGGCCATCAGGAATCCTTCGGTTGATAGGGTGTTTACCAACTCTGTGTGGATGGCTCTGCTGGCCATGCAGCAGACCACTCCCCAGACTTTCAGTGTTACTCTTTTCTTGACGTCATCTTTTACTTGGTAGGGTCCAAAGAGGTCCACCGTTGTGAATTGGAACAGTGCAGCAGGTTCAGTTCTTTCTGGCAGCAAGTCACCTATTACTTGTTGATATTTTCTTGCTTTTGCCTTCCTGCAGAGCATGCAGCCATCGACAACTTTTTGGGCAATTTTCCTTCCCCTTATGACCCATGCCTTTCTTCTCATCTTGAGCAAGGTTCCGGCTACTCTGTCATGACTCTCATTGTGGGCATCCCGAGTTAACAGTATGGACACCCAGGCATCATAGGGCAAGATGGTGACACCAACTTGATCTTCTTTGAAGATTTGCACTCGGCCACAGCAAACCAACAGCCCAGAGTCTTGGTTTTTGTAGACTACCAGTCTGTCTGTGGTGGTGGTTGGGAAGGTTGCGCCCTCTTGTGCTGCTAGAAAAATGTCTCTTAGAGCATCTTCTCGTTCCCTTGCTGAGATGACTCCTGCCGAAGAAACTGCCTCCCACTTTGGACTGTCCATGGCTTGATTTTGTCCAATGAACTTTTTTGCTGCTCTCCAGAACCATGCAACTGTTTTGACTAGTCGAGTTAGAACACTGAACCGCTTGACGTCCACAAGGCTTCGGATGGCTGACGCTGCAGGCGGTCTCCATTGTTCTGTTTTGACCTGGTACTGTTTTTGTGCTGGTTCTTGTTTCTTTGCCTTGGCCCTTGTCAAAGCAGCAACAAATGCCTTCTTTTGCAACTTGTTGATGCTTTCCCTGGCAGTGGCTGCTAGTTCTTTGGCTGATTCCATCGGCCACTCATTCACTGGCAAACTCAAAAACTTTGGCCTATTTTGTCACTCTGAGTCTTCATCCAGGTCTTGAGGGCTGGCTCCTCTGGTGATTACATCAGCAATATTTTGTGGACCAGGAATCCACCGCCAGTCCTGGATCCCTGTGCTGTTTTGAATCTCTCCAATCCCATTTGCAAAGAATGTTTGATAGTCATAGCTTTCTCGCTGTACTGCACCAAGGACTGTTTGGCTATCAACAAAATGGTACCACCTCCCAACTTGGATTTGGCTATGCAGCTCAAAGTACTTTCTCAGGTGTGAGGCAAACACTGCTCCACACATCTCTGCCTTAACAGCATCACCTTTGTGATCCAAGGGAGTTAATTTGGCTTTAGATTCCACCAGCCTGACAATTGAGCCCTGGTCCGAGTTCCACCTTAGATACATCACTGCTCCATAGGCATGCTCGCTTCCATCAGAGAACGTAATTGCCCAGAGTTCCTCAGTGAAGCATGGGGGAGTCAGTGCCCTGGTGAACTTTACCTTGCCGAGTTGAACATACTCCTTGTAGAGCTTAATTGCATCCTCCCTAAGGCTATCTGAGAGCGCTATGTCCCATGTGTCTTCGCCCTTTGCCTCTTCAAACGCCCTCCGTACCAGAATAGCTCCCTTCTGCTTAGCAGGAGTTACCAGGCCAATTAGGTCATACAGCCCTGATACTTGGCTGAGCAGTTCTCTTTGTGTCAGGAGGTTTGGCGTCTGGTCTCTGATTTGCTCTGGTAGAAGGTCTTGGCCAAGTCTCATTTTTCTCTTTCTCTTCGAGAAATTGATTGCAATCATGACATGGAGCTTGTCCTCCTTTACTATGTAGCCCAGGCCAAGTGCCTTGTTGTCATCATCACGCATTTGGTTTGGCAAGACCATGATTTCTGCCTTGGACTTCTCCAGCTTGTCATTACACTCTTTCCGCCCAGAAAAGACCCAAGGCTTGAGCTCAAAACCTCCGGCCTTCAGGATCTGCTCCACATTTGCTGTGATGGATTTCAGCTGGTCAAGGTTGTTGTGGGATGTGAGAATGTCATCAACGTAGCTGTCGTGTTGGAGCACCTGCTGCTCCTCTTTGAGGTGGGTGAAAGGAGGGAGGTTAGCAGCTTCGCGCATTGCTAGCTGCGCAATGCACCCTGCTGGTTTATCTCCGATGTTCACTCTTGTGATTGCATATTCCCCCAGCTCCTCATCCTCGGAGTCTCGCCAGAGGAATCTATGCAGGTGCACTTCTCGGTCTTCCAAACAAACAGAATTGTATACCTTTTTTATGTCACCTAGAGCAGCGTATACTCCACCCTGAATCTGAGTAGGACAGTACGAATCTGGTTGAGGACATCTGGACCTTTCGTTAGCAGGTCATTCAAGCTCACACCTCTGAACTTTTGGCTGCTGTTCCACACGAGTCTCACTGGGGTTGTGACAGAGTGCAAATTCAGAGCAATAAGGTGACTCACGTACCAGACTGGCCCGTTCCAGTTGATGACCGTGTCTTTGGACAATTTAATTGCAGCCCTTCAATCGACCATGTCATGCACTTGAGCAATGTAGGATGCTTTCCCCTTGGGTTCTTTGGCTAGTTGCTTTTCCGTCCTGAGAAATGTAGCCTAGACTGTTCTTTTATTCTTTGGCAAGGAAGCTGGATCTTCTAACCAAGGATATCTGGCGTGCCAATGTGGTTCCTTGCTGTGGCGGTCACCTGTGACATAGGTGAGGCCTCTTCTTACAACTTCAAGTTCCCTCTCCTCAGCAGGCGTCATTCCTTTGCCGCCCGGCTGGCAGTTTCCACAGCGGCAACCCCCGCATTTTGGCTCGCATGCTGTGTCAATACTATCCCACTTCCACCACTCTAGGAAGTCCCATTTGGTGCTTGACGTACCTGACTCCTGGAGCTTGATGCCATCCTGTTTGTTTGGTGGAAGTTGCTCTGGGACTCTGCTGGTGAACTCCTCATACTTTACAGCAGCTGCTCTCATTGACCTTGCAAAATGTGTCTTGGACATGTGGGCCGACACAGACAGCTCCTCAAAGAGATAAGGATGTGCTCCTCCGACCGTCTTCCCCAGTGGTCCATCCCACAGCACAAGGTCTCCAACAGCTCTAGTTCTCTGAGGCCCTAGATGACCTTCTCTATGGCTTATGAGTAAATTTATTTCTCTGGGTCTCACAATCTCATCGAGCGGTATGTCTGGGAAGAATTTCTGCAGTTGCTTCGGTGTCACATATTTGTGGACATTTGCAATGCCGTCCAGCCCATAACAAACCAATTGGTGTGATTTGAGAGTGCCCTTAGAAGTGTTTACTCTGATTTTTAGAAGGTACCGCTTTGTCTCCAACTGAACCTTCATCCCTGCCAACTCCATGGATGACAAGAGTGATTTCCTCACTTCTGAGGTTCAGTCTGCTTGCAGCATTGTGGGTTATATAATTGGTGTCTGAAGCCAAGTCAATTAACGTCCTGATTTTTTGCCCAGCATTAGCTGTGACCTCGAGAAGCATCATAATCACTGGCAGCTCTTGCAATCCACTTTCCACCAGAAGGCCCAGTTTATCTTTCACAGTGCTAAAGGCTCTGGATGCAATGTTTGAAAATACATCGTAACATTGTTTGGCCAATTCTGGTGAAAGTTTGCTTAAGAACTCCTCTTGATCCTCTGTATATTTCTCCCTGCCTTTATCTTCCTCTGGACCAAATCTGCTCTTTTTCTGACCTGCGCTGCTTTTCTTTATTTCAGCACCGGGGCACAGATAGTAATGATGCTCAGGAGTATGCTCATCCTTGCAGTTTTGGTTTTTACACAGATAGGCGGGTTTGCAGTATGAACTGTCATCATGAACCTCGAGACACCTCTTGCATGCCCCCAACTTTCTTACTGCAGCCTTTTTCTCTGGTAGCTTTACCGCTCGAAACTGATTGCAAAAGTAGAGCTTCCTTTTGTGCTTTCCATCACCACAGACTACACACCCTGCATGGTCGTCGCCTGACTTGGTAGACTTGGTTCTGGCACGTCTTGGCTCAGCCCTGGTTTCTCTTCTACTCTCTCTTCATCCCTCAGTTGCTCGAGCCGCTCATATATACTCTCTTGCCCTTTGAGGAATTCCAAGAGACTGTCAAACCGATTAGCTGGTGCCATAGCATTTCTCCTGTCAGCGACATAGACCAGCCATTCCTTTTTGAGAGTTTCTGGAAGTTTACTTTCAATTGATTTTGTCACCAGCAGATTTTTGGATAGCACCCGTGTCTCCAAGGTCACTCAAGTCTTGAAGAGCCTTCTCCACAGCTTGAATTAATTCCACTATTTTCCGTGACTGATGATTTCTGACAGCTGGCATTTTCTATAACTCTTCCACTATTTCAATAGCAATGCACGTTTGATTTCCATAGTGGTTTTCTAGAACACGGAAGATGTCATCTGCAGTGTTATAAGTAGTGAAGCAAAAGTCTCTTCTGAATTTGTCATCAAGACTGTCCAGTAGTTGAACCTTTTTCTCCTCTCTTGAACCGGTCGACTCTCCCTGCCTCTGGAGTGCTTCCCAGTCCTTTCTCCACCTGTGAAAATCACGTTTGCTGCCAGTAAACTTGGGAAGGGCTGTCGGTTTCAATCTGATGGCTGGAGTGGGAAAATTGGAGGAGAAGCCCAACGCTGTCGGTGTTAGTCTTTCAGCAACCTCCTTTCTCCCTGCCTGTATGAAGTGGGCCTTCTTGGAAACCAACTTGGGGATGTGGAGTTCAAGCCCCTTTCGGTGACTCTGAAGGTCCTTCTGATCCCCTGGCGGGATCCATCGTTTCCACCGACCCTGCACCTCCTTCGCTGTCTTTACCAGTCCTTGCAGGTGGTTAAGCATGAGGTCATACGCCTCCTGGTTGCCATCGGGTTGTACAGCAGCGACAATTTCACATTCACCCTCTGCTGCTTGTAGTGCTGTGAGCAATTCAACATTTCCAAAGTTGGCCCAAAGAGTCTCCTGGATTAGGCTTCTGACCCCCTTTAGTTTCAACTCGCACTCATTTGCCGTCTTTGCCAGGCCGGTTTTTTGCTGTTCAGTTAACACAGCTGCTTCCTCTGTGTTCAGCTCTGCCTCCAGTTCTGCAATGAATCCGGCCTCCACATCATCACTGGCTTCCATGGCTTTCTCAGCTTCTATTGTGAGTTTATTGAAACTGACTCTGAGCTCCTCTTCAGATATGTCTTCATAGGTCCTGGTAATACCATTGACCAGACGAGAAAATAATCTTTTGCTGTCGTTGGCTCTACCTTGAGTTGCTCAACTGATTTCCCAATAGCTTGATCAGCCACGTTTGATTTCCTCTGCAAGCTGTTCACAGGTAAGAAGGTAAGTACAACTTTTTAATAATGCTTTGATGTTGTTTTATCTTAACTTGATTTTCTTCCTTTTTCAGGATTCCAGGTCATTGCTCCTGCTGTTCCAGCTCAAAGCTCCCAGATTACTGTTTCCTGGTCCTCCGGTTTCCCGGTTAACCAGTTTTTCACTGTCAAGCAGTTTTCTTTTTCTTCTTTGAACATGTGCAGCTTCCCCACTTGAAAGGGATTGAATGCGTCTACCCGAAGGTTTTTAACAGGATTCCACTTGATGACCAAACAACTTTTCCTTTTTCCTCCTTTTATTTTTCGCAAGTGCGGCAGTTTGATAGTTCTATTAGTTCCATCAACCATTTGCCATTGGACATTAGACATTAGTCACTAGTTATTAGACATTAGTTACTAGTTATTAGACATTAGTCACTGGACACTAGTCGCTTAGACGCTAGTCATAAGTCATAAGACAAGTCATTAGATGAAGAAACTGGCTACCTCTGCGGACTTTGTAGACAGATTCCGACCTGCACCTCTCCACTCCCTCATAGACCATTATATTTTCAAACCGGGCATCCCTTCCCGAAGGTTCCCGAGCTCTTCTTAAATCTCGCGCCATTTCCCAGAAGTGCCTGCACGCGATGATCCCCATGACATGAAGCTAGCGCTAACCCAAAACACAGTGACAGCAGTGCTCTTTTTTTCATGAAACAGTCTCTAAAGTTATTTAAAGTTCAGCATCTTACCACAGATTCCAACGCTGCTCCGGGACTGATGCTGTGATGCTGCCGGGTCCTCCCGATGTTCCGGGCAGAAGCAGCACTCAGGCAGTGAGTTCCATCCGGTCTATCAGTGGATTCTTGCTATTACTTTTAAATTTTATTTTCTTTTGCCTCTAGGTCCCGATACTTTCTAGAAACTCTAGTTTGACTTGACAGGAAGGCATTACAACAGCTAGTCAAAACTGCCCAATGCATAACCAGCACCAGCCTATCTGCCATCAAGGACATATATACAGAAAGAAGCCAGAGAAAGACCAGTAACATCATGAAGGATCCCATCCACCCTGTTCATGGGCTATTTGTCCCGTCCCATCAGGTGGGAATCTACATAACATTCCTGCAAGGACTACCAGACTCAAAAACAAAGACTTTCCCCAAGCAGTAATGCTGATCAGCAGCTCCACTCACAAACCCAACCCTCCACAACCTTCACCACCACCAACACCCGACCACCACCACTACTTTATTATTCCTGTCAGTCACCTTATGTACAGACAGTCCTGTGCCTGGCATCAGTTTATGGACATACAATCAATCTATGTATATAAGCTATCTTATGTATTTATATTTATTGTGCTGTTTTGTTCTGCATCTGATCTGGAGTAATAATCATTGAGTTCTCCTTTACAGTTGTGTAATGAAAATGACATTAAACAATCTTGAATCTTAATATGTTTAGAACCACAAAGGCATTTTAACATTGAAAGATCTATAATATTTGCATTAAATTCCTCAGCATTTTACTTTAACAGACATCAAGCTTTTTAAAGTGAAATATGTATGATCTCAATTAAGAAATAGATAAATAAATTTCATATTAGAACATCAATGCATGAAACAATATTATAAAATATAATTTCTAACCAAAGTTTAGAAAGCATATTTGTATCATTTAAAACTGACAAAAATATCATGCAATGTTCCATGTTTGGAGAGTAACTTATTTCTTCTGCCTGTCTGTTTATCTTACTCAGATTTGAGTTTGTTTCCTAGATTTAAACTTCCATCAGGGGATTAGTTGGTAAAATTGCAATGCATGTAGTTTGTTTAAGTAAGACTTTATTCTTGTTTTCTCCAAAAGAACATTCAAGGCTAACTGGATTATACTATAATTAAAGTCAAAAATTCATTTTTCCCTGCTGACTGCTATTGTAGTTTAATGAAGTTAGACTACATTCCTCATTCAGATAAAGCTGTATGTCCGTTACATCTGACTGATTTACCAGAGTTGACAGATTAAATACAATTTTAGGAACCCCCGCATTATAATTGTTGAACTGTAAGAAGTAATTGCTAATCAATCCAACATGGGAGTGAAAGAGGTCAAAGCATGATGCTTCCCTTATCTTAGGTGCACAATAAGAGCTTTAATTTCAATTGGATCAACAGAGAATTCTGAATAATTTCTATGTTACAACTTATTCTTAGTACCTGTAAAACTCATTTTAGTAATACAGATTAAGAATATGGAAAGAAGCTCAAAATTATAGAACAAACCTTAAAATGCAAATTAGCAATATGCATTGTAATTAAATATATCAAAACACAGAATGTGAACCTTGCAGCAAGAGTTTACCTCCTTATAACAGGAGCAAATTCTGATAATGAAAGGACTGATGCAATAATAAAGAAAGGAACAACTTTAGCTTGTACTGAGAGGACAAAGCCTTGAATTTTCTCGAAGATTCTGTTTGATGCGCACGGTATTGAGTTTGGAAAATTCCTCTGAGAGTCAGCGCTCTCCAGGGAGGTCCTATCCCACTCCTTCCTCTCAATGTATCAACAATCCTCCTCCCTTGCCCAGTCCTTATTAAACTTTTACAAGGCTGGTGACAAAAAGCAGAGCTAGCATGGTCTCTCTACAGAAGGAATTATATAGACTCTTTCTGCTGACTCTGGATACAGACCATCACAGGAATCAAATTTAGTGCCAAATGAGGGACAGTGGGGTATCCACGACATCACCGGAGGAATTGGGATGAGTTATTTCCCAGCAAAAGGAAGGCAGCACATTTTCTAACTACCTGAGAAAGGCATTTAAAGTCCAGCTGTGCCTACCTTGAGAGATTCTGACAGCCACAAGGGCATTACAATCATCAGCCTGACAATTAACATGCAGGATATTTGTCCATCTCATACCAGCATCAATATATTATAGAAGGCACTAAGCTGAAGCATTACAATCCTCGGTGAGTAGAGTTGGTGTAATTTACTGCTAAGTGAGGTATATCATTTGGGAAAGATAGAATATCCCTGAGCCAGAAATGTGCACTCTCATACTCTGTTTTTCAATTGTTCAGAGATATTTGAAAACCCGTGAGGCTTCATTTACTGACAAAAGAAAATCTGCAGATGCGGGAAATCCAAACACACACAAAATGCTGGAGGAACTCAGCAGGCCAGGCAGCATCTATGGAAAAGAGTAAACAGTCAATGTTTCGGGCCGAGACCCTTCATCAGGACTCAAGAAAAAAAAAGATGAGGAGTCAGAGTAAGAAGGAGGGGTGGCCTGGTTACTCTTCTTACTCATCTATTTTTTCCTCCAGTACTGATGAAGAGTCTTGGCCCAAAACGTCGATTGTACTCTTCTCCATAGATGCTGCCTGGCCTGTTGAGCCTCCAGTATTTTGTGCGTGTTGCTTTGGCTTCATTTACTTTCTGTCAAGTGTTACATTCCTAAAGCTTTCTGCAATTTGGAGTATTGATCTCAGGCATTTGAACACAAGACACTAATTGTAGCAGAGAGGAGTTAAAGTTGAAACATATTTTCCCTTTCTCCAGTGACCTTAACAAATGAGTACAGGTCCTTGTCAGCTTATGAACAGCCCACTGACGGGAATCCCATACCGAAGAGAAATGTTTGGGAGATCTATGGACTGGCTGCTGAGGAGCTGCAGGCATCTTCTGTATTATTGTCACATTTCCAACTTGTGAACTGTTTGAGTTGCAAAACGTTCTCTGGACTGGCACCCTGTCATATCTAGGAAGAGCCTATTCTTAAAACAGTAAATAACATATTCTACCTGCCTCAGCCAGTTATAGAGACATATACCTGCCAAGCACCTCCTTCTTCATCTTAACCGGGACATCATTAACCCTTGAAAACCAAAGTTCCCTAAACCTTTTAGCCTTGCCTTTTATTCTAACAGGAACATGTAAACTCTGTACTCTCAATGCTTATCTGAGAATGCTGTTCTTGGACTACAGTTCAGCATTCAACACTATAATTCCCCCCAGGCTGACAAGAAGCCAAGAGACCTTGGCCTTCATCCTGCCTTGTGTAGCTGGATCCTGGACTTCCTGTCAGATCGCCTGCAGGTGGCAAGAGTGGGGTCCCTCACTTCTGCCCCTCTGACCCTCAACACAGGTGCCTCTCAGAGCTGTGTCCTAAACCCCTTCCTTTACTCTCTGTCGCCACCCACATCTCCAATCTGCTAATTAAATTTGCTGACAACGCTACACTGATTGGCCTAATCTCAAATAATAATGAGGCACCCTACAGAGAAGAAGTCATCACCCTGACACAGTCATGTCAGGAAAACAACCTCTCCCTCAACATCGCAGAAACAAAGCAGCTGGTGGTGGACTACAGGAGGCATGGAGACAGGCTAACCCCTATTGACATCAATGGATCTGGGATTGAGAAGGTGAACAGCTTTAACTTTCTCGGTAGAAACATCACCGAAGATCTCACGTGGTCTGTACATACTGGCTGTGTGGTGAAAAAGGTACAACAACGCCTCTTTCACCTCAGACGATTCAAGAAGTTTGGTGTGGGCCCCCAAATCCAAAGAACTTTCTACAGGGGCACAATTGAGAGCATCCTGACTGGCTGCATCACTGCCTGGAATGGGAACTGTAACTCCCTCAATCACAGGACTCTGCAGAGAGTGGTGTGGACAGCCAAGCACATCTGTAGTTGTGAACTGCTCACTGTTCAGAACATTTCCAAAGACAGGTGTGTAAAAAGGGCCCAAAGGATCATTGGGGACCTGAGTCACCCCAAACACAGACTGTTCCATCTGCTACTATCCAGGAAAAGGTACCACAACATAAAAGCCAAGACCAACAGGACCTCTGGGACAGCTTCTTCCACCAGGCCATCAAACTGCTTAACTCATGCTGACACAACTGTATTTCTATGTTATAATAACTATCCTGTTGTACATACTACTTATTATAAATTACTATACATTGCACATTTCACATTTAGACAGAGAAGTAACATAAAGATTTTTACTCCTCATGTATAGGAAGGATGTAAGTAATAAAGTCAATTCAATTCAATTCCTCCCTTTTGAAGGCTTCCCACTTACCTTTTTCATAAAACAACCTATCCCTATCTATTCACCTCATCTTCTTGTTAATGAATCCTTCCACTTAAATGACATCCTGAGTTAATTTTGGCTTCTTAGCAGCCAGAGTGACTACTATGAACATTCTAACCTGTGAGGCCTTGCAGAATGGTGGAAATTTCCAAACATCTAAATATATTTGAAAAATTATGGGGTTAAGAGAAGTAGAAAGCGTAATTCTTTGTGTCACATCAGTCTCCTTATGGGTCACATCAAGCTCTTTCCCCAAAACCGTCTGACCAGGAAACCTTTCGGAAAGTCAATGGGCAAACATCAGAGCACCAGATCTTCACTGGATTGGATTTCTTCTGGTGCTAAGCTTGTGGGGGTGTTCTTTTGTTTTATGTCAGGTGGGGAATACTCAGAACATGATGAGCTGGTAAAATAACATTCATTCTGTCAAAGCTCTCAAAGAAAATTGATCATTAAAGTACAGATTCGTACGTTACCATATTCTGCCTTAAGATTCATTTTCTTCTAGGCATTTGCAGGAAAATGAAGAAATACAATAGAATTTATGAGAGACTATACATAAACAAAGACTGTCAAACAATCAATGTGCAAAAAGAAGACAAACTATGCAAATAAAAATGTAATACTGAGAACACGAGTTGTAAAGAGTCCTTGAAATTGAGTCTGTAGTTTGTAGAATCAGTTCAGCATTTTGGATTTGAAGTTATCCACACAGGTTCAGGAACCTGATGGTTGTAGGGTAATAATTGTTTTTGAATCTGGTGATGAGGGACCTAAGGCTTTTGTATCTCCTGCCCTGCCCAATGGTAGTAGTGAGAAGTAATGGTAGTAGTTCCCTCTAATTATCTTTTACAGCTGCATGGACCAACCATTGCTCTGATCAGGAATTTTTACACAACTTGAAAACTGTTTTACACAACGTAAAACATTATACAAAAGAACATTTCAGATGTGCGGCAACAAAGTCCATGAGTGCGGGAGCATTTCTGTTACCACGTGACCACACACCCGCGCAGCTTGGATGAACCGGTGGAGAAGAGAGCATGGCCTGGATGGTGGGAGTCCCTGATCATAGATTCTGCCTTCTTGTGGCAGTGCTCCATGTAAATATGCTCAATGGTGGGAAAGGCTTTGCCTGTCATAGACTGGGCTGTGTCCAACACTTCCTGTAGCCTTTTCTATTCCTGGGCATTGGTCTTTCCGTACCAGGCACAAAATGTTATAAGAATGATTTTGATTCATTCTCCAACAAGCCTTCAACTCTTTGAGGAATGGTGGTATAATATTAAAGAATGAGGAAGAAAAAGTAGGAAAAAATACAAAAATTTAAACAATACTATTTAAGAAATGCAAGTCATCTAGCCAATTGACTCCAAACCTTGCAAAAGAATATGTAAAATTTTCATTTGAAAATCCATTAAAAGAGGAGATTAATCACACTGAAATATTCCAAGGAGAGTCAAACATTCTCCCTGACTCTTGAAAATACTTGAGATAAAGTTCCCAGTGGCAGTTTTATGTAATGATCTTGTATACAATGATACCGCCGTCAATCTTGACCATTGATGAATAAAATACCTTTACTTCTCATCCTGATGCCACAATGTAGAATATTTACATTTATACTTATATGCATTCTTAACAAAATTTGTAATCAGATATTTGTATAGTTTAGTCTTTAAAAATAATCATGACATCCACACATCATTGATTCTTTTGAAGATATAGATAAAGATTAGCTTTATTTGTCATATCCCAAAGACAAACTCAAATCAAATCTAGGAATTTCTAATCACTTCTTTATTAATTTTGTATCATGTCATAAATTACTTTCTCTGTTATAGTTCAACCTATATCAGTAAAATAGTTCAATATTTATCAGTAAGAATTCTTAAGGTTGTTATAGCCAGGGGTGGTAATGTGGACAAACTCCCATTACCTATTGAATGCTGCCAATGGTGTGTGCCTCAAATAGCTTCTGACAACCAAGTCCAGCTCCTGGACTTCATGTGTGGCTTAACTTTTAAGCCTGGCAGAACTATTCTACTGACAGGAGAAGGGGCGTAACTGGCACCTCAAATATAGTCACTTCGGACAGATGGGGCTGGTCAGCTGTGGTTGGCAGCTCATGTAGAAGAAGGAAAGCTCTGATCTGAAACCTCCGCTGCCCTGCGGCTATACCCACTCACTTTTGGGGATAAATCCTGAGGGGAAAAAGCTGGAGCTGGAGTCCCTAAAGAATTCCTACATTGGGTTCAACACTGACTGGCAATTCCTGGGATGCTGCTGGTACCAAATTGTATAGGTCTGCACCGTTTCTTTGGGTTCATCAGATGTGTGGAGAGGGGGAGCTTGCTACAGGGCAACAGCTTTCTCTCCATATTGACTGCCAAGGCTTGTGTATCTAGGCAGTTAGGACACAATATCCATGGTCAACTCTGACAGACGGAGGCCTTCCTCATACCAGTAAAACATTTGAAAATGAAAGTAGAGACAAGAGACATGAGACCACAGATGCTGCAATCTGGAGCAAGTAAAAGCTTGTGAAAGTAGTTCCTTTTCTCCAAAACTGTGCTGTTTGTTCAGATCACAGAATAAGCAAGATCCTCAGCAGTGAGGGTCCCAGAACAGCATTGTGTCATGAAGTACTGAAATTGACATTGTCAGTTTCAACGCAATGTTCCCTATCGATGTGTTGCAAGTTTTCACAGTTCTCTGCATGCAACCCACGGCAGGTGTGATTCTTTCACAGCCAGCCTAAAGAGGCATAACACAATACAAGCAACACTTCCCAGCTACAGAGGATCCTTCATTGAAAGACAAGAGAAGAGTGCTTCCAAAGGATTTGAGAAATCTGGAGATTCAGGAGTTATTGAATCATGTGAATATTACTGATACTAATTCAAACGATCTTAATGTAAATTGGCTCTTATGTAAATTGCAAACAATCATCAATTTGAAGTTAAGAGGACACTTTTACAAACAAACAGCACTGTCTGCAGAGCACAGGCTGCTCAAGAGATATGTTTTGCAAAGTCAAATGACCACGAGATGTTCTTGAATGCATCAACCAAAAGTAAGAGAATGTGGTTAAGTTAATAGACCTCCATCAAAGCAGGGAACATAGCTAAGTTATTACACCATTTAGGCAAGTTCTATCAGAACTTGCAGATCAGACAGATACTGTCACTTAGCACATCAAACATGGTCACAGACATAGTTGCTCTATCAATAGTTGGAATATTTGTATACTCAGAAAATCAGTCCTCACTTTCATTAATTTAGGGTATCTGGGTTCTCTGTCTTCAGCAGCTTTTAGACCATCTAGTGTATTACTTTGTCCCAGCAAAGGTATATGAATTTTCAAAGGTTTATCCCATTGTAGATGTGTAACTCAAAGGAGGCAATGTCACCCTAAAATTTGAAATAAATGATGTCATTGTAAGTATTGAAATTGTATTGACGCACCTGCTGTTATCTTTGATCGCAATAGTATTAAAAATGTAATGTACTTTGAGTCTGGAAGGCTCCAAGGAGAGGATCTCCAGCAGAATGCCTGTTTATGATGGATAAAGACTATTATAGCACCAATATGAATGTTTCTCTGGTGACAAGATCACAGTCACAACAAGGCTAATAGAGAACAGTGCCCAAAGGAGTAATGTTATTTTTGCTACTGGCAAGAGAGATCTTCCAGCCAAGTGCTCCTGGCAAAGGATGGTCAGGCAGACCTCCGAAAGATATGAATGAGTACAGTCTCTGAATGTGTGCACTCTGTGAAAGCAGGCAGGTAACCATAGCTGCTATTCCTGGTTCTCTGAACTGAAGGAAAAGGAAATGAAGTCTTTTGTCCTTGAATCTGGAGTCTAGGTAACCTGCATTAACTAGCAGGGAACAAAGTGTGCCACAGATTTGAAGCCAGCTGCCTGGAATGATCCCAAGGATGAAGCAACTCTAATTTTGACATCTAAGGGGAGAGTGGTCAGTGTACATGTGGGATTGTGCTTACAATCACAGATCTCAGTGAGAAAATCACACTTTAAATTTGCTTCCTTTAAATAGCATAGTATCAGGGATATAGGGTTTATCATCATCAGGTGCCATGCCCAGTTTGAGCTTTGACTGTTTCGGGTCAAGTGGATCAATTCATTGGTATTCATTTCCAGTTCCCTGGATGCTGTCTCCATCATCATTTGTCTTTGTCTTCCTTTTGTTTTCTTCCCTTCAATCTTCCCCATAATTACCATGCATTCTAACTCCTCTTTCCTAATCACATGTCCAATGAAGTTTATAAGATCTAATTATAGGAATAAATTGCTGCCACTTTATGCACCAGTTAGGTCAGAAATCTTGCTTCAAATCTTGCAAGGTTCCCATTGTTGATGTTATTTGGGTGAGTTTTACCTTGGAAAACAATTTGCTAAGAGAAAAAATCCCCCCAGAAATAAAAAGGTGTCACAAAAAACTGAGGGTCCCTTGTTTAAGAAAAATAACAAGATGGCTTGAGTTGCAAAATTAGATTGAGGTGCTTTTATCTACCTCAAAACAAGACAAAAACTGGAAAAAAAACAATATATATAGCTACCCTCAGACTAAACACAAAAGAAAACTAACCCCAAAGCCTTGGTAACCTGAGGCTTATAACTGCTAAGCCCCTCCCCCTAGACCAACCAAAAGCTAATTAACTCAATTATCCAATTAAAGATGGTATCCTCCACCATCAGCACACCTGTGCAGGTTGCTGCTGCCTCCATATGAGACAGCTCTGGTTCAGACCCAGTCACTATTACTGCTGGGGATGAGTGTTTCACCGAGTGTGCCACGTGCTATCCGTAATCAGTGATGAGCCTTCGTCACAAAGGGTGAATAACCCAATTCAGCCCAAGATACCTAAAGATGGATATAAAATTGTTCTACTCTGGGTTACACCAATTTGCAACAGCAAGCATTGTGTTCTGTTTGACATGTGTGAGCAATTTTCAAACCCCATATTATCCACTGGGACTTCGGGAAGTAACAGAGAACATAGTACATAGAACATAGATCAATACCTCACAGGCCCTTCAGCCCACCATGCTGTCATGAATTTTTCTTTATCTACTCCAAGGTCAACTTAACCCTTCCCTCCTTCATAGCCCTTAATTTTTCTTTTAACCATGTGCCTATCTAAGAGATTCTTAAATCTCCCTAATGTATCTGCCTCTATCAGCACCCTAGGCAGGGGGTTCCATGCACTTACCAATCCCTATATAAAAAAACTCCAATATTCTCCTTACACTTTCTTCTAGTCCGCTTAAAATTATGCTTCTTTGTATTAGCCACTTCTTTGTTGGGAAAAAAAGAGGTGCTGACTATGCCTCTTATCATCCTATACACGACTACCAAGTCACCTCTCACCCCCTTTGCTCCAAAGAGAAAAGCCCTAGCTTGCTCAACCTTTCCTCATAAGACACGCACGCTACTGCATACAGCATCTTGGTAATTCTCCTCTGCACCCGCTCTAAAGTTTCCACATCCTTCCTATACTGAGGCGAACAGAACTGAACACAATACTCCAAATGTGATTTAACCAGAGTTTTATAAAGCTGCTTCGTTACTTCATGTCTCTTGAACTCACTCCCCTGACTAATGAAGGCCAACACACTTATCCATGCTATCAAGTTATGCAGCAAATTTGAGGGCTCTATGTCGGTGGACCATGAGACCCCGCTGAAATTCCACACTGCTAAGAATCCTGCCATTAACCTCGTACTCTGACTTCACCAGCTTTCCAAAGTGTATCACTTCACACGTCTCTGGATTGAACTCCATCTGGCACTACTCAACCCAGCATTGCATTATGCCCTTCTTCCCATGTCCCCTTCCAACTCTCCGAATTCCCTTCTTAAGCTCCTTCCTGGTTAACTTATAACTCTTTAGAGCCTTGTCTGATCTTTGCTTCCGAAACCTTAAGTATGCTTCCTTCTTCTTCTTGACTAGATGTATCATTTCCCCAATCAACCACAGTTCTTTCACTCAACCATCTTTTCCCTGCTTCAATGGGACAAACATATCCAGAACCCCATGCAAGTGCTCCCTAGGCAACATTAACATTCCCATTGCACACTTCCCTGAAACCATCCTAGTTACTGCCTCATGGCATCATAATTTGCCTTTCCCCAATTAAATACTTACCCATATCATCTGCTCCTATCCCTGCCCAAGGCTAGGCTAAAAGTCAGGAAGTTGTGGTCATTGTCTCAAAATGCTCACCCACCAAGAGATGTGACACCTGTCCAGGTTCATTGCCTGGTACCAGATCCAGTATGGCCTCTCCTCTAATCGGCCTGTTCACATATTGTGTCAGGAATATTTCCTGGACACACTAAACAAATTCTTTCCCATCTAATCCTTTTGCACCAAGAAGGTGTCAATCAATATTAGAAAGTTGAAGTCAGCCATGCCAATAACCCTGCTATTTTTGCACCTTTCCAAAATTGCTCCTCAGTCGCTATGGGGGAGTGGGATGGCTATAGATTACTCTCAATAGAGTGATTGCTCCCTTCCTGTTTCTGACTTCCACTCACACTGACTCAGTATACAATCCCTCCACAAATTCCTCCCTTTCTGCAATGCCACTCCACACCACCACCACCCCACCCATCTCTTTTACCTCCCTCCCTGTTCCTTGTGAAACATTAAACCCTTGGAACATCCAACAGCCATTCCTGCCCCTGTGACAGCCAAGTCTCTGTAATAGCCATAGTGTCAAAGTTCCACATACGGATCCATGCTCTAGGTCCATCACCGTGTTCCTGATACTTAGCACATTAATGTTGACAGACTTGAACCGACGCCCTATCCACTGCCTATCATTCCTCATAGTCTCTCCACACTTTTTACCTACCTTTACACCAACTGCTCCATCATCTGACCTATCCCCTTGCCTACTTAGTTTGAACCCTCTCCAACAGCTCTACAAGCTGTAATAACGTCACGCTAACTGCTACGCTGCCAAGTATCCTCAAATAATTCCATCAGGTGCATGAGGTATGATCTGACCCAGACAAAGCCATGCCAACTATTCCTAATCAGACTATGCTTCTCCAAACGCTCATAAATCTGGTCTCTAAGGACCTTCTCCAATTATTTCCCACCACTGAAGTAAGACTCACTAGTCTATAGTTCCTAGGGTTACCCCTACTCCCTTTCTTGAATGAAGGAATAACATTTGCCACCCTCTAATAATCTGTTTCTACTCCTGTGGCCAGTGAAGATGCAAAGATCATCACCAAAGGTGGTGCAATTTCTTCCCTCATTTCCTGCAGTAACCTGGGGTATAACCCATCTAACCCTGGGGAATTATCCACACTAGTGTTTTTCAGGTTCCAGCACTCGTCATTCTTAATGTTGTCATGTTTAAACATCTTAACATCAACTTCATTTAAGATTGAAGTCACAAAATTTGTGCTTAGAACAACAGAAATGAATACTGAAATTATTTCATATTTATTAAGTCTAAGCCATTGCCTTCAGTCCCTGCCACAATGCCTGAAAGCATCCCTTATCAGATTGGCACTGTATATCACAAACACGAGAAAATCTGCGGATGCTGGAAATCCAAAGCAACACACACAAAATGCTGGAGGAACTCAGCTGGTCAGGTAGCATCTATGGAAAGGAATAAGCAGTCAACGTTTTGGGCCGAGACCCTTCATCAGGACTGGGAAAAGAGATGAGCTGTCAGAGAAAGAAGAGTGGGGGGGAGAGGAGGAAAAAGTACAAGGTGGTAGGAGATAGGCAAAGCCAGGAGAGGGGGAATGGGGTGAAGTAAAGATCCGGGAAGTTGATTGGTGAAAGAGATAAAGGTCTGGAGGAGGGGGAATCTGACAGGAGAGGGTAGAAGACCACGGATGAAAGGGAAGGAGGAGGGCACCAGACAGCATGATGGGCAGGTAAGGAAAAAGGTGAGACGGGGCAACAGAAATGGGGAATGGTGAAGGTATTGCACATTATTTAAATTAACCTTCAATCCCATATACATTACCAACACCAGAGCCTTTTGCCGCTATAAAATACCCAAACTCCACTTGCAATTTACCACACCTGCTGCTAAATCTCTGAAGAATGCTTTTGTTATCTCAAAACTCAATGATTTCAGTAATCTGCAGGCCAGCCTTTGTCCTTTCTCCCAGCACAATCATTGCATCATTCTGATCGCTGTACCCTAACTTGCATTGAATCTTGGTCACCACAATCCCTGGGTGCTCTGAGCAATACACAGAAAATGCAGGAGCAACTCAGGAACTCAGGGAGCATCTGTGGAGGGGAATAAACTGTTAATGTTTCAAGCTGAAAACCTTCCCAAATCATCAACTGTTTATTCCCATCCACAGATGCAGCCTGACTTGCTGAGTTCCTCCAGCGTTTTGTGTGTTGCTCAAGATTTCCTGCACCTGCAGAGTCCCTGGGTTTGCTGAGCTGGATTGCATCCTAACCTAGTAATGTTTTTATTTTGAAATTCAATAGACCATAGCCAATAGACAATAGGTGCAGGAGTAGGCCATTCAGCCCTCGAGCCAGCACCGCCATTCGCTGTGATCATGGCTGATCATCCACAATCAGTATCCAGTTCCTGCCTTATCCCCATAACCTTTGATTCCGCTATCTTTAAGAGCTCTATCCATCTCTTTTTTTGAAAGCATCCAGAGACTTGGCCTCCACAGCCTTCTGGGGCAGAGCATTCCATATATCCACCACTCTGGGTGAAAAAGTTTTTCCTCAACTCCGTTCTAAATGGCCTACCCCTTATTCTTAAACTGTGGCCTCTGGTTCTAGACTCACCCATCAGAGGGAACATGCTTCCTACCTCCAGCGTGTCCAATCCCTTAATAATCTTATATGTTTCAATAAGATCCCCTCTCAGCCTTCTAAATTCCAGAGTATACAAGCCCATTCGCTCCAATCTTTCAACATATGACAGTCCCGCCATCCCGGGAATTAACCTTGTGAACCTACGCTGCACTCTCTCAATAGCAAGAATGTCCTTCCTCAAATTTGGAGACCAAAACTGCACACACTACTCCAGGTGTGGTCTCCCCAGGGCCCTGTACAGCTGCAGAGGGACCACTTTGCTTTTATACTTAATTCCCCTTGTTATGAAGGCCAGCATGCCATTAGCTTTCTTCACTGCCTGCTGTACTTGCATGCTTGCTTTCAGTGACTGATGTACAAGAACACCTAGATCTCATTGTGCTTCCCCTTTTCCTAACTTGACTCCATTTAGATAATAATCTGCCTTCCCGTTCTTACCACCAAAGTGGATAACCTCACATTTATTCACATTAAACTGCATCTGCCCACTCACCCAACCTGTCCAAGTCACCCTGCATTCTCATAACATCCTCCTTACATTTCACACTGCCACCCAGCTTTGTGTCATCAGCAAATTTGCTAATGTTACTTTAACTTCCCTCATCTAAATCATTAATATATATTGTAAACAGCTGCGGTCCCAGCACTGAACCCTGCGGTACCCCAATGGTCACCGCCTGCCATTCCGAAAGGGACCCATTAATCGCTACTCTTTGTTTTCTGTCAGCCAGCCAATTTTCAATCCATGTCAGTACTCTGCCCCCAATACCATTTGCCCTAATTTTGCCCACTAATCTCCTATGTGGGACTTTATCAAAGGCTTTCTGAAAGTCCAGGTACACTACATCCACTGGCTCTCCGTTGTCCATTTTCATAGTTACATCCTCAAAAAATTCCAGAAGATTAGTCAAGCACGATTTCCCCTTCATAAATCCATGCTGACTCGAACCCATCCTGCTACCACTATCCAGATGTGTCGTAATTTCATCTTTTATAATTGACCCCAGCATCTTTCCCACCACCGACGTCAGGCTATCCGGTCTATAATTCCCTGTTTTCTCTCTTTCTCCCTTTTTGAAGAGAGGGACAACATTAGCCACCCTCCAATCCACAGGAACTGATCCTGAATCTATAGAACATTGGAAAATGATTACCAATGCGTCTACGATTTCTAAAGCTACCTCCTTAAGTACCCTGGGATGCAGACTATCAGGTCCCGGGGACTTATCAGCCTTCAGAACCAACAGCCTATCCAACACCATTTCCTGCCTAATATAAATTTCCTTCAATTCATCCATTACCCTAGGTCCTTTGGCCACTATTACATCTGGGAGATTGTTTGTGCCTTCCCTAGTGAAGACAGATCCAAAGTACCTGTTCAACTCATCTGCCATTTCCTTGTTCCCCATAATAAATTCACCCACTTCTGTCTTCAAGGGCCCAATTTTGGTCTTAACTATTTTTTTCCTTTTCACATACCTAAAGAAGCTTTTACTATCCTCCTTTATATTCTTGGCTAGTTTATCTTCGTACCTCATTTTTTCTCCGCGTATTGCCTTTTTAGTTACCTTCTGTTGCTCTTTAAAAGTTTCCCAATCCTCCAGCTTCCCACTCATCTTTGCTATGTTATACTTCTTCTCTTTTATTTTTATACTGTCCATTACTTCCCTTGTCAGCCATGGCCTCCCCTTACTCCCCTTAGGATCTTTCTTCCTCTTTGGAATGAACTGATCCTGCACCTTCAGCATTATTCCCAGAAACACTTGCCATTGCTGTTCCACTGTCATCCCTGCTAGGGTATTGTTCCATTGAACTTTGGCCAGCTTCTCCCTCATAGCTCCATAGTTCCCTTTGTTCAACTGTAATACTGACATTTCCGAGTTTCCCTTCTCCCTCTCAAATTATAGATTAAAACTTATCATATTATGGTCACTACCTCCTCAAATTCCCACTCTCAATTTCAATCCCCATATGGCTTAACTTGGTCCTAGTTCTTTAACCACCTAAAGTGATGCAACCATCTAGGATCTCTGTACTCCGCTAATTCTGACCTCTTGCTCGTGTCCAGGGACTGGCAGCCTTCCTTTCAACTGTCTGGACACAAAGATCTGGAACTGGCTCCTTATAACTTTCCATCCACTTTGTTCCATCTTTAGTTGTCAACAGATATTACACACCCTGGCTTTGGTGCCAGATTTAAGTACATAACCATTTACTTCTGAGACAAATGGTGCTATCTGCTAACATAACTCTCATTGGAAAGAGAAATAAGAGCCCACAGATGTTGAAAACTGAAATGAAACTACAAAATGCTGCTACTACACAAAACTGGCATCACCTTTCCTAGCTAGAACTCGCAATAGACGTTTTGCCAGAATTGGACATGTGAGATATTCTGATGAAATGCTAATGTTTAAAATGCAAAACTGGCAGCAGCCAAGAAGACTATTGCAGTTACTTGGAAATCAGATTCGTATTTAAGTATGGATCATTGGAATAATGAAATTTTTAGCTGTATTCCACTTGAAAAAATTACTTGTAATTTAAGAGATAAATATGATACATTTTTGAATATCTGGCGCCCTTATTTACAAAAGATAGGTTGGCATATATAGGTGCTCCGATGATAAAGATGTTGGTCCTTTGGGGAAAGAAACAAATAAATATATTAAATTTATTTCAAATCCCATTGAGCATGTGGAGACCTTCCAATATCCAGGCAGTTTTTCTCTCTTTTTTCTTTTTTTTCTTTTCTTTTAGGCAAGGGGAGAAAAAAACCAGAGGACATGGGTTAAGGGTGAGGGGGGAAAAGTTTAAAGGGAACATTAGGGGGGGCTTCTTCACACAGAGAGTGGTGGGAGTATGGAATGAGCTGCCAGACGAGGTGGTAAATGTGGGTTCTTTTTTAACATTTAAGAATAAATTGGACAGATACATGGATGGGAGGTGTATGGAGGGATATGGTCCGTGTGCAGGTCAGTGGGACTAGGCAGAAAATGGTTCGGCACAGCCAAGGAGGGCCAAAGGGCCTGTTTCTGTGCTGTAGTTTCTATGGTTCTATGGTTCTATGGTAGGGGTATGTATCGGGGGAAGGGTTAAGGGGAGGGGGAGAGGGTAGATATTATTATTCCATGTAACTAAGTTTGAAAACTCAATAAAAAAATTATTTTAAAAATGCAAAACTCTTTAGTTTTTTTGGTATTAATAAATATACTTTTCTAATAATTTCTGCCTCTACTAAAGCCACATGACGATATATTAATGGCATTGTTTCATTAATTATTATTTCTTCTCCATAGAAATTCTGATTACAAATCAGTTCTGATATGATCGATTTGCATGGGAAAAGGAGCGCGGGATTTTGTAGTGTTAAGTCAAAGACCAGCTGTTGTTACTGATTGTTCTTGCTCATACTTGTTTGAAACGCTAGCATTTTCAACCACAGGTTGCTAGGAGTTTCCAATTATGCTCTAGCTTGTTAGGTCAAATCAACATATGCTAAGAACAAAAACTGTAGCTGGTTTTCTGTCCTAGGCTCTCTTCGCGCTGATGGGTATTTGCTTCTAGCTGAGTGAACCCGGATCGGGAATTATATTCAAATGCTGGAAAGGAACTAAAAATACAGCAGGGTTTTAAGGGAATTCATCCACACTTAGCGCACCTCTGATGTAGCTGAACAATAATTTGATGTAATAAGTTCATATTTACTGGCAGATCAGACTACTGCGGATCTCACTTTCCATTTAACGAAATAGGTAAGAATAGACAAAGATCAAGAGATGGAAATTAAACTGAGTTAAAATGTAAATATTAAATACAGAGGAAGATGGGCCAACAAGATTAATTGTTCCACTATAACACAATGAGGACAATATACAACTAGGTTAAGTATTAGTTGTGTCGCTTTACTTGATGTCACTTTGTTCCCTGATCATTATTACCCACCATGACAAGCAGTAGATATTCTCTGGCTTGGCTTTGCCATTTTTAAAAGAACGGGCTCTTCCGTGGATGAAGTGTATTTCTTTCACAGCTAACACCTTGAGGACGTCAAGGTTAAAATGAACTGCTCCACGGACGGGTTGCAGTATAACTCGGAGTCGATATTGTTAGAAATCCTAAACAATACAGTCAAACAAAACGTTCGGGTTTTATATTTTTGAGTGCAGTTGCGAGCTTATTTACAAGATAACTTACATTTAGATCAATCAGAAGATGTGGGAGAGCTGTCCCTTTTATTAGACTGTGCATGTTCACTGTGATTTGTTTCCCCTCAGCTTCATCATTTCCAGTTAAAGGAGGGGTGGGGGGAAATCCTTCATTCTGAAAGCGCTGGTTGCCATGGATTTCACTCAAACCTTCTCAATCACCGAGCACGTCCTCCGAGTGGCGTCAGAACAGTCTGTTGGAGGCGATGAGATTGCAGCCTGTTGGCTCTGATGCTCTTGTACTTTGCATACCATTCCCACTCGTTATACTTTATATGGGTAGACGCTGGTGCAAGGTGTAGTTGCAACGAGTTGTCGAGTAACAACCCCGCAGTTAAAAGTAACTTTAATCTCTGCTGGAGATCCGAAGAACTTTCTCCGCGTGGTATTAGATTAGCATAAGTGTAAGTGCTCACCTATTAATTCGTTACATTTTTATCCATGATATGGCTATAAGTGTTTAAGGATGAACTGAGATCAGACCTTGTTGTTTCCTGTGATTTAGTGTTACAGTGGCAGCCACGGTGGGGATAAATCAAAGAGATCGATATTACAGGGTCAAAAAGGGAGCACAACACATTTTTGAAACTTTAAATTGGTCTTAGTTCTGGGTGCTGACCAAGTGAGATATCTGAATTTTTGGTCCGTGCATTCGTTTTGCTTTTAGCTTTCTACTTCCAGTGAAATGCGTGTTTAGTGTCCAGCGTGCGACTCCCTAGCGATGTAACTCGATTAAACCGTAATCATTTCGTTCAGTTTCCAGTAAGTACAAACGCTCCACACCAGGAACTTGTCAGAACCACAGTCTTGTTGGCTGTTTTTGTTTAGTTGAGATACGGACTGTCCAGTTCGTTTCACCCTTTTTCTCGAAGATGTTAAAGCTATTTACAGAATCTGCACAACCACAGCGTATTCCTGATATGGTGGCGATGCTAATTTTGAATGTTGTTGCGTGGCAGCTTATAGTGGCAAATGGTAATGAATAGTGTTTAATCACGAGCCAATCCTTCGTAAAAAGACAAACGTCTGCAACAGGTGAAGATAGGTATGTGTGTATATATTCGTGCTTTGTCTCGAATTATAAAGATAAGCATTGGATGAAAATGTTCTTTAAAATTTAATTTAGATGCAGCAAAAGATGTTTTGCCTGGATTGTATATGCGTTACATTTATTGATGCCATCATGAGACCACGCTGAGTTCAAAGGTCAATTTGACAAGATTATGTTGTCTTTGAAAAGTTTAAAGATGCCCAGTATTGTCTTCTCGATATAACGCATGTGAAAATGTTTGTTTAACGTGTAGTTTAATCCACTAGCTGTCATTTGCATTAGACTGAAAATGTATGTTTAGCGGTAAATTCCGAGCATTCTAAATTGGGCAGTTTGCAACTCCTTTATGATTTGTGATTCAGTATTTTTTTTTGTGGAGTGGTCAGGCCCAGCGGAATGTTGTATCTATTCATGGTACTGCAAGTCAATTTCTGCTATATTACCTACTGATAGAGAGTAGAACCCTGTTCTGAGCATGGACTGGTTTCACCAAAACCTTCAGCAAGAAGCAGCTGCTCTGTAAAATAAAAAAAATACTCACCTCGAAGAAGTCTTACATAAAACAAATTCAGTTCTCTGGTTGTTTCAAAGATTTCAAACTGATTTGTTGTTGTCTGGTATTTTGTTTAAAGAAGTGTTTACAATGCAGTCCAGATATAGTTGGAGGATGGAACTCTGCACCTTTCACCTGGCAGCAAGTAGATTATTGGTAGTGAACAAAATTGAAAATATAATAACCCCTTAATGTAGTAAAGGCTGCCTTTGTCCAAGTCTTTTATTCAACATGAAAAAATAAATGGCCAAGCACTGAGTCCTTCATTAATCTATTGTTCATTAATTGACCGTAATCATTGTGCCCATATTTACTAATTAGCCCCATAAATCAATACAATAATGCAATAAAATAATTGTAAGAGTTAATCATTTCATGCTGTAGAAGATAAATCCAAGGGATGTACGGGTACAATGGATTAAATTTGTGTCATGATGTTGTGGACATGATCATTTATTAACTTTTAAAGTGGTTAAAGTTAAAATATTGTTCCATATATGGGAAATAACCTGTGTAGGTTGTGGAATCCCAGGATAATCTTCAGTGGAGTAGAATTCATCTTCTCCACGGGTGATAATGATAACACAAATAATCTGATAAGACCTGTTTGTGATATTTTTTAAGATTAAAGGGCCACCTAGAGTTAACTTTCCACAGTTTATAATGTCCTCACATAGATGAATGTTCATGGTACTTTCACCCTCTTCTCTTTCTTTTAGTTTGCGCCTGGTGATAGTGATGTGAGGAGATCATCCAGGATGACTTTGCTGGCAGGTGACAGTTCGGACTATGATTACAGCGCCCTTAGCTGTGGTTCCGACACCTCTTTTAATCAAACAGTCTACAATGAAACACAAACTTTGAAAGGTGTTTTTTATAATAGAGCTCACCTCATTTCTCCTCAAGAAGACTTGTATGGCAGTGCACTCCCAGGGGATCGCAAACATCATGTTGTAATAAATGTTGGAGGAATAAAGTACTTATTACCATGGACCACACTGGATGACTTTCCTTTAACACGCCTAGGACAACTTCGATTTTGTCATACCTTTGATGAAATAATGAAAATTTGTGATGATTATGATGTGACATCCAATGAATATTTCTTTGATCGAAATCCAGGTGCCTTTAAAACCATACTGACTTTCCTAAGGGCTGGGAAGTTGAGACTTTTGAGGGAAATGTGCGCCCTTTCTTTCCAAGAAGAGTTGCTATATTGGGGCATCGAAGACGACAACCTGGAGTGGTGCTGCCGTCGCCGATACCTGCAAAAAATTGAGGAATTTGCAGAAATGAATGCTATTGAGGAAGATCTGGTAGAAGGTGAAAAGTTGGTTGATTTGGTAGAGTCATCGAAATGTAATCAATTCATGACAAAGCTCAGGGACATGGTGGAAAACCCCCAGTCAGGGCTTCCAGGAAAAATCTTTGCCTGTCTCTCTGTTATATTTGTGACGATTACTGTAGTTAATCTATCCATCAGTACCATGCCTGACCTCAGAGCAGAAGAGGATAAAGTAAGTTTGCTTTTATACGTCATAGTAAATTAAATTTGGCTTAATAGTGTACAGTTAACCCACATTTATAAACAACTGTTACCTTCAAAATGCAAGACATAATTTATCTCCAGTGTTCAGTGGTATTTTTCTAACCAATTATTTAAAAATAATGTATAGAAACTTAGCTCAGGCAAGCTTGTGGCAATATAGTTGTTGCATATTTATATACAGTCATAGCTTATTTTCTTAAAGTTCACTAATTATATAATAGCAAGTTTCATAAAGTTGTGGACTGATGCAAATTAGAAGAAAGTCATTTGACCAATTGTTTGTGCTGGCTATTTGATTGTTAGTCAATTAACTCAGCTCCTCTACTTTTTTCCCTATGGCCTTATAACTTTCCTTTCAAGTATTATCCAATTCCCCTGAACATTGTATTACATCTGCTTCCATTATGCTTTCAGGCACTGCATTGCAGATCACAAAAGAAACTGGGCAGGGAAATGTTAACTTCACATTACCGTTAATTCTTTTTGCCAATCATCTCATATCTAGATCAACTGGTTCTAATGCTTCTGCTACTAAAAACATTTTATTATGTTATTTATATTCCCATTATGTTTCATACTTCTGACCACCAAGAAAAAAATGTTGTCTGCTCAAAAGAAAATAACCCTAGCTATTGAATCAATTTTATTGTCATATGCGCAAGTGCATGCATGCACAGGTACAATGAAAAACTGACCAGCGGTACTATCATAGGTACATAGCATCATATAAGCATTCACAAAAAAAAAACATAAAACATACACAGATTTTTACAAGAAAAAGGGTACAACAAAGTCCAATTTAGTGCAAAGTGATCAGAGTGGTCATAATGCAGAAGTGTTGACTAGGGTTTTGGCAGTCGGTACACGAACCAAATGGTTGAAGGGAAATAGATGTTCTTGAACCTGGTGGCGTGGGATTCTCTTCTCCAATGGCAGCTACAAAAAGTTGGCCATGAGTGGGATGGTGGGGATCTTCGATGATGGGTTCTTCCTTCCAGAGGCAGCATCATCTGTAGATACTACCAATGGTGGGGAGAGATGTCCGCATGATACATTGGACAGAGTATACTAATCTCTGCAGCTGCCCACAGTACATTTCAGTACACTGGAATTATCATAATGTACTAGTAATGGTGCAACTAGTAAGGGCACTTTCAAAAGCACCTCTGTCAAAGTTTGTTGGAGCTTTCAGTGACCAGCCAAACCTCTTAATCTCCTGCAAAAGTAAAGACACTGCTATCTTACTGAGAAGTGATTTCTCTATTTTAAAAAAACAGAAAATAAAGAGCGCACAAATGTGTTCCTTCATTGTTAGTAGAATTGTTTGATCATATTAACTATAATTGAGATTTTTTTAAAAATCTTACAAATGTACCTTTAAGTCCTGTTTAAAACAACAGAAATAAGCGGCAGAGTTGTAAACTTAGTCATCCCCATCATGGGCAGTAGTCTCTATAGTATCCGGGACATCTTCAAGGAGCGGTAACACAAAACATCAATCATTAAGGACCCCCATCACCCAGGTCATATAATTATTTAATATATATACTTACAGTAATACATGTTTTTCTATTATGTATTGCACTGTACAGTTGTTGCAAAGACAACAAACTTCACAACATACACGACAGCTACAGAAAGCTTGGGTAATGTAGCAGGATCCTCTTTTGAGTCAGTATGGGTGGAAGTCAGGAACAGGAAGGGAGCAGTTACTCTATTAGGAGTATTCTATAGGCCCCCTGGTAGCAGCAGAGATACCAAGGAGCAGATTGGGAGGCAGATTTTGGAAAGCTGCAAAAATAACAGGGTTGTTATCATGGGTGACTTTAACTTCCCTAATATTGATTGGCACCTGATTCGTTCCAATGGTTTAGACGGGGCAGAGTTTGTTAAGTGTGTCCAGGATGGATTCCTGTCACAGTATGTTGACAGGCCGACTAGGGAGAATGCCATACCAGTATTAGGTAACGAACCGGGTCAGGTCACAGATCTCTTTGTGGGTGAGCATCTGGGGGACAGTGACCACCACTCCCTGGCCTTTAACATTATCATCGAAAAGGATAGAATCAGAGAGGACAGGAAAATTTTTAATTCGGGAAGGGCAAATTATGAGGCTATAAGGCTAGAACTTGCGGGTGTGAATTGGGATGATGTTTTTGCAGGGAAATGTACTATGGACATGTGGTCGATGTTCAGGGATCTCTTGCAGGATGTTAGGGATAAATTTGTCCCGGTGAGGAAGATAAAGAATGGTAGGGTGAAGGAACCATGGGTGACAAGTGAGGTGGAAAATCTAGTCAGGTGGAAGAAGGCAGCATACATGAGGTTTAGGAAGCAAGGATCAGATGGGTCTATTGAGGAATATAGGGTAGCAAGAAAGGAGCTTAAGAAGGGGCTGAGCAGAGCAAGAAGGGGGCATGAGAAGGCCTTGATGAGTAGGGTAAAGGAAAACCCCAAGGCATTCTTCAATTATGTGAAGAACAGAAGGATGACAGGAGTGAAGATAGGACCAATTAGAGACAAAGGTGGGAAGATGTGCCTGGAGGCGGTGGAAGTGAGTGAGGTCCTCAATGAATACTTCTCTTCAGTATTCACCAATGAGAGGGAACTTAATGACAGTGAGGACAATATGAGTGAGGTTGATGTTCTGGAGCATGTTGATATTAAAGGAGAGGAGATGTTGGAGTTGTTAAAATACATTAGGATGGATAAGTCCCCGGGGCCTGATGGAAGATTCCCCAGGCTGCTCCATGAGGCAAGAGAAGAGATTGCTGAGCCTCTGGTCAGGATCTTCATGTCCTCGTTGTCCACAGGAATGGTACCAGAGGATTGGAGGGAGGCGAATGTTGTCCCCTTGTTCAAAAAAGGTAGTAGGGGTAGTCCGGGTAATTATAGACCAGTGAGCCTTACGTCTGTGGTGGGATGAGATAGGATCTATAGACATTTAGAGAATCATGGTCTGATCAGGGACAGTCAACATGGCTTTGTGAAGGGCAGATTGTGTCTAACAAGCCTGAGAGAGTTCTTTGAGGAGGTGACCAGGCATATAGATGAGGGTAATGCAGTAGATGTGATCTACATGGATTTTAGTAATGCATTTGACAAGGTTCCACATGGTAGACTTATTCAGAAAGTCAGAAGACATGAGATCCAGGGAAGTTTGGGCAGGTGGATTCAGAATTGGCTTGCCTGCAGAAAGCAGAGTGTCGTGGTGGAGGAGTACATTTGGATTGAAGGGTTGTGGCTAGTGGTGTCCCACAAGGATTGGTTCTGGGACCTCTACTTTTCGTGATTTTTATTAATGACCTGGATGTGGGGGTAGAAGGGTGGGTTGGCAAGTTTGCAGACAACACAAAAGTTGGTGGTATTGTGGAATGTGTAGAGGGTTGTCACAGATTGCAGAGAAACATTGATAGGATGCAGAAGTGGGCTGAGAAGTGGCAGATGGAGTTCAACCTGGAGAAGTGTGAGGTGGTATACTTTGGAAGGACAAACTCCAAGGCAGAATACAAAGTAAATGGCAGGATACTTGGTAGTGTGGAGGAGTAGAGGGATCTGGGGGTACATGTCCACAGATCCCTGAAAGTTGCCTCACAGGTAGATAGGGTAGTTAAGAAAGCTTATAGAGTGATAGCTTTCATAAGTCAAGGGATAGAGTTTAAGAGTCGCGGGGTAATGATGCAGCTCTATAAAACTCTGGTTAGGCCACACTTGGAGTACTGTGTCCATTTCTGGTCACCTCACTATAGGAAGGATGTGGAAGCATTGGAAAGGGTACAGAGGAGATTTACCAGGATGCTGCCTGGTTTAGAGAGTATGCATTATGATCAGAGATGAAGGAAGCTAAGGCTTTACTCTTTGGAGAGAAGGAGGATGAGAGGAGACATGATAGAGGTGTAAAAGATATTAAGAGGAATAGACAGAGTGGACAGCCAGTGCCTCTTCCCCAGGGCACCACTGCTCAGTACAAGAGGACATGGCTTTAAGGTAATGGGTGGGAAGTTCAAGGGGGATATTAGAGGAAGGTTCTTCACTCAGAGAGTGGTTGGTGCGTGGAATGCACTGCCTGAGTCAGTGGTGGAGGCAGATACACTAGTGAAATTTAAGAGGCTACTAGACAGGTATATGGAGGAATTTAAGGTCGGGGGTTATATGGGAGACAGGGTTTGAGGGTCGGCACAACATTGTGGGCCAAAGGGCCCGTACTGTGCTGTACTGTTCTATGTTCTATATGCCGGTGATACTAAACCTGTTTCTGATTCTGAGATTGCTTACTTCCAAAACTAGTCCCATGTGAGCCTAGCAATTAGCGTGATACTACTACAGCTCGGAATGTTCTGCATTTTGGAGTTCTATTCTGGTACCGTTCTGTAAGGAGCCTCTGTACGTCCTCCCCGGGGAATGTGTGGTTTTTCCCTGGGTCCTCTGGTTTCCTCCTACAGTCCAAACACATACCGGGCTGTTCAATTGGTTATTGTAAATTGTCCCGTCAATAGGTCAGGGTTAATCAGGGTAGTGAGATTGTTGGGCGGCGTGGCTCAACGGGCTGGAAGGGCCTATGCAATGCTGTATCGTTAAATAAAAAGATAATAGTATAGACAATCATCACAAAACACTGGGGGATGGGGTGGTGAACGTGAACCTTCCAAAAAAACAGTTGCAACTATGTGTATTAGCACTCACTGAATTGACAATCAGACGATTGAAAACAGTGGTAACACTGATCCTTTGGAAAACTCAGACGAGCACTCACACAGAAATGGAAACCTACAAAATTACACATCAGGGATAAGGCATAAACAATATCATATGATGATCTGGGACAGAGCATTTGTGATCACCACACATTCCATCACCAAATATTTTGTGCGTGCGCACATGAATGATGTCTTAAAAACATAAACATCAGAACCTAATTTGAGTTAGCTGTACTGTAATTCCAATTTAAGTCATTTGAGATTCCAGGTTAGTTTTATTCCTATACTTGCTCAAGGCTGACTCTGAAATTACACTTACTAATTTAAATATCAGTGCCAATATCTAGATGAGTGATTGTATTTGAATGTATGGAACTAGAATGCCTGCTAGTCTTCTCTTGCATCTTCAAAAAGAGAAATTGAGATTCAGACCAGCAACTGCACCCTGTAGAAAGAATGTTACCCCATCCTGAGAGACAATCTAGAGTCAACTGATTCTGAGAAATTATATTTAATTGAGGCTATGTAGTTTGGATCAACATTATTTTTTTTCCATTTATAGCCTTCACCCATTTCAAAGACACTTTAAGTGAGATCTGGGAATTACTGGCAGGGCTTACATTATTGCCTCTCTTTAAGTGCCCTTGACAATAGGATGGTGGGCCACAGTCTTCAACCTCTACAGTCCTTCTAGGAAAAGTTCTCCCACAATGCTGTTGGCCGGATAATTTCAGAATTTAGACCCGGCAATTGCTAGTGTGATTATCTCAAAATCAGGATGGTGTGCCTATGGGAGGGGAAGCTACAGATTTGGGTGTTCCCTGCTCTTGGTCCTGGTTGAGTACAGGTATTGTGGTAAAAACAAAAATTGCAAGTAGCACTTAGATCAGACAGCATCTATGGAGAAGGAAGCAACGGTAATATTTCAAGAAACCTATCAGGTCTTGAGAGTTCTTGGCAGGGTGGATAAGAAAAAAAGTGTTTCCTCTTATAGAAGAATATAGAACTGATGGAAAGAGTGCTAAAAAGATTTATACGGCTGGTGCCAGGACTAAAGAGCCTGAGATATAGGGAGGGGTTGGCCAATTTAGTTCATTATGCCTTGGAATATCAGGAAATGAGGGATAATTTTATAGGAATGGTTTAAACCATTGAAGGTATAGATATGGTGGACAATAACAGTTCCCCCCCCCCGCCCCAGGGTAAGGGAGTCCATAACTAATGGGGCGTAGTTTTAGGTTGAGAGGGGAAGGATTTAAAAGGCAACTTTTCACACACAGAGTAGTGAGGATTTGGAATGAACTGCAGATGAAAGTAGGTGTGTGGAGGGACAGTGCTTTGAAGATATAGGCCGAATACAGAAAATTAGGACTAGCTGGGTGGGCATGTGGTTGCCATGAATGGGTTGAGCTGAAGAGACTGTATCTGTGTTGCATTGCTCTAGAAGTCACTGTTTAAAGATAATCGGTTACCCATTTACGACAGATGAGGAAAATGGAAGCAGAATCTTTGAATATTTTTAGGGTAGATATTTGATAGATCTTTGGTAACCAATGAGCCATGGGTTATTAGGAGTATTGAGAATATGAAGCTGAGGTTACAGTCAGATAAGATAAGTCCATCAGATATAGGAGCAGAACTTGGGCCCATTTGGCCCATTGAGTCTGCTCCGCCATTTCATCATGGCTGATCCAGTTTTCCTCTCAGCCTCAATCTCCGTCCTTCTCCCTGTATCCCTTCATTCCCTGGCTTGTCAAAAATCTGTCAACCTCTGCCTTAAATATACCAAATGACCTGGCCTCCTTAGCCACCTGTGGCAACAAATTCCACAGATTCACTGCTCTTTGGCTAAATAAATTTCTCCTCATAGCCATTCTAAAAGGATGCCCCTTTATTCTGAGGCTGTCCCCTCTGGTCTTAAACTCCCCCACCATCAGAAGCATTCTCTCCACACCCACTCTATCAAGGCCTTCTAACATTCAACAGGTTTCATTTAGGTCACCCTCATACTTCTGAATTCCAATGAGTAGAGGCCCAGAGCCATCCAATGCTCTTCATATGATAAGCCTTTCAATCATTTTTGTGAACCCCCTTTGAATTCTGTCCAATGTCAGCACATCCTTTCTTAGATAAGTGGCCCAAAACTGCTCACAATACTCCAAGTGAGGCCCCACCAGTCTTTATAAAGCCTCAACATTGTTTTTATTGAATCTTGCATGAGGGGCTCACAGCTGCTCCTAATGTGTATGTTTGTATGCAAGGGAAAGAAGACCTGAATCATCAGTGCTACTTTGTTAGTATTAAAAATGCTCGCTTTGATCTAAACACAACAAAATCTAGGCTAGTGTACACAGCTTTTCCCCATAAAATGGGGGAGAATCTTCAATGGAGGATCATGAGAATACATTAACACCAAAGAGCCTGTTTCATCATGCTTTTAGATCATGGATGTCCTGTGCCTATGATCCTTTAACTAGCCTTTGTTTCATCTCCCTTGATACCTTCCATGCCTATTTAGGAAAAAGAGATTAAAATTTTAATCACCCCTTCTGTAATGAAAATCTTCTTCCTGATTTTCACATCTAATGCCCAAAGTTTAATTTTAAAATTGTTCACCCTTGTTTTGGGTTTCCTCAACAAAAGAAGAAATTCCTTATTACTTAAGCCATAGAATCTGTTTGGCATTTTAAAGACTAATTTCCCCAAACCTTCAAAATTCAAAGGAAAACAAAATGTATTCTGTTGCCTTTCCTCAATTTAACCCTATGAATCATTCTGGTAATTTTGTATTTATCTGATTGAAGGCACAAAGCACAAAACTGAAAAATGCATTGCAAATGGATTTGAGGCAAAGTGGTAAATAGAAGTATATGCATTTTCTTCATTTTTGTATTTTCATCCCCATTTATTAAAAACCAGCAGTTTATTAGACTAAATTTAGCTGTAAGCTTGCTGTTTTTGATTTTTGTGTGTAGACTACCAATTTGCTTAATCACTAAGAACCTACTTTCATATACCTTTCTTAGAATTAAAGCAGATAGATTCATAATTTCCCACAAAAAGTCCTAAGTTCTGTAGTTATATCTATCAGTTAGTATAGTTATGTCACTTTGGAAACTCCACAGTCACTTATACAATTTACTGTACCTCCTTACAGTGACATCTATGAATTTATGCATAGAATTCATTATTACTTCATACTCATCATAGATTATAGATTCTGATAAAGTGGAATGGAGGAAGCTTTAATGGAAATATTCATATAGAGCATGGAATATTTTAAATTTTATCAACTACTTCTCCCAATATATTACAAACCCATGTCAGAAAGCACTTTGATTTCCGTGCACTTTCATTTTTGCTCATAAGGTTTGCCAACAGATAATATCCAATACTCTCTGGAAGGCTATAAAGTCAAAGTTCAGAAAACAACACAGCTTGGCTTGTCATGGGTAGTCAGACATTTATGTTAATTCTTTCATTGGCTCATACTTTTTCAAGTGTTTGTAAATCTTTATTGCATACTTGGTTTCAGTATATTCTCCACAACTGATGAAAAACTGGGTTTATTGTTTCCCTTTCCCTTCTGAAGTAATGGAATGATATTTTTATCCCAAAGGTACGATTCCTGAATTCAAAGGGTTCTGAACAATGAGTCTGAACAGAGCTGCAGTTCCCTAGCTATTTATTTGAATACCTGGGGCTAAAAACCATCAGATCATAGAGTATAATTGATCTTAAGTTCCTTTATTTTATCCATCACTTTTTTAAAATCCTGCTGTTTCAGTGGAAATAAGTTGGTAGAGGAACATGAGTTTATCCTTTGGTTTATGCTTGAAATTAGGCAGTAAGTTCAAAGCAATTTTTTTTGCCGTCAGGGAGGTTCCAAGAACGGGTTAGATGACACCCCATAAAGGTACTGTGATCCAATTTTGCTTCAAGTCATCAATTTTAATGGTAACTTTGGGAGAGGCAAATTGATCAATGGTGGGATTTATAGATAGAAGCAAAAAATTATTGAGGTGTAATGCTTTTGGAAAAAAATACCTTTCGTTAAATCTTGTCTGTTATGTATATAAATAATCTTGGAACTGAATACTGTCCAGCCCTCAGAGTATTTTTAAACCAATATTTACATTTTGTTGGCTGCAGTTATTTATACATTTTTACCCCCATCAAACTACTTCAGATACTTTTATGGCATCCCAGCTCCATTCCAGTTATAATTCTTTTCTCACGACTGCAGTTTTATTTGAACTTAACTATAATTGCCTCTCTACAGTATGAATTAAGGTAATTATTCATTTTGAAAAGATAAGACAAAATGGTGTTGACTGAGCTCTGCCATGAGATGGATTTAAACAGGATCTGAATTCCCAATATCTCATTCATGCTGCTAGACGAGGTGAAAGTACTGAAGCTAGAAGGTCATAAATAGATTCAAAGACTATTGATGAGAGCATTAGTTTTGGTTAAAATAACAGTGTAGGCTGGAGAAAGTTGTAAGGATGAGCTGGATCAAATTTGAATTTTCTTAATTCATTCACACATTCAATCCTTTGCCAGAAATGTCTCCAATTTATGCCAGGGCAGCTACAAAATAAATAAGTGAAAAAAATAGAAGTAGATTTTATTCTTATTGGGTCCTTGAAGTATTGAATGAAGCTTCTTGTTCTCAGTCTGTGGCAGAGCTGCACTTGAGAACAGAAAAATTATTGATGAATAATTGTTGAACATCTCAACTGCTTGTTGTTTACTGCCAGCTTTTGGCCTAAGGCAAACATAATAAACAGCAGATACCTGAGTCTAATGCACTCTTTCCAGTTGGGACCTCTTTATGTTGCTTAAGGAGACTTTCCTCAACACGTTTGACAAACTCTATCCCCCCAGCGTTTTTACAGTATGGGAGTTCCAATTAATATGCGGAAAGTTAAAATCACCTACTATCGCATCCTTATTTTCCTTGCAATCTTTCATGAGAGTCAGTCTCACTCATCATGGAAACAGGGCACTCAATCCACAAAGGCTGCACTGACCATCAAGCTCTCATTTGCAATAATCATACAGTAATCCAATTTTACTTTCCTCACACCCCCTCAGATTCTACCAGTCACCCAGCCACAAGGGATAATTTTCTAGTGGCCAATTGAACTGCTAACCCAAGTGCCTTTAGGTTATGGAAGAAAATCAGAGCACCTGGAATAATCCCAGAGAATCTCTGCAAACTCCTCACAAACAGCACTAGTTGTCAGAGCTAACCTGGGTCACTGGAATTGTGAGGCGGCAGTTCTGCAGGCTGTACTACATTTCTACATAAAGAAACCTGAAGCAAATTTTGCCACTGGTGTATAAAAGTTAGAGTACTGTAGAAAATTGTATTCTCCCACTTTAATTCCAAATTTCTTCATGTGATCGACTGAAAATACCATTTTAAAGCACCATTGAAATATCAATACAGACATAGTACAGTCACCCAGGCTGAACATTGTCCTTGAAAGCCTAACTCTTGTACAGCCTTTCTATTCAAGCCTGGGAACCGAAGTCACTGAGCATACCAAGACAAGATAAGGATGCAAACAAAGGATTCTAGAACGACTCTTGGACAATTATTTTACTACTTCTCAAGTATTATTGGCCTTTAACATGTAGATTTAATTGCTAATGAACACAAATTATGTATTATGATTAGACTCAAATATGCAAATGATGGGATTCAGAAGTGCACAATGTTTCTCTTGGATCCCTGTTTGTATTCAACTAGTCAATTTCTGTATAAATCAGAATCATGTTTAAT